>NC_136509.1:89028763-89073763 GCF_053919585.1 Euprymna scolopes
AAAAAAAATATTAAAAGCAAAGTAAAAAATAAAATAAAATAAAATGAAAATACAATAAAGTACAATTAACAGTAGGATAAAGTTCTTAAGAGGCAAAGGAGTAGAGATACTATCCAAAATTGTTTTGGTTCTTGTTGAGCGCAAAGCAGTGCCGAAATATATTTTTTTTTTTTGTATTATTAATAAATAAACAGAAGCTCCACTGTGTTAATTTCAGTCTCCATCCGGTTTAAACAGTGATTCAGGGTAGCGTCTTGGTGTTGGTGATGGGAATTTTGAAATCTTTTAGAATATTAAAGCAGTAACGAGAATATGATGAATGGATATTACTTTTTTTTTTTTTTGCAGAAAAATGGTTTGACTTGGCAATTAAATTCGAGATGTAGTTTGTGGCTCCAAATTTCTCACACCCGGAGTTGGTCCGGGGAAAGACCTGTTATTTTCATTAAAAACTTTTCTTTCGTATAAGCTGTATCACCTAAAGAGGTTCCTAATTACTGGTAACTAGCTGACTGAAACATGCTCATGATTGTGTAGCAACATATTACTGCTTATGTAAAAACAAATAAAGAGTATATATATATATATATATATATATATATACATGTATATATATATATATAATGAATAAATAACAAAAGTTTATATTCCAAATTTCATGATCTTAACCATCTTACAATTTATTCCTTTCATTCTGTTGGTAAAATGGCGTAATGTAAGTAAATATAAAGGTATTTGCAGCTTCTTTTCCAAACGCATTTTATTTTCTTTTGTTGGATTGAGAGTTGCCATTTCTTCTGATGAGTTGTGGGCAAAATTGATTCGCTGATTGATATAATAATTAAGTGAATTAATTTTTTGCTACGAAACAGATACTGCCGAGACATTTATATGTCAACTGAATTAAAGGAACAAATTATAAGTTGGTCAACATCATGAAATTTGGAATATAGACTTTTGTCATTCATTCATTATATCTTCTGTCATTACATTTATCTTCTTAAATAAAGATATATATATATAAAGGAAATATAAGTGAATAAAGAATATTTCCACACACACACACACACACACACACACAAACACATATATATATATATAAAGGAGATTAGAATAATAGTCTTAAGAGCAGAGTGTATTTTAATGTAATAGTAAAATTACTAATTTAATTAAAATACAGGAAAAGAAAAAGTGCTCGTTGTAATTTAGATATATAATAAGCTCGATAGGTAAATATCCTAGAGCTAATTTAGAAATATTATAATATTATATTTAAACCAAATTCAGATTCATAATTTTATTCTATTTTATTTCTATCTTTAACCCATATTAATTTGCTTATCAAGTAAACACATACCTTTTATATTATTTTTTCCAGATACATCTGCCTTACCTTTAATGCTAGGCTTATTTATGGTGTCTTTTACATATATTAAAAACCCTTTCCAATACTTTTGCTGATAAGGAAACTTTGTTTGTTAAAAATACTATATGTAAAAATTATTGTCCGTGGCTTGATGTCTACCACAACAAAAACATTGTTTTCCGAAACGATCATACAAATTATTGATTTTGTTGTTGTTCCTTCTTGTGAAACGGATTTTTAATTTAAGTCTAATTTCAATTATAAATTATCAATCACATTACTGAATATATAATATATATATATATATATATATATATATATATATATATATATATATATATATATATATATATATATACATATATATTCAAGCACGTCTGATTGAACATGACAGAATTATTCTTATTTTTCCGATTTTTCTAGGTATCTTTTCCATTCGCCGTGCGGTCTTTTTTTATTTCAGCTAGAATAACCGCTCGGCGAATGGAAAAGATATCCAAAAGGTTTCGTGGTTAAATTTTAAATTCTGGAAAAACAACATATAGAGACATATATTCGATTTAAGAAATTATTGTTTGAGAAAAGGAATATATAGAAGAGGTTATCTTAATTTCCTTAATACATGGATTTTCAACAATGGCACATACATCAGAGGAAATGAAATGCGGTTAGCAAAATGTTCAGCTGCGAATGGGCGCTAATTTTGCTTTTCAGCACAATTATTGAAAATAGTTTTTTGAGTGGTTGTGGATAATTATATGGAAAAAATTATACGAAAAGAGAAGTTGTCACAACCTGGGTAATCCATTATCGGTAGGAGTCTAATGTCGTTCGGGGTTATAAATCCAGGTGGACAGAAAATAATATTCCCATATAGCGAAAGCGTATTGCTACTTATTGATTTTCGAAAAGTACACGGGGCAGCCTTATTCGTTGTTGCATTGAGTTTGTGTCGATTGATGTAGTCCAAATGCTTTCACAGTGTTGACAAAGTGTATCCGATATTGGGTGGATATACCATTCCATTGTAATTATCCCCGTGAGTAATAATAGAATTTGAGCATTGAATTAAGTATGCAATTGACCTTTACCACGAAACTTATATATTGCTCTATTCTTTAATATTGAGCTTTTCCTTTTTTGGCTAGGATCACCTTGAAAGTATTACTTCAAGTAATATCTTTCAGGATTTTTCATCTGAACTCTATCAGTTTCTTATCTCGCTTATATATATATATATATATATATATATATATATATATATATATATATATATATATATATATATATATATAATTAGTTTTCTTTTTTTGAAAAAGAAATCCAGCAGAGTGCTCAATTATATGGGAAATCCGAAAATAAGAGCAGATTATTTATATTTTGTTTACAGAACGTTTTAGCTGAGATGAGTCATTGTTACCGTCGGTTTCAAACCAGATAATTAGGACCGTGTTATATACCCATACCAAGCTTCCTTCAGTCAATAATAAATTTAATAAAATCATCACTATCTGATAAATAAGGGAGGGGGGTCACAAAACAAGAGTTAAACATGAACTCGTG
This sequence comes from Euprymna scolopes, assembly GCF_053919585.1. Taxonomy (NCBI): domain Eukaryota; kingdom Metazoa; phylum Mollusca; class Cephalopoda; order Sepiida; family Sepiolidae; genus Euprymna; species Euprymna scolopes. The sequence continues at coordinate 89,031,693 of NC_136509.1, forward strand.
ATGTACATATATTTCCACTTCTGGTTATGAAATAGATGATTATTGGCTGAAGAGACCTTGATATGGGTATCTAAAACGGCCCTACTTATCGATTTGAAACCGACTGTACCAATGACAAATCTAAAACTTTCTGTAAACAATATATATATATATATATATATATATATATATATATATATATCCATTGGTTGCTTTACCTCTAGAAGATATTAACCTGGAAGTAAGTAAGTATATATATATATATATATATATATATATATATATATATATATATATATATATATATATATATATATGGGGAGAATTCTAAAATGATAGAAGCTACTTCCTTAAAAATCTGAATTAAAATTCGTTTACCTCTCTTGGAACTGTCATTTAATGTTTGTTGATTCTTAGACCCAGAAAAAATATATTCCGTATTTCCACAAAATTTTAAATAAAGCCGTCAGCGTCTTTATACAATGGCGATGGATGACAATGGGAAACATTGTCCTTTTGAAGCGATTGGCGTCAATAAACATTACATCTTTGTTTATTCAGGAGACGAATTTTCGTGATCAATCGTCCAATTCACGCAGCGATCTTTTCTACGCAATCAAACCGTTCGAAAGGATTTTTCAAAAATTGTTATCAAGTGAATTCATCCGTCCACGGAGACTGTATTGATCCCGGCAGCCATCTTGCGCTTCTTTTGCCAGGTCAACCAATCACAACTCTCCAAATAAACACAACAAATAAGGTAAGAAAAGAAAACAGACAAAAAACAAAGATGGCGTCTTTGTGTTAAGCAAGTCGATCGCAAAACAAAGCTCTGTTGATTATGTTTATATAACTTCCTATAGGCTTTGATATTATGCAGTGTTTTGAAATTCGAGTAGTTTGTGTGTGTGTGTGTGTGTGTGTGTGTGTGTGTGTGTGTGTGTGTGTGTGTGTGTGTGTGTGTGTGTTGTTCATTGTCCACTCATTCAGCGTCGTGTATGCGGAACCTGAGCCGTGCCTTGGTCTTTGTTTATTTTAATTAAAAGTCAATATCTTGTGTATTTTTCTGTTTGTATTGAACGGCTCGTAGAGGTGTGTTTGGAGTAATTTACAGTCATCGTCTTCTGTGTGCTCATTAAGCGAACATATGTAACGATTTTTTTTTGTGTGTGTATTATTTCGATTCTTTGAACTACTGGTCTCATAATGAGTATTATTTTCACAACATTTCGGGTGATGTAATCTCCGGCCTTCTTAATCTTTGTCGAACTCGGAAATCTGCGCGGAATTTCGAATTCTGGTGATGAAATAGTCTCTCTAAAGGAATACGTTGATGGAGTACTGTTGCCACATCTGGGCAGGAGCTGCTAGAAAGACTTTATCCTGCTTTAACAGAGTTCAAAATAAACTTCGTAGGCTAGTAAGGGATGCCCTTTCCTCTTCCATGCAACCTCTTTCTCACAGAAGAGACGTTGCGATCCTGTCTCTGCTTATATTTATTTTCATGGCAAGTACTCGTCTGAGCTCCACTCTGTGGTATCCTCTCGCCAAACTTTCATGAGAAACACTCGTCTATCTGCAACCACTATCAAAAATTTCCCCAATCTTTATCTGTGCATAACCCTAAATGTAAATTCCATGAACAAAGCTTCTTTGTTAGAACTGCACACCTGTAGAACTGTCTTCCGTTTACCTGCTTTCCAGCTGACTGCAATATGGTCGTCTTCAAGTCCAATATAAACAAGTTCTTGATAAGCTGTTCCCCTTAAGTAATCCAATTTACCAAATTTGCACTACTAACGATTACTACAATATTGTCCAATTGACTACTTTAACCGTTATCCTCGAGTGGCATCTGGGCCTTCATAAATGGTGATTCCTATGAAAAAAAAAATGTTAATCGAATGAAGCTGTATAAAAAACATTTACTAGATGACTGTAAGACGTTTCCTACATCTTCCCCTCCTTCATCTTACAAATTAGTGTTTGCTTTTTTTATTTTGTATTTAAATCTATATGATTATAAAAATCTATGCACCGCCCTTTCTTGCTTGCTTGCTTGCTTGAATCTTATCTTTAATGTTCAGGCGATTTCATCTTTATAAATATACACATATATATATATATATATATATATATATATATATATATATATATATATATATATATATATATATAGGAGAACAATAGGAATGGGGAATGAATTCACAAAAACTATATATTGGTAAATATAGATTGGTTCATTTATTCGATAAGGGAATGCAGACACTTTGTTGGGGGATAGAAGGGATTCTTTATGCCAAGGCATTTCGAAGCCCAAGGCTTCTCATCAGAAGAGTAGAGAAGGTCTCTACTCTTCTCTGCTCTTCTGATGAGAAGCCTTAGGCTTCGAAATCCTTGGCATAAAGAATCCCTTCTATCCCCCAACAAAGTGTCTGCATTCCCTTATTGAATAAATGAACCAATCTATATTTACCAATATATAGTTTTTGTGAATTCATTTACCATTCCTATTGTTCTCATATATAAGCTCCAATGATACTTATCGAGCTTTATATTGTCCAGATAAGTCTCCTCTTCTATGAATTGAGCTCACTCTTTTCTTCTAACGCACTAAGCTATATATATATATATATATATATATATATATATATATATAATTCAATTGTCATATATATATATATATATATATTAATATAGATAGATAGATAGATAGATAGATAGATAATTATATTAATATTAGCGGGACTCAAAGGCTAACGAATGAGGATGGGAATTTGTATGTTTTGGTTTCGAGTATAGCTGATGACACCCAAGTCATATATATATATTTTGTTTTCATTTTGATCTCACTAATATATATTAGGTTCAATATAATAATCGAAAGAGAATTGTCTCTATAATAATAAATACATAATCTGCATGAATTAAAATATCATATTTAAACGTATCTTACCACCGGGCAACGCCAGGCGGTCTGCTAGGTCTTCCTCTCATATCTTTGCAGACCAAAGCAAGGAAACTGCGAAGAATTAGTCCATCTTCTGCGTAAGTTCCCTGATTTAGTCTAAAGGTTACAAAAATCTTGTTATTAAGTCCGTTATATGGGGGTACCCTATTATTTTGATTCTTCGAACTAATGTTCTCATCTTGAGTATTATTTTCATAACGGTTCGGCGGGTGTAACCTCCGACCTTCTTCACGTGTTTCTCGTTTCAATCTTCACTGAATTTCAAACAGAACCCTTTATTTAATCCATGGGGATAGCTTACTCTCGTTCCGTCAGCCATCACGGGCAGAATTCTTAAATAATTCGCAATTGCATTCTTAGTATCGCCGGTATTGAGGATTGAACCCTCAACCTGCAGAAGAGTATTTCTTAGAACTGAACTTTTCTTAGTACATAATCCATTGTGCTACAAGACTTTGCGGATTCCCGAGTTCGACAGAAAAATTGCTGATTTCGGAAAGATATAAGTGAAAAAACATTTTTAAAAAACAAATAAAAATCCGGCCTCCTCTACGTACCAATTTATTTAATTTTGACCCCTTCGCAGGTTAACCAAATTTCAAGTATGTAGATCAAAAATTTGTTGAGTATATCGGTTGAGATGTTGATACACCGGTTCTCGCCAGATCACCAAAGTTGAGCAACGTTGAACCTGGCCAGTACCAGATGTGTAACCATTTGATAAGACGAGGTGCTGTATGTATGTACCACGAGGTAAAAGACCAGGTTGAGAAACTGTTTCGGTTTATCCTTCTCTCGGGGGTAGATGGGACTCTCTTAAGCTGTGGTAGGCACCCCATCTAGTGATGTCGTCACGATAAAACATACTCTTTATAGCCCTGGCGAAGCATTCAGTATTCAGCTACCGACAAGATTTGAATTACACTACAAACTCGTGTAGTGAGTTGAATCTCGGCTATGGCCCTGCTGGATGGATGGATAGATAGATAGGTTGAGAAGTGTCTTCACACACACACTGTCAGGTAGGTAAATAGATAAACACCTAACTTTGTATCTATCATAATTTCAATGCTAGAAACTGTTTATGTCCTTACTTCTCTAAAAGTCGGCAATTCTTTAACAAAATAGATGTTCAGCAGGAAATGTTCAAATATGACGTAGACAAATAAATTCAGTGTTGACATTAACATGCAGAGTTCAAAAATACAAAGAAAAAACACGATCATTTTTTTTAATCTACTTTAATCTAATGAAGAAAAAAAAACAACATGGCGCCTGAATCGGTGACAAACTACAGGAATCGAAATTTCAAAAATGCAATCGTGATGTATTGAATGTTAAACTTACTTGCGTTTATTTGCACAGAAAAAGTAGGTGTACGTGCGTTCATTTCATTATATTTCCTTTAGAGATTGTTGTGGAAGGTTTTTGTGATGATGTTATTTGAAAAAAAAATCGCAGCCTTTAAAAATAAATTAACGTGCGTAAATTTGAATAAGTGTCGATGCAAAATGTCAAAAACGATATTTAGTGACGTTAGATAAACACAAACACACACACACATATGCATATATATATATATATATATATATATATATATATATATATATATACATATATATATATATATATATGGAGAGACAGACAGATACATACATATACATATATACACATAATTTAATATATACAAACACACTCATATAGATATAAAGGTGTATGTATGTATACATATGATAAATACACATACACAAATATATATATATAGAGAGAGAGAGAGAGACACATGCATACATACATGCATGCATACATAGATACATACATATATATATACATATGTAAATGTATATATACACAGACAGACAGACACGCTCACACGCAATCATATATATAAGTGTGCATGTATGTCTGTATATATATATATATATATATATATATATATATATATATATATATATATATATGGAGATAGATAGATAGATAGATAGATAGATAGATAGATATATGTATATATCTATATAATTTTATAAAACTCTGTTAACCGTGCTTACTAGAATTTCTTTCTTCGCCTATCGGGCGATCTATCTTTTAAAAAGGGGTTTGCAGATAAATATATATAAATACACACACGCGCGCGCACACACAAACACATGCATATATATATATATATATATATATATATATATATATATATATATATATATATATATATATATATATATATATATATATTTACTTAATATTTATAAATCAAATATTAAGAAATAAATATTTTTAGATATCGTCTCATCGTAAGCACAAATATGGGCTGGTTAAGATTGGGAAAGACACTGAATTTAAACTAGCGTTTTTGAACTGGTGAACCTTTGTATCGGAGTGGTCCCATATTGTTATTTTTTTATTAACCGTAAGAAGGTTTTTCGATGCGAAATGTTTCATTTTTGTCTTGTCCTTGGATACAAATTTTTAAAAGTCATCGTTTATAAGGAATATTTATTTATAGTAACGTTAATTTTTAAGAATTATGACGCTGGATGGATAAGCACCTTTAAAATATTAATACATTTAAATGAGGCTTTGCTTTTTTGAACTTTGATCTATTACTCTCTATTATATATATAGTGTTAGCGTTTGTGTGTCTGTCCGTATGACACCCCATGCACAAAGAAATAAAGAATTATATAAATCCGTTTTAGACTATTTCTTGATCTGTGTCTACACATCTCCTGGCCAAGAAATATATAAATCCGTTATAGGCTATTTCTATCAAAGAGATTACACATTTAATTTAATGATTTCTATATATGATATTTTACAAACGAAATCTGCACTGAATTACTGACCTCGTTTTCATATTACATTAACGAAAATATATTTTGATAATTAGCTCGATCTTATTAATTATTTTCTGTAATAGAATCGTTTAATTGTACTATGTAGAAATATTATTTAAAATTTATTTAGTTAGTTTATTTTTCATTCAATTTATATTTGATTTAATTTAAATTTAATTATAAATAAAACAGGTACGTTTAATACCGGAACTCTTATGTGAAACTATGAGAGTTATTTCCCTTTAAGCTAATAATTTCAAAGGGAATAAGGATTTTTTTTTATATTTAAACTCTGAGAGTTACAATAAGCTCGTCGTTATTGAATGTCCGATGTAATCGATTTGTTTTAATTTAGAAATATTCTGTAAAGTTGATTAATTATTTTTATTTTTAATTTTATTATTTTGCCTTTAAACTCGGCGGTAATTTTTTAAAGTTTATTTTCAATATTTTAATTTTTAAGAAACGTTTTTTTTTTATGTGTTTGTTTGTTTTTTGTGTGTGGTGATCCGTTTATTTCTGTATTAAAACGATGCATTTAGTAATTTTCTTTTATTAACAGAAATTAGGGTTATCTTTCTTAAGAACAAAGGGTGAACATACGTTTGAAGCAAAAAATAAACTATTTTCTCATATTTTTTAATATAAATTCTCCATAAACAGAACTTTGCTACGACGATATACGTTATGAGTTGTTCTTTTTTTTTTTTTTTTTTTTTTTTTTTTTTTGTAAAAGACATTCTTTGCAAAAAAATGATTAACAAACTTCAAACTGCGTATATTGTCTAATCAAATACAAACGATTTCATAAATTGATTAATTCATGACGCATTTTTTTATGCCGTTGCCTGGAGATGGTATGTAGAATAAAGAAAAATAATATCATATTTAAGCATATTAGGCTCACTAGTATATATATACACACATATATATATGTGTGTGTGTGTGTGTGTGTGTGTGTGTGTATACTAGTAAGCCTAATATCCTTAAATATGATATTATGAAAATTATATATATATTATAGTAAAATATAATTATCCACTGACACGTGTTTCGCAGTCTACGACTCATCAGAGTGGCTGCATCTCGCGAGATTCGAAATCGGGACCGCGTGATTAGAAGCCTAAACCTCTACCACGCGGCTAACCCCAATGTACCACTCTTATGTAGATGTTTTTATTCTTTCTTAGAGCAGCACGCCAGTGGAACTCTGTTCCGTCTGCCTGTTTCCCACCTGACAACAACTTGAATGTCTTCAAATCCAACGTAAACAAATTCCTGATGAACCGCCCCCTTAAGTAGACACTTTATGAAATCTCAACACTAACGTACAACGTACTGTACATGCAATAAGCCTTATCCCTGAGTGGCTTCCGGGCCTTGATAAGTGGTGACCTCCTTGTAAAAAAAAAAAAGATACTTTCTTGAATGAATTCAATTATTTATACGAAAAGGGGGTACCAAATTGGTCAAAGGGAAAATTATTCCCAACACGCATTTAGGTAAAAATGCACTTCGTATAAATAATTGAATTCATTCAAGAAAGTATCGCTAACAAAAACAAAAAAATAAATAAATATATACAGTGATGATCATATTTATTGGCACGGTAAAATAAAAGTTAAATTTTGTCTAATAAATTCTAAAAAAAAGGGATTAAATTAAAGAAAATAACAAAGTATATTATGTATTTTTAACTGGCCTTTCCGATGCAGCAATCGGATTTTAGAAAAAATAAATAACAAAGGAACAACAAACATAATTGCAAAAAACCCTTGTTCAAAATTATTGGCACGATTTATTTAATAATCAATTGTATAGCCTTTGGCCTTGATTACCTTCCTCAGTCGCTTTTCATAGTTTACAACGAAGTTGTTGCACTCTTCAGTAGTAATTTTAGCCCACTCTTCCTGACAATAATCCTCCAATTGAATAAGATTCTTAGGCTTCCTTTGCATTACCCTCAATTTTAATGTTCTCCATAAATTTTCAATTGGATTAAGGTCTGGGCTTTGTGATGGCCACTCCAAAACATTAATATGATTGTCCTCAAGCCATTTCTTAGTCAGTTTATCCGAATGCTTTGGGTCATTATCTTGCATGAACCACCAACGACGACCAAGTGAGAGCTCTTTAGCAGAGTCTTTCAGATTTTCATCCAATATTTTAACATAATCTTCCTTTTTTATGCTACCTGTGACCTTAACAAGTCGCCCTGGTCCAGAGGCAGCAAAGGATCCCCAAAACATCAAACTGCCTCCACCGTGCTTCACTGTGGGTATGGTGTTCTTAGGCAGGAAAGCTTCGCCAGATTTTCTGTAAATATAAGACACTTTATTATGGCCAAATAACTCTATTTTCGTTTCGTCAGTCCATAGAACACGTTTCCAGAATGCAACATCTTTATCAATATGACGTTTTGCAAAGGCTAGCCTTGCTTTCAGGTGCATAGGCTTCAATAAGGGAGTCTTTCTCGGACGACATGCTTTTAAACCAGCTCTCTTCAAAACTCTACCAACTGTATGTCGAGATACATTCACTCCAGAGGTGCTCTGTTCATCAACAATCTCCCCAACAGAGATCCTTGGGTTTTGTTTTACTTGTCGAACAATTTTCCGTTCATCTCTTGGGGAAAGAATCCTTTTTCTCCCTCTACCCTCTAAACTCATAACGTGGCCTTGCGATTTGAACTTGTTTATTATGGCTCTAACAGTTGATTTGGGAAGGTTTAGCTTCTTTGAAATCTTATCATAGCCCTCCCCATTGGTATGGCACGCTACAACAAGCTTCCTGACGTCTTCGCTGTGTTCCTTAGTTTTAACCATGGCGATTGAAAATTATAATTTAGTCACTTATAATAGTTTAAATAAATCGCTATCTAAAAATTATCTGAAAAAAATTATTCACTGAATTAGCGTTAAACAAGCATAATATGGCTATAAAAAAGTTCAGAAAGCACGTAAACCGGAAATTGATTGATATTATACTGATACTAAAAGAAAAACAAAGCCGTGCCAATAATTTTGAACAAGGGTTTTTTGCAATTATGTTTGTTGTTCCTTTGTTATTTATTTTTTCTAAAATCCGATTGCTGCATCGGAAAGGCCAGTTAAAAATACATAATATACTTTGTTATTTTCTTTAATTTAATCCCTTTTTTAGAATTTATTAGACAAAATTTAACTTTTATTTTACCGTGCCAATAAATATGATCATCACTGTATATGTATATATATATATATATATATATATATATATATATATATATATATATATATATTTGTTTAATGTTTTTTGGGAAAGAATTCCAACAAAGTGCTCGATTAAAAAGAAAAAAATTTTCGATTTAAGAGCTTAATATTTATTTATTTATTTAAAATTGTACAGAAGGTCAAAAAAACATTGGTACCGTCGGTTTCAAGAAAACAACATGACTGACGAGAGCCTAACATTATTTAGCATTAACTGGTTCCCCTTATGTTAAACTTGAAACCGACGGTACCAATGTTTTTCTGACCTTCTGTACAATTTTAAATACATATATGTGTGCGTGTGTGTGTGTGTGTGTGTGAAAATAGATAACGTGTACACGCCCAAACAAAGGCAGCTGTCGTCAGAGCTCAATTTGTAACTGTGTTTTTTCACACACAAAAAAGCAGTAACAATCTCAAATAAACTGACGCTTGTATAAAGACAACTGTACACCGTGTTTAAACAAATAATTATATAAACTCGAGCTCCTTAGCGCCTTGTTGAAATCGCTCGCGACTACACGAATTGTCAGCCATAATGGGTGACTCGCGCCTTATTTGTATTTCAATGTCTGTCAGCCCGGGGATTTTTGACACTTTGGTGCTTTGCCATTGTATAGCGACGCCGTTTTATTTTCTTAAGAAATTCTATTATTTGTTTAAAAGGGCACTTTTCCTTTTTATTCTCTGCACTTTTTGGAATTCCTTTCGTCATTTTCCTTCTCTCAACACTTATTAAGGAACGATAACTCCATGCAATTATGCCGCTTATGCTTTCAGCGTCATTCTAATCACACTCAGTTTTGGAGTGTGTAAATAGTTGAAAGAAACGTGAATAAAGCTAAATTGTCTAATATGAAATTAGTTCGGGGTTCGAATCCCGTGACAAGTAGTACAATTATATGTAGCCACATCGATGAGTCCTTATTAAAATCTATTTTATTTTGTCAATATTGATAACATATACGGCCTTCTTTTTTGTTTTACTTTGTTTTAGAGGAGACGAAATTTACATTAAAATAAATCACAGAAAAATATATTTATTATACAAATATATGGTCTATTCCAAAGATTATTTTATTTTATTTATTTATTTATTTATTTATTTTACAAAATGATTGCCACATATTAAAGCCCGGAGGTCACTCGTGGATAAGGGTTAACGTGTGTATTATAGTCATTGTGGCAATAGGGTAGTTATCGTTTGCTGTGGAAATTTGGTATAATTAGATTACTTATGAGGACGGTTTGATAAAAACTTATGTTAGACTTGAAAACGACAATATTGTAGAATTGTAGAAAACAGATCAACGAAACAGAGTTCAACAGGTGTGCAGTTCTAGGAAAGTAGTTCTCAATGAATGTTTCGCACCCTCATATTTTTACTGTCATCGAAATCAATGAAAGCGTCTATTTTTCAATCAAATCGATTGATTGCCTGCTTTAATTAGGGAACCATCGCTGTGAACCGGGTAGGGAAACTTCATATGTCTCCCCGTAGTGACTTAGACTACAATATACATTGCACTATAGAGAACCTACTGTTGATTTTGTAAAAATTATTTTATATATATATATATATATATATATATATATATATATATATATAATGGCTTGAATTAAAGGTGAAAATATAAAAGTCAAGTATCATGGTTCAATTGTGTTCTAAACAAAAGCATTCATATGGAACGCGCCCATGTCAAATCAAACTGCTGGTTTCGTATGCCGAGCTTTTATGCTGGTGCGGTAACTTCTTGAAAACACTTTTGATGTTAGCTTGTATAAGGTGTTAACTTTGGTCAAAATCATTCTTTCATCGGATATTTTCGATTATCGATACATATCGAATACATTCCAATACAAAACCTACGTATGACACACAAACGCAATGTTCCTTTCATATTATAGAAGATACATATGTTTTATATATCTATCTATACTCTATACTCCTATAAATTTGGGGGGTTGTGTATTGATATTCATATTAAACCCCTTTTTTCTATTTATTTATTTAAAAAGAAAATACAACTTATATATATATATATATATATATATATATATATATATATATATGGGTCGTTAAATTGCATACATCTGCAAAGATCTAGCTAATTTTAATATTATTTTAAACATTCATTCTAATTAATTCCCTATTAATTCTTTTCGAGTTTCTTATGGGATGATCATCTTTAGTTAACTTTTACGTGTAATTATATTCATGCAGATATTCTACATGATTTATACTTGCGTAATATTTGCGTAAAAAGGTTATAGTAAAACAAACCTCTTTCTAAGTATATTTATGTATGCGTATATATATTTGTTTAAAAAATTTGGTCTACAAAACTCCTCAGTCAGTTTTTGGTCTACAGACATGAAACTTCCACAAGTCCCGCTAGATTTTTATTATTATTTGAGGTTTAAAACAATGTAGATACCCATACCCCAAGGCGGTATATCCCCTTCACTAGGTGTGTCAGAATTTTGGGAGAATTTTTGACATCCTTAACACTAAACTGCGAATAAAATATACAAAACTCGTAATTTCCTTTTTTTAAAGTGGGTTGTTTAATTTCTTTATGGAATATACTTGCAAAATAAGCTATTACATTTTTTTTTTTAAATGATAGATTTATTATTTTTTTATTTTAAAGAAAAGTGTTTACAAAATGCATGCACACGCTCATACAGCTATTTTTTCTACGTAATGAAATGAATTGAATTTTAGGAGTTAATTTTTTAAAAAAATTTTTAATTTAGAAATCTATCAAAATGTTTCTATTGGTTCAATTTTTAAGATATTTTCAGGTTCAATATAAAATTTTATGCTCTTTCCAATAAATCGAATATAATATTTTGGACCAACGTTTTTTTTTCATTCACCCCCCCCCCATTTGGAAATGTCTATTAAAAAGAAAAGAATTCATTTTCTCTCGTAAGGTTTATATATCACAAATTGAAGATAAAAGATCAATAAATAAAATAATTTAAACCAAAAACAAAATAATAGTTATATGCAAATTTTTCCTGTAAAGTCAAAAGTTTAAAACATTTTTAAAAAACCCACGTTGATTTTTTTAAGTGAAACCGCACATTTTGAAAATATTGCCTTGTAAAAATTGGATACTTACATTAATTTTTTCTATTTCATTCAATGTTGCTGTTTTTTGTTTTTTTTTAATTTCTGAAAAAAAAATCATTGCATAAAGAAGAAATAACATATTTTACAACTCATCTAATTCTTTAATAGCATTTTTAAAAATGGAAAATGTGTCGGGGGTTTCTTTTTTATTAAGTAAACTTTAATGAGTGAAATATGATCTTTTTTTTAAAATACGTGACCTATAATTGACTAATTTAATTGTTGACAGCAAACACATGTCAGAAATTCAAGACATATCAGAACTTCAAATGTTTGTTTCTTTATATAGTTACTACCGGGAAATATATTTGGTCTAATGTGTTGTTTTTATGTTTTTGAAATAATTAATTATGGCGGTCTTCTACCTCCGTATTTCTCAACTGGAAGAAAGAGAGAAAACTCCGTTTGTGAACCTCTCATATGACGCGGTATTTTTTAATCCTTGCTTAAAAAATTCTTTTATTGAAAAAGTACATGGAATATAAAATATGAATATGGATAATTTTTTAACAATGAAGAATGGAAGCACTCATTGATTATTATTTTTTATAGGTAAGTGATTTTTTGGACTTTATATATATATATTTATATTCGAAATAAGTTAAAATTTGTTGATTTTCATGAAATCTTTTAAAGAAAACCGATTTTAAAAAAATATTGCATACGTTTCTATTAAAACTTTTACTTTAAATTTTGGTCTTTTCTCCTTTTATTGAAAAAAATAGGGTTTAAATTTCATTTTTCAAGTAGTTATCAGCTTCGAAAGACAGTGAGTCTAATTATTCAAATTTTTATCACTCATTTTTAATGGCGACATCTGACACTGCTACCCTTCCACTAGGTGTGTCAGAAACTGACCTTACGAATCGTGAAATATATTGAATAATTGTACCCCTGTTTTTCCAGGCTTATAACTACTCGAAAAATGTAATTAAAACCCTAATTTTTTTTTTAATTAAAGAAGCAAGGAACAAGGTTTCATTAAAAAAAAAACTGTTTTTTTTTTAATGTTTTAAACTTCGAATTTTACAGGTAAATTTCTAAAAAAAACACTCCTTTTTTGTTTTAAATTTGAATATTTTATTTATTGATCTTTTATCTTTAATCTGTGATATTTAAAACTCTGGTGAGTAAATTAATTATTTACTTTTTAATAGACATTTCGAAATGGCGGAGCTTGAATTAAAAACAAAAAACGTTTGTCTAAAATATTATATTCGGTTTAGTGGAAAGAGCATACAATTTCACATTGACCCTGAAAATATCGTAAAAATTGAATAAATAGAAATTTTTTTTATAGATTTTTAAAGTTTAAAAATTGAAAAATACTTAACTCGTAAAATTCAATTGATTTCATTACTGTTTCTTAAAAATAAAAATATAATATTTCTATTACTTTTTATACAACTTCAATAGTTTATTTTGGAAGTATAATCCATAAAAAAAATAAACAACCCACTTTTAAAGGAGAAATTACGAGTTTTTTTTATATTTTATTCGCAGTTTCGTATTAGGGATGTCAAAAATTTCCCAAAAATTCTGATACAACTACCCCCCCCCCCACAGTCTCTTATCATTTCTGACCACATTTGCAAAATAAATTTTTTTCTGGTGAGGAGACTACGCCGGAGATTTTTTTTTTTTTCGGCCACAAAAACAACAGGCTGGGTCATTTCCGTAATGAACCTTTTCCTGTTTAATGTCACATGCTCGTAGATGAACACCGGGCTTGTTTCGGTTTTCGAGGTTACAAACACCTTGTATTGTGACTGGATCAGTCCATTTTTTCTCCTCACCCCCCCCCCCTAAAATCAACAAAGGTTAGACCATTCCTATCATGACCTGTTCCCTGTTGATTGCGCTGTAATGCTGATTCTGTGAAGTTCTAGGAGGTCCACCTTCCCAGACTTTGTCTTCTGTCTTTGCGTAGGGGTTAGTTTATTGCTAATCGCCTGAGGCGCCTCTACCGTGGAATACCGACGGGGTTGCACAGGCTTTTTATTCTTGCAGGGTCAGTGTGTTCCTTTGGAGCGTTGGCTTTTCAATCCCGCTTTCCGCCGTCCCAATGTCACATTTCCTGCGGTGGGCGATGAATAAATACCCAATCTTTTTAGTTGAGTTCTCGACGAAGTTTGCCAATGTCTCTTCACTGAATCTTCTGACAACGAGGGCGTAGAAGAAGCTGACAAAATAACAGGTGGATGGAGAGATGTGGGCTAGGACACGGCCGTACCTTGCCTCGGATCTTTATCGTACGCTTTTCTTTTCTTCTCTTTTTTTCTCTTTTTAAAGGGGCCATCACTACCCACAAATATTCTGTGTAAAGAGTGAGAGCCGTCTCGAAAGTCGGCTCCGACCCAACCCTGACTAATTTGCGACCGCGAGGCAATCATCGGCTGTATCCTCCTGCCTCGTTTTAGCTTCAACCATTAATTCTCACCCAACCCCGACAACCTACTTTTTTTTTAATTGATTGCCAAAGCTAATGTTTATACATAGATGTGGTGGGTCCGAGCAATATAACACGGGGTTCCCTTTTGTTGCGAAATCTGTCCCATATTCATTACTCTAGCCCCTTTCATTTGCCTTCGCCTCCCCCAACAGTGTTCTCGTTTGAGTACCGGGGTCATTGGCTAAGGCTTGCCACTTGATTGACAATAGCTGATGGGGCAATAAACCGCCCACTCTTATTATGCTTCCTCCCCTCGCTCGGCCCTCAAGCCCACCCCATATCTGACGCACACACCGTTTAAGGTCTGCTCGTTACCTGCTCTCATAGCAGGTGGAAGACTCGCGAGTTGTTTTTTTTTTTTAGGGGGGGGGGCAACCATATCGCCCTGCTCATCACTTGTGTTTGGCTCCGTCTCCTCGACAACTTTCGATTAAAATTCATTCGCATCGTCTTGCCACACGGTTGATTTTATAAGGCTTTTTCTTTTAATCAGAATAAAAAAATTAAAAAAATTAAAAAAAAAAAAAGAGCGAAGTGGCAAAGTGCTAAATTTGGATAATGAATACATTTTCAAGTCTCCCACATCATTTATCTACGCAGATCCTTAGGTTGAAGATTCAATCTCTCTCCCCTCTCTCTCTCTCTCTCTCTCTCTCTCTCTCTCTCTATTTTTACAAGTGAACCGTCGCTTATCAAGGCCTAAAAGCCACTCGAGGATAACGATCAATGAGTGACAAGTGGTGACTGACGCGACAGCTAAGTGATCGTTGTTGGTGGAAGATGGATAGGAGTTGATTATTCAGGAGGAGGGGGGAGGGCGAGACATCAACAACTTGGTGTTGTAGTTAGCTGGAAAGCATGCCAGCGGGACCGAGTTTCACAGGTGGGCAGTTCTATGAAAGAAGTTTTGTTCATGGAATCTGCGTTCAGATTTAGGTACAGAAAGAGAGTAAGGGAAATCGTTGATAATGGTTGCTACTAGATGAGTGTCTTTTTTTGTGTGAAAGTTTGACGTAGATTGAACTTCAGACGAGCACTTGCCATCCAATTGCTATGTTAAGTTGGCATCATCATCATCATCATCATTATCATCATCATCATCGTTATTATAATAATTATTTGTACTCACTTGGAGTTCTCACATAGACCATCACCAGAGTTTACTCACTGACAACAACAAATGATGTTACTCGGAGTCTGAATGGCAACAAGTCTTACCAGATTTCCAGTGTTTTCCAACTTTTCGATAACGTTTGCAAAATAATTTGCGTTATCGCAACAGCCGCTTACCCTTGATTTCACACCGTCAATGACTATTGGTTTCCACTGAAATATATGTGGCAATAAGCCTTCCAAAGGTCCCAGTCCACTTCGCATTCATCCAGTGAGGGTCTGGTTAGTGCTTTAACCTCCTTGGTTCTTTCACCCTCCTTGACCCTTCATGAATATTTCGCATGATATCAGCCGAGGCTTATGCTGCTTCTGTTCTGTTTGTTTTATTTTTTGTTTTTTTTTAGTATGAGAGGGAGTCCAATTCTTGCGATTTCAGTTCTATGGCTTTCGTGTACTGCAGTTTCCATATGTCTGTTTGTAGTGCATGCAGGTTGGTTTCTACATTCGAAGGTTTTTCTAAAAATGCCTGCTGTTTTCATCATTATCGTATCCTGTATAGCCTCGATCTTCCCTTGATTATAATTTCTCTGGGGCTTTTTACTTGGTCTTTCGAAACTGTTCCGAGTGCTCCCACAATCATTGGTGTTATATTGACTTCCTTCATGTTCTATATTTCTTTCAGTTCCATGGAAATTTCCGTGTATTTTGCTTCGTTTTTCTGTCTCTTTGATATTAACTATTTGGTCTACTGGAACGGTAAAATCATACAATTTCGCAGTTTATTTCTTTCTTGTTAATTATTATGACGTTTGGGCTCATTGCTTTGATGAGTTTGTTCCTCCATGTACCAGAGCATTTTATGATTTTCACTTTCCAATACTGCCAGTGTTTCTAACGTACTGCTTTCCCCACGTAGTCGTGTCTGTTCTTGTATTTGTAACAGGGCGCAGACAGGCGTATGAAAGCAGCAGCAACAGCAGGTATATGCAAATGACCGAGCTGTGTGCGAGGTGACGTCATAGCAAGGAAGAAGAAAAATATTATAAAATAAGAAAAATTCACGAAGTTAAAAAAAGACAGGGATAGGCGTGTTATATACGTGGCCCGGGAATCACAGGAAAAAACGTGTCCTACACATGGCCGGAAAAAAGACAGACTAGCACATATTCCACACGGCAGAGTCTTTTTAAGCACACTAGAGTACGAGAAGACTTTTAAAACAGGAGAAAGATGTTGTTTGGGAAGTACCTGTAAATAAATGTCTACTGTTACAACTAAAAAAACAAAGAGAGAGTCGAATTCTTTTCTTGTCTTTATTTCCTTGGGATCGACTGCGTACAACGTGTGGATCACGAGTGTTAATATGTAACGACTACCTAAAATATTCTTTTGGGGCTAGTTTGCTACATGCACTTATTATGTAGATTACTATTTCGTCTCTTTGTCCACAGACTCTACATTTATTGTTTTTCTATATTTTATCTGTGGCACTATTTCTTGTAAAAGCGGCTCGTTTTTCTTACGTCTGTAATGAATGGGCCGCTGCGTAGCGATACAGCAGTTGTCTGCCCTGTCCCATTTTCTGCCTAACTCTTTCTCTTTTTTTTTTCGATTGAACAGCATGGTGTAAACATAATTTTGTCTCTCCGAAAAAAAGGGGGTTACATATGAGCTAGTTAATGATAGCTAAGTCTGTTAAATTTTCATTGTTATTTTTTTTTATTTTGACTGTATTGTAATTTTTTGTAAAATAACTAGTTAAGATTCTTTTATATAAAATAAACTGTGTTGCATGTCATTTTTCACCACCTAGCCCGTTCGTGCCAGCAGCCATTCCACCCAGAAAACCAACACCAAGAATTTGTGGACAGCCCAACAAAAGAGGTACGTCTCCATTTGATTTTTTTTATTACAGATGATAGCTGGTTGAAAAACGAAGAAAAAACAACGAATAAGAAGCCCAACAAGTTGGGGTATGTTTTTTTTATTTTTGGAAAACCGTTTGTTAAAACCGACGGGGCCTTGTGTCGTATGCATGACGAAGCAAGTGGCTCTCCCCGGCAAACAATCGGTTGTAACACCGGTGAAGCAGAAAAGTCTCAATGACACCTCGTCGGCAAACGTATATTACTATATTGGTGACGTTTCTTGGCCAAGGAGTTACTCTCCCCATACTCCCTTATAATGTCCTAATCTATTTTAACTTCATTGTAGCTAGTTTTGATCGCATTGTTTTGTAAGGCTATTTCATCTCTCTGTTAATTGTCATTTTCTTAGCCGTGACTTTCCGATGGCTTCATGATCCCTTTGCTTGTCATTTTTATAAATCGTTCATGTAGAAGTTTCTCTTCCCACTTATTTTTCTTGTCTATTTGTTTCTGATTTCACGATCATCATCATCATCATCATCATCATCATCATCATCATCATCATCATCAACAACAACAACAACAACAACATATTCATCATCATCATCATCATCATCGTCATCATCAACAATATATCAATATTAACATATTTGTCATCATCCTAATCAACAACATGCGGAAGATCATCATCATCATCATCAACAACAAAAACAACAACAACAACATCGTCATCATCATCATTAACGATAACATACACATCATCATCATCATTTTAACATGTCTCTTGCTGCGTTCTGAGTTATGTATATATATATATATATATATATATATATATATATATATATATATATATATAGATATAGATATATATATATATAGATATATATATATATTTCAACAGAAAAATTTCCACAGTTCGACAAGAC
Organism: Euprymna scolopes; assembly: GCF_053919585.1. Lineage (NCBI taxonomy): Eukaryota > Metazoa > Mollusca > Cephalopoda > Sepiida > Sepiolidae > Euprymna > Euprymna scolopes. The sequence continues at coordinate 89,050,226 of NC_136509.1, forward strand.
ACATCTAAAGAAGTTCGGAGGTTACATCGACCGGAATGTTGTTAGAATAACACTTAATATGAGAACAGTAGTCGGAATAATCCAAATAATACATATATATATATATATATATATATATATATATATATATATAATGTGTCCTTATCTAAAAATAGATATCAGAAACATAAAAATCATCGTCCGTACACAGAAATACGAATCTTACAAATTAGTGCGCTTGCGTATTCAACGTTGTCATTTTCAAGCGGGAAAAATATCGGAATTATACAAGTCGTATTCTATCGGAATATCGGAATTACACAAGTCGTATTCTATCGGAATATCGGAATTACACAAGTCGTATATTTGTTAACTATTCAACGCTCGACGGCTCAGTTTCCAATAATAATAATAAAAAAAAACCTTCTCGCGTTGCAGTGAGTGTCCCCTGGGGGCTAGTATGCCCCGTGGATATGAGAAGATTCGTACGTCCTAATGATATTGATTAGTAAATATTCCATAAGTATACCTTGTTAGACAATTAGATTCAAACTGCCGGTGGGGTAGGAAAAGGACAAACAGCGATAACAGTTAGTCCGTCAACGAAAATCATTTTTTATCGGAATTTTTCATCGATTGTCTATGAAAACAGTTTAGTAAACTTGTCTTAATATTGGAAGCCCCATAGCAATTTGCAAGCGGTTGAAACTTGATGACGAAAACGTGGAATCGAGATGGGAGATTTGTGGCTATTGTTTACGAATGGGCGTGGGACGCGGATTTCTAACGGACGAAATATATGTCTATATTATAAAAAAAGAAAATACAAAAAAGCAACACAATTGGCCATGTTAGTCGGTGATCACGATAAATATATACAAAGTATGTCTATCTGCAATCAGGGTTTACGATGTTCGGAAGACTACAATTGTAACGAAGCGGTTAGCTCTTATTGTAAACTAGCGCATATGGGCGCGTGTGAAAAAATCAGCAGCAGCAGTATGTTGTTTTGTTGTTTTTGTTTTACGGCATATCAACCCTTTTCAGGTTATTTAATGCCGAATCTAGTTATTTTGAGGAACGATTTTTAATGGAGGATATTTGTTCTTTTAAGTCGGATTCTATTTAACCCATAGTTGGGACCCTAACAGGTACTACCACTCCGGATCAGAGTGGACCTGGGATCAGTGGCAATTAAAGGGTGGCTCCACACTCCTCAAGGTCTGCAAGGTGGGGCCTCACCATAGGATATAGTTTTAGGTCATATCCAGGACCGCAGCAGCAGTATGATAGCTAGCTAGCAAAAATATTACCAGCAGTAGCCGTTACATATGCAAATTAAGCAAATGTGCACGCGCTGACGTCACGGATAGGAGGCAGAAAAAAGGACAGCACGTTCTCGAGCAAAGGAAAGGATACGACGTTTTTTTACTCGTGTGCAGAGGAAGAAAAAATGCGCCACGTGGTCGAAAAAAACGGAAAAGCAAGCGACGACAAAAACACGTGCGTGAAGCGCGTCTCGACAGACATATTCGACGAATGAGTGATACTTTGAAAAAAAAACAGTGAATTGCGTTGTCGGAAATCACTTATTTATATCCTTCCTTGTTTATTTGTTTCTGCGACGGTACCAGACAACGTGCGGATCCAAGTGGTTTAAATAAAATGACACTGTTCGAGCGTAACAAACACGTTACAAAATCAGCGTTAGATTATGAAACATAAAATTGGCATTGATTATTTCGAATATTTAGTGATCCAAAAGTTTATTTTATTTTACTTATTATATATGAAAAATTCATATATTTTAACGAAGTAAACGTTTATTTTATTTTACTTATTATATGTGAAAAAATCATATATTGTTTAACAAAATAAACGTTTACTTTATTTTACTAATATGTGAAAAATTCATATATTTTTTAATTAAGTAAACGTTTATTTTATTTTAAGTATTATATGTGAAAGATTAATATATTTTTAACTAAGTAAACGTTTATTTTATTTTACTTATTATATGTGAGAAAATCATATTTTTTTTACTAAGTAAACGTTCGTACATTTTCTGTCCTTGGCACTCAAACAACTAACCGTTTTATGTTCATGGAATAATTTGCTTTATTTGGATTTATTTTATTCAAAAATTATTCAATCTTTTAACTAAGTAATCAATCGTCTATTTTTGTTTTAATTTATTTAAACATGAATTCATTTTTATGACATATTTTATTTCGATTTATTATATTAAAAACAGTTATATAATATTTTAACTTTGTTTAACAAACATTCATTCCTTTTTCTTTGCGTGTTTTTAATTTATTTATTGTATTTTACGTTTAGTGGTAATTATTTCTATTTTTTTTTTCTTTAAATAAGCATATTTCTTTTCAAATACATGTACATTAAAAAATTCTATTTCAAAACCATTGTTAAAATAAACGTATTTGCTCAGTAAATAAAATATTATTTTTAATTCTATAAATAAACACATTTAATTCTATAACTAAACACATTTATATGATGTCCCAAAAGAATTCATATTTTTTTTTTTTTTTTTTTTTTTTTGCTGATCATCTAGAACAATGGTTCTCAACGTTTTTTTACTCATGGACCACTTTTTCCTTTCTTTTTATCTTGGTGGACCCTTCATAACTATTGGTCATAAGGAAATCTTCTATTTTTCACTCATATAAATTTTAGGTTTTAATAACCAAAGAAATATTGTATAATTAAGCTTTATTTTTAAATGAAATCTAATTTAATGCAAATAAAGTATTTTGCAACAACTATAATAATTATGATAAGTTTTGTTATGTTTTGCCTGTGGAATAGAAATATTCCATAGACCCCTAGGGTCCATGTGGACCCCGGTTGAGAACCCCTGATCTGGAGTAACCCTCCCAAGGTCATCATGAGTCGTTGCACTACCGAGGAGCAGATATTTATCGTAGAGTCATATTTTCGGTTGAATGAGTCAATATCAGAAACTCAAAGAGAATTTCGATTAAACTTTAACACAAGAAATACCCAATGCAATAAATGTCCTTACAAACAATATAGAGGAGGAAATAAGGGCCATGAGCTCTGAAACATTAAGTGATGTGCTGGACAATGCCCTGCAGAAAGCACAAGAATGTGAAAATTAAAATGGTGGACATTTGAGTAACATCATTTTTCATAACTAAAATTAGACCGTGTGAAAAACATAGCCTAGATTAAGTTGTGTAAATAAAATTAGAATAAGTAGATGACTAAAAATATCACGGAGAGACTCATGAGATTTGGTAAACAACTTAAATATTGAGGAAGTTAATCAAATTAATCAGCTTTCTAAAATAAAAGGTCAATGCGAAAAATGCCAACTACAACTGCGAGAAATATCGTTAAAAATTAAATATTTATTTTTAAATTTTGTAATATCGTTAGAGTGGTCTAATGATTATAACATCATCTGCCCCCCAACACACAATATATATAATACCTATACAAATCAAATTTATTAAGCAAAATGAAGTAAAAGGTGAAGAAGATATTAATAATGCTTATATATAGAAAGAGGTTTGTGTTTACTATAAACTTTTTACGCAAATATTATGCAAGTATAAATCATGTAGAATATCTGCATGAATATAATTACACGTAATAGTTAACTAAAGATGATTATTCAATGAGAAAACCGAAAAAACTAATAGGGAATTAATGAAAATGAATGTTTAAAAGAATATGCAAATTATCTGAATGCAATTCCATAACTCACATATAACAGAGTTATATTTTCTTTTTCAATAAATAGGAAAACGGGTTTTTAATATGAATATCAATACTCAAAAGCTCAAATTAGTACAGGTCTTTATATATATATATATATATATATATATATATATATATATATATATATATATATATATATATATAATTTTTTTTTTTTATTCATTTTTTTTCTTTGAAATATATAAGCGATTGCAAAATAATAAAGTGGTTCTCTGCTGATAAATATTGATGTTGGTTCGGCAGGCGTTCACCTAACCGACTGGCAGGGGCTTTCAGCTTAGTATTACAAAGTAAGAAATATTAATAATCGTTGTTGATAAGGGCAAAATATTTATCAAGCTTCGAAACTACAGAACGACAAAGAGAAAGCGCAAATCAAATATGGCGGAGATTAAATATGGCGGAAAATTAAATATGGCGTTCTGAACGCTTTTCTGTTGTTTCTTTCTTATTGTTTCATGTCCTCGTACCCAACGTCGATATGACGCCATCGTTTTCCAAATGTTTGGCCTCTTCCAGTCTACGTTTTCCAATCACATACACACATAAAAGACACGGCATTATCTGCTTCGCTGTGAAAAAACTTGAGCAAAAAAAAAACAAAAAAAACAATTGAAATCAGAAAGTGTACTTTTCCACTTGAAATATGATTTATGGAAACTTTCTCCCTGAGCAGACTGTCCAAGGGTAATAATATTCGGAAAGATAAGTTTTTTTTTTTAAAATGAGAAAAATTAATCTCCAAAATTATCGCTTAAAAGGAAAAAAAATCCACAAGAAGTAGTCGATGAATTAGTCGCCATTAAAGGCAAAGTTGATAAATTCAAGTGATCGCATTGCGTTTAAACGACGAAGATACGCGAGAAGTAGTTTAATCCTGTGAGATAATTCAGGAGAAATATCTGTCTTCTGCCGAAGAGATTGGTTAGAAATTGGTAAATAATTTAGAGTTTGAAACTTTTTGCAACGTTATTCTTCTGATAGAGCTACGTGGAGACACGTATAGAAAACACAGAGTTACACGAATATATATATATATATATATATATATATATATATATATATATATATATATATATATATATATATATATTGTGTGTGTGTGTGTGTTGCTTCTCGAAATTATGCATAGCATTTATCTTCTATGTAAGTAGAATACAAGGAAGCTTAAACATGAAATTTTCTTACGAATAAACAATTACAACTCTCTCTCTATATATGTATATATATATATGTATATATATATATATATATATATATATACTTGTAGTCATCGACATGCAGTCCTGTTTCGTTTATCACAATTCATCAGAGCCGCTAGACTATTGTAAGAAAATAAAGTGTATATATATATATATACTTTATTTCATTATAATATATACCAAGCCTTATTTAAGGAACTCAATGTAATTATAGAGCAATATAGTATATGTGTCTGTGTGCGTGTGCGTGTGTGTGTGTGCGTGTGTGTGTGTGTGTGTGTGTGTGTGTGTGTGTGTGTGTGTGTGTGTGTGTGTGTGTGTGCACGATGGTACGATGTCGTCCTAAAGAAAGCAACACAACAGCTTTATTTTAAAACTTTTATTGAAAAATCAATTCAGGTAACTTGATTATGTCGTAGAGCTGACATCTATTCAATATATCATCGGACACGTTATATAAATATATGAGCTGATAGCGCCGACATATAAAATCAAGTCAGAGATGACTTGTGTCGCCGGGTTCGAATCTATCGACTGGTGTTAATCATCGCTTCTATACGAGTCTGGAACTGGGTACATGCCTTTTCCACAAGCGCTGAGATTTTCTAGGGATACAATTTTATCGTTCCACCTAGTATATATACTTGAAAATGCCAACGTGGCGTAATAAAATATACAATGAAAAATAATTGCAACTTATCTTCCACTTTTCAGATTCTGTAATCATGCCCAAATGCATTTATTTTCTTTTAATAAATTAATAGTTTTTTTCTTTCTGGTGGGTTAAAGGCGAGATAAAATCACTGATTGATATAATAATTAAATGAATGATTTTTGCGCTACGAAACAGGTGCTGTCAAAAATTGTGCATGTCAATATACATAATGGAATAAATTGTAAGCTGGGCAACATCTTGGAATTTGGAATATGACATGTGTCTTGGAACATAACCAATATAACTTTTCAAGATATTAAAGCAAGCCTGATTACCACCATCCGCCGAGTATTCACAGAGCTCACGCCAGCGCTTGTGGAAAAGGCATGTATTCAGTTCTGGACCCGTATTGAAGCGATGGTTGAGGTGGAAGGTGTAGATTTGTCGTTTATTTGTTTTATGCTCTGTATATATATTAAGCTTAATGAATTAAAGATTGATATAAATAAAAAGTGAAATGTCATCGAAAAAACATATTATATATATATATATATATATATATATATATATATATATATATATATATATATATATACGAGCAAACAGTTAATAAAACATGTTAAAAAACACTTTGAAATGTTTGATAGTCTGATGGAAGAGAAATAATCCAGTGACGGTAAAATCCAAAAATATAACTTCAAGAAAGTTAATTGAATTTCCATTTGCACAAGTAAAATCCAAGGAAATCCCGTAATTGGAAGAAGATGGTCCATAATAATCCAAAGGCAGAAATCCATGGAATAATTCACAAAAGTTTGTACAAGGAAAAAAGGAAAAATTCCAATAATATTAATAAAAGAAAACTAAGATATGCTTTTCACTCTACTGCCGAGACATAAATATAAATAAGAAAGACCAGGGAAGAAAAAGAGGAGGAAACCATGGTGATAGAGTTAAATATAAAATAGAGAAACAAATGTCAAAATGACCCCGACAGGAAATGTTAAAGGCGCGAAAAAATATATAGGGCAAAATAATATAGGTCAACTGAAATGTACAGGTCATCACTTAAAAAAATGTCAGCAAGAGTTGTTAGAAGACACTAAATGGAAAATAAATAAATTAATTAATAAATAAATAGAAAATAAATAATAAATAAACAATAAATAAAAGATAAAAAATAAAAATAAAATATAAAATAAAAAATAAAAATTCTTTAAAGGGAGAGGATGGCCGGTATCTGCAAATTCAGGAAAAAGCAAGAAAAAAAGTAAGTAAATGCATATAGTAAAATATAGGCAAATATACATACAAGATATGAAAGTGTGGGTAGATTGATATATTAGATAGATAGGAAAGTTTAAAGAATAAAGCAGAAAATGCAGATAAAAAACTGGGCATGCATATTTTATTATATATATATATATATATATATATATATATATATATATATATATATATATAAAATAAAAATTACAATAAGTTTACCAAGGTAATCAAAATGGTAAACTTAAAATATATTATAAATATTAAAGAGTTAATATTTACAAGTAAAGTAATCTCAACCAGATGTAAAAGCTCAATAAAACCGAAAAGGAAATAGAGCTTATAATATGAACAAATGATTAATAAAACATGTTAAAAGACATCTTGAAAAAGAGTTAAAAACATATTTAATTTCAAAAAAGGAAGCACAAGATAAGTCCATTTATCTTGTGCTTCTTTTTTTAAATTAAATATGTTTTAACTCTTTTTAAAGATGTTTTTAACATGTTTTATTAATCATTTGTTCATATATATATATATATATATATAGAGAGAGAGAGAGAGAGATACAGAGAGAGAGAGAGACTGAGAGATTTTTATTATATATATATATATATATATATATATATATATATATATATATATATATATAGAGAGAGAGAGAGAGAGAGAGAGAGAGAGGGACAGAGATATTTGTTTTTGCGATAATTCAATTATTTATACGAAAGTGCATTTTTACCAAAATGCGAGATGGGAATAATTTTCCCTTTGACCAATTTGGTACCCCCATACCGGCATATGTATTGTTTTTAAAATATAATTGTTAAAGCATTATTAGCTACATATGTGCATATATGTTTCTGCAGAGGTTTCTACTTGGAGGTCCTGCGTCGTCAGGCAAGCAAACCGAGAGCACTTCTCGTATGCTCAGTCCAAGAACATTTTTTATTTTTTAAAAGTGGTGTAAGGAAACGGGTTTTTTTTTAAGTGGGGAAAAAAGGGGAATAAAAAAATGGGAATAACTAAAGGGGAAATAGGCGGGAGAAAAGTGAAGGGGGGGGGAATGTGTGGAATGGGAAAGAGAGATGTTAGTAGCCAGTGAACTCAGCCCAGCGTGAATGCAAAAGTTTAGGTCTTGGAGCATTAAGTTCCAATTTTTATTACAAGTTTGCCTCAGTAGTGTATTAGTGCCAAGTTTTCACATTAACAGAACCTGCGTAGCTAAATAATTAAATAATTGAATAAGTAAATAATTAAATAATTAAATGTAAATATGTCTAAGATTGTTCATACAGCCACCTACCTTGAAAATGCTGCTGTGAAACCTGACATAGTTATATGGAATAAGTCAGAGAGAGTTGCAACCTTGGTTGAAGTGAGTGTCCCTAATGATGGAGGTCTGAACAGAGCTGAAAGAGAGAAACAGACCAAATACCAAGGTTTCATGTATGATATGAAAAGAAACTGGAATCTTAGGGAGATATCAATCATACGAGTGATTATAGGTGCCACAGGGCTTATGAAGAAGAACCTGAAGTCCTACCTAACTAATATTTCTGGTGAACGACGTGCAAAAGAAATCCAGACAATTGCACTTAAGAGAATAACGAGGATACTAAAAAGAGCTCTCGGTTGGTTTCAATAAAGAGCAGGACAATGTTGGTAGCTGGTTAGGCTCCCCCATACCCAGCGTTACCATCTTCAAAGGACGAAATTAAAAAAATAAAAATAGAAGTAGCAAATCCTGGGAACATGTTTACCAGAAAGAACAGTTGGAAATAAGTCATACACCATCCACCTTGACTACGAAATTTCTACAGCTACATACCTAGAAAATGTGATATGGGATAAGAAGGAGAAAGTAGAAACCCTAGTTGAAGTAAGCGTCCCTAATGATGCTGGCCTTAACAGAGCAGAGAGGGAGAAAATTACAAAATACCAAGGACATATGCACGACATGAAAAAAAACTGGAATCTTAAGAAGGTATCAATCATACCAGTCATTATAGGAGCAACCGGGCTAATGAAAAAGAATTTCAAAAACTATCTGGCGAATATACCCGGTGAACCAAGTGCAAAAGAAATAAAAACAATAGCACTTACAGGGACGGTTAGAATATTAAAAAGATCTCTCGGTTTGAGTAACTAAACTAATGAGAGAATGTTTGGCATCCGGTAGATTGCCCCATCCCCAAGAAAAACGCAATGATAAAAAAAATAAAACCTACAATATACACACACACACGAGACGATTTAGTTTATTGGGGTTGTTAAGATCGATGTCGATGCCTCCGCTCCGCCTCGAAAGATAAATGATGCTCCTTGTAGAGGCAGCTGCGCGAGTAATTGTGTGGCAAGGGTTGCACAATCTCCAACCACACCTCTCCTGAATCAGCACTATTTGAATCCAGTGGCAAAGAGAAGTCCAGGACGACTGGAAACAATGCCGAGATAAGCGGAGAACACATACAGCGCCTGGAAGTCCCAAATAGTCACCCCTCTAGTACTGGCACGGCTCATCATTGCTTAACTTCGATGATCTGAAGGAAACCGGTGTGTCCACGCAATTATGTCGTATGTTAAGACACACACACACATACACGCACATAATATACCGAATCCAATGTATGGAGAGAATGTCACGAAAAGAAGGGTGTCTAGGTCTCACTGAAATAAACAATGCATATCGAGACACCGTAGACAACATGGGGCAGTACACAAAAAGCTCAACAGATATGACAATGGAAATAATGAGATAATGATCGCAATATTATGGGGGTGGGGGTTCTAAACAGTTCAAATCTAGTCTGGGTGAGGCCCCGTGTTTTGACAAGCTTCTGGGTTTGATCTTTACTCCTGATCTGAAATGGAACATGTACATCAAGTCTGTTGCCAAGGTCGCCGGAAAGATGGTGGGATCCTTCTACCGCTCCAGAAGATATCTCACTACTGATGCAATTCTCTATCTATATAAAAGCCAAGTACGTCCAAGGATGGAATACTGTTGCCATATCTGGGCAGGAGCTGCTAAAAACAGCCTATCCTGCCTTGACAGAGTACAAAATAGACTTCGTGGCTTAGTGGGGGATACCCTTTTCTCTACCCTGCAACCTCTCTCCCACAGAAGAGACGTTGCGAGCCTATCCTTATTTTATCGTTATTTTCATGGCAGGTGCTCGTCTGAACTCCAATCTCTGGTCCCCCCTTCGCCAATCTTTCACGAAAAACACCCGTTTAGCTGAATCCACTGGGAAAAAATTCCCCCACTCTATATCTGTGCCTAAATCAAAACGCGGATTCCATGAACAAAGCTTCTTTCTTAGAACTGCACACCTGTGGAACTCTGTTCCGTCTGCCTGCTTCCCTCCGGACTACAACTTGGATGTCTTCAAGTCCAATGTTAACAAATTCCTAATGAACCGCCCCCTTTAGTAAACACTTCATCAAATCTCCACTCTAACGTAATGTACTTGCAATAACCCTTATCCCTGAGTGGCTCCCGGGCCTTGATAAGTGGTGATCACTGTGTAAAAAAAAAAAAAAATTCTTGTAGGCAAAAAAAAAAAAAACAATTATAGAATACTTCAGCTGAGATCGAAACCAAAATCTAAGAACAGTGAGTAGGATAATCATTTTGCCAGCTTCACAACCTAGTTATTTTTAACATAATGTGAACGTAGTCGTGAAATAGTTGACAAACAGATAAAAATTAGATAACCCGCAAGTACCATTTGTTCAATTTTTGACCCCTTAGCCTTTTTTTTTTTTTGACTCCTGACCCTTTTGTCGGATGAAAGCCGATTGAAAGTTTTCTACGTTCCTGGATACTCTATATAACAAATTTCAAGCCTGTAGATCAAATATTAGTTTAAGTATATAGGTTGAGAAGTGTCTTCATACAAACACATTCTCACTTTTATAACTATACTGGAAGATGTATACGACGTTGCCCGGTATTCGACGTAACGTTAAATTCTTTTAAAAATGAAGTAAAAAAAAAACAAAAAAAAAAAAAACGAAAGTATCTGAGACATGTGCATGTGAGTATTATGTTTGGAAGAAAAAAAATACTCGAGCTGAGATCGAAACCAAAACCTAAGGACAATGATTCAAGTACGATAACCATAAGACCAAGTTGACACGGTCTTTACAAAATGTTTTCAAACATACTTATTTATAACATAAGAAGCTGTAATATTTCACGTCCGCGCATGCGCATTCGTTAAAAAGTTAACAAATAGATAAAAATCCGATGACTCCAACTACTAATTTTTCTATTTTGACTCTTTAACAGCCCTTTACTTCCGGATAAAAACAGATTATAAAGTTTTCCTCGTGTCTACATACCCAATATATATATATGTGTGTGTGTGTGTGTGTGTGTGTGTGTGTGTGTGTGTGTGTGTGTGTGTGTGTGTGTGTGTGTGTATTTTAAAAGCGAAGTAGGGCATTTTTTTTAAACCTTATAAAAAAAGATCGACTATAATGTAAAAAGAAACAGGGTCGACTAAAAGTAAGGAAAATACATTATAGTCGATCTTTTTTTATAAGGTTTTTAAAAAAAATGCCCCACTTCGCTTTTAAACTATTACAATTCTGTTGTACTTCGAATATATATATATATATATATATATATATATATATATATATATATATATATATATATATATATAATTTACAAACAAATATGCATGTTTCGTATCAGCGAGCTCGACTGTGTCTCTTTAGAAATCGAACCCCGGACCATGTGTATTATAGTCCGGCTACAATACACAGTTACGCTGATGAGAGTTAGCTATCTCGAAACATGCATGTCCGTAGATTACTGTTTTTAAAATATCTAAAAAAAAATAAATAAAAATATTAATTATCTACGTCCCATTAAAATATGGACGATTTTCTAAGAAGCGAAGACGATACGAAAGCGTATTTATCGTTTACAAAAATCAATGATATAATTGCCTGTCTAGCCGCACTGATGAGCTGTGATACAGTGAAACAGTACTGTATGTGGATGACTATAATGCTCCCTGTCTTGGGTTGAGCATATTGGGAAGTGATATACAAACTGCCATTAGCGTATTAAGCGATGCTCTTTGTGTAAACAAATCGAGCTGAGGCATTTGGACGATGTTAAAACATCGTTAATTCACTACCCACGCAGCAGCAGCAGCAGCCAAATAGCGTAATTGTGACAAGTCTTGACTGTCGTTTGGGCGGTCGAGTTTCAATCCTGGCTTTAGGTAGTTGCCTGCCTAGCCGCACTGATGATCTGTGATACAGCGAAACAGTACTGTATGTGGATGACTATATATATATATATATATATATATATATATATATATATATATATATATATATATATATATGAATGAAAGTTTTGGTTTCAACGATAAGGAGAGAATTCCCAGAGATAGTGCTTTAGTTCTCGAATTTCCTAGAGAAATCTGATATTTTCAAAATTGCAGAGATTTTGTTTTATTTTCTTTAGCTAAAAGTAAACTGTAATATATGCTCTGATACTAACTTTTATTTTTGTACTTTCAGTCAGTGTGAAAGAAATCCATCTAGACTGAGTCCACTTATATTTTTCTTTCCAATCCAGAGCGTCCTTTTTGGAAGGGGGCTAGATTTCTCTCACTTTAAAATACGCCCTTGTGTCTAATACGGTGATCGTGCAGAATCAAGATTTTTTGTTGTTGTTTTGATTCTTTTTGTTTTTGTTTTTTTTTTGTTTGTTTGGTTGGTTTTTGTAAAGTGCGACGGAATGAGTTAAGTATTCTTGTCATGTTTCGTCTCCCGTCACCCTCATAAACGACGCATATTAGCGTTTCTGTATTGTCGAGACACAGTGGTGTTGGGGAGGCTTTTTAGATAGAGAAGCCATGAAAAAGATTGGCGAAGGAACATCGTACCACGGTTAGAAGACTAGACGAATTGACGGTTAAAAAAAATGGAGAGCGCAAGACAAATAAAATCATCTCACAACTTCCGGTGACTGACGTTAATTAAACCGGAATAGAAAAGGATAAGAAACTAGTAAAGCAACCCGGTATTGCCCTGGCATTAAATTCGTCCAATATTGTATGATTTAAATATCCATGAATATCATATTGACTTTTAATTATTTTATTTATATAAAAATAAGGTTTGCGCGTGAACTATTACGTTTAATATATTTTTAAAAGCAGAATACGTTACAATTAAAAATATATTTTTAGGATTATAGCAGACAGTGTTTTACAATAAATATAGGAAAAAAGAGACGCCATGTTTGTTTAGTGTTATCCAATTATATTTTCTTATTATTCCTCAGATGGGATTGTAAACAGCCAATCAGAATGTAGTATAGATAACTTAATAAGATTGAGGAACCGATTCATATTTCCTGAAGGAAGTTACGTTCGATGATATATAATATTGCTTAATTTAAAAATAAAAACTGATGATCTGTGATTCGAATGAAGAAGAATTCTCGGCGTTTAATGAGGGAGCAGTAGTAGATTATTTTCTGAGTGAGTCACGTTGGACGGAGTAAAAGTAGGAAATTTCTTAAATCAAATTATAAAAAAATGTAAATTTCTGGAAACGTGTATTAGTTATTTGCAGGAAGATTGATTATACTGCAATTATACGTGTCACTTCTGCATATACTATTATGCTATCTGAATGTAGACGTGATAAATCGACTTTACTATATGTCTGTATAGATGAACACCCATTATTTAAACTCTGGATGAGTTATTTAATTCCAAAGCCCTAACCACTCCGTCGCATCATTATCAATGAATGCTCCCTAGTAATAACGAGTGATGTTCCCTGGAGTCTGAGTGACGTCCAGTCTCTCCAGATTTTCTCAATCTCCGGCTCTTTTAATAAGCGTATAACATCATTTTATCATTGGTTTCCCGTGCATAACGACCATTAACTTTCTTTGGTATTTGAAGTTGATGTTGAGATTGTTGTTAGATTTTAGGGCACGTCAACAATCGTTGGGTCATTTTTATTATGAAACCGTACATGTATCTATGTACGATTGATTTGTAAATACATTCTGAAGGTGCATTTGATACGTGCAGCAAAATGGTCATCCAACTTCTCTTAAGATGATCTGACGCGAAACTGTGCGACAAAGTAATTATAATTGCATTTTTGGAATTTACAAGCTTCCTTAAATGAGTTTCAGATTTTTTTTTTTTTTGTACAGGCATTTAAAATTGCCGTAGATCCTTAAAAAATTATTTCTATACATCTTATGGCTGACCAATTTTTTATAATTCTAGATTCAAATGAACAGCTACAGCAGGAATTAGAATACCCCCTACTAAAGTCTGATTATTACAGCTGATGAATTTCAAAAATGCAAACCTGGCGTCAGGACAATTTAGAAGAACGATATGCCATAAAATTCTGTTTTTAACTTGAATAAATACTATAGAAACGTATGGAATACTTCAGACTGCTTCTGGACCATCTTGCGTGAATTGAGCATCAGTTTTTGAGTAGCATGAGAGATTCAAGGAAGGCAGGGAGTCTGTGAGAGATGATGAGAGGTGTTGGATGAGTAAGAAAGTCAGAACACTAGAGTTGATTGGCCATATAAAGAATTTCATGGATAAAGACCATCGTGTATCTATAGAGACAATAAGTGCACAGTTTGATGTCAGTGTAGGAAGTGTACACACATTTTTTACGAGGAACTGAATATGCTGAAGATTTGCGCAAAGTTTGCCCCAAGAGTGCAGTCCACGACTCCACCCTAGTCACAGACTATTTGACCAAGATGAGTATCAAGAGTTACTTCCCCTCCCTATGATCCGGACCTTGTTCCCTGTGACGTTTGGTTATTACCCAAGCTTAGAAACTGCACTCATGAGACAATTGAAGAGATGAAATAGGCTGAGACGAGATCATTGACACTCTCACATAAGAGGACTTCCATGATACGTTGCGGAAGTTGTTGGAACGGTACAAGTGTATTGCAGCCGGAGGAGATTACTGCAAATGAGGATTAGAGTTTTATCAAAAGTTTTTATCAAAAAAAAATGTCCATACGATAAACGTCTGTAAACTTTTTTTTATGGCACCCCGTACATAGCAACAAGCATCCACAGGATTCAAATACTTTTCGTACTCTTCAAGTGGAGGTCAGAATTGTGTTTATCATTCTCCGTCGTTTTATTTTCCTTAAACCTACACAACAATTTTGTAAGCTATCAACCAAGGTTGGTTCGAGCACAGGTATATGTGCTTTTTTTCATTTTGGCAAATCGTAAATGTTCGGTAATGAACTTAGAGGTAAGGGTTCAATTTTCGGTCGAGTGGTGGAGTTAATGATACCTAATATTTATGAAACACTCGCTATTATAAGAAGGGGATAAAAATGAGTGGAATAATACTTGGAAAGAAGTGTCATTCTTCTGTACACCTAAGCGAAGTATCTAATGATAAGGAACCTTCGGGTTGCTCTCGACTATGGTTGATCACTTTATATTTCAACTGATTATGTCATTTTTAGCTTTAATCAACTTCAAAACAATTCTTTTTTCCAATTAACTTACACTTACACTTACTTCAGGAGTTAGGAAATTGACTGGTCGTCTACATTGTAGTTCCACAGTCAAACAACGTCGCAGCCCACAAGAGTCATGACAGCTAACAAACCGGAAGTCAAGGCTCGAGCTTCGCCTTCATTTTGGGCTCATCAGTTAGGCATATCCTAACTCGAGTCTTCGACTTCTGGTTTCTTGACTGTCATAGCTCTTGTGGGCAGAACTCTCCACCTCTTTCGATAACCTTTGTAAAAAAAAAATTGCGTTATCGCAACAGCCGCTTACCATTGATTTATCGTTGGCGGTGACCATTGTTCAATGGAATTTTGGTGGTAATAAGCCTCCTCAGGGTCCCAGTCCTCTTTGCACTCCTCCAGCGGAGGTCTGACTAGTGCTTTCTCTCCTCGGATCCCACTTTTCTCAATCTACTCGTCAAATCTTTTTGTCATACTCCCCAGAGCCTCCATCGCAATATGTACAACTTCTACCTTTAACTTCCATAATATTTTTATTATAGTAGTTTTCGACCTTCCCCTTTTCTTTTTCATCAACATTTACATAAGCCGGTCCTTCTATATCTACGATTATTGTATTTTATTATTTTGTTTCTAACAAGAATTACTCTGTTCTCCCAGCTTAATTGAGTATTCACATTCATATCCCACAATAATTTAGCCATATCACTCTTCACAACGCCTTCTTAAACATGCTCGTATCATTTTTCACTGCGTTCCAACCCTATTTTCTTAAATATATCCCAGTGGATCTTTCTCGCAATATTGTCATGACGCCTCTTATTGTCCGTTTGAGCTAACTCCTCAAATAGATTGTGCCCCGGGCCCCGTCGCCAAATATATATAAAAATTACTTATTTGTTATTAAATAGAAATTAATAGAAATAAATAGATAAAGAAATATTGAATAAATAAGAAGAAAATTACAATAATCAATAATATAGCTGTTGTTATTGTTAAAATTGTTATTATTATTGTTAGTGTTTTTATTGTTATTACTATTGTTATTATTAATGTTATTATTGGTGTTGTTATTGTTATTATTGTTATTATTATTATTTTTGTAATCATTATTATATTTCTGTTATTATTATATTTTATTATTATTATTATTATTATTATTATTAGTAGTAGTAGTAGTAGTAGTAGTAGTAGTAGTAGTAGTAGTAGTAGTAGTATTGTTGTTGTTATTGTTATATTATTGCTGTTGTTGTATTGCTGTGATTAGGACTATTTTCACAGTAAAGTCTCATTGATAATAACCATATTCTGATTTATTTTCAATTTCGAAGCAAAAACTAGCTAACACATGCCTCTAGAATACTTAAAAACATATTTGAATACACATAAATAATAGACTAGTAAAACCTGAAAACAGCCTTGCAAAATATCCTCTAATATCCCCGAAAGCAACAGCAAAAAATACAACAATAGCAACATTTAAAAATGCTAAACGATTGTGTATGGAAACTTTAAAATGGATACAGGAATCATTTTGAAAGACTGAGAATAAATATTTTATTTACTACGCGTTGATGAGACCCAGTGTTGTGCAAATTATAAATCAAAGACAAACTTTTTGAAAAGAAGTAAATACAAGTGTGCTTATTCCTATTAACATGCTATATTTAAACACACACACACACACACACACACACATATATATATATAGAGAGAGAGCGAAAATAAAAAGGAACAAACCGTATTATGTGTTCATGAACGTTTCGTCTTTATTTCGAGACTTCCTCTGGATGAATAAGATTAAGAAACCAAAAAATATACCAGTACAAAATATTTGAAAATGTTTCACGTGCACAGTGTGACGCAGTTCTATTTCAGAGAAACGGAAAAATGATGTAGGAAATTCAAAAAAGGAGGGGGAGGGCTGGCGCTGTTAAAGAGAAGGAAATTTTAGTGACGTCATATAGTCGTTAATGTAATTTTAAAACTATGAACGCAAGTTTATATTCTTATTGGGAAAAAATATATCTGTTGAAATTCAAATATAAGTTTGTAATAGAAATGAAATGAGTGTTTTTATGTAATTTATTGATTTAGATTATGTGTTAATTATTACAGGGGGTGTTGAATGGTGTGAGAAAGTTAACCTGTGTCCACAGTTAAATAATATTCTTTTAATAAAAGTTTACTTATTAGTGGCGCTATGTTATAGAAACCTCCACGTTGTTTAATAGTGCTTGAAATTGCGATAAGCGCAGATTCAAGAAGTCTTCGGCGCGGTTTATTTGAAATATATATATATATATATATAATTATTTACCATAATAATTAAATACCTACAGACACTAGTGTTTCATTTTTTCGGGAATCACCAGTGCAGAGCGTCACGATTAACGCCAGTCGAGAGATTCGAGTGCTCGCAACAGAAGTCATGTCTGACTTAATTAGCAAGGACCCGAACCATACGGCTACCGGCAAACGCGAGAGATACAGTTGAAATTAAACATTTATTCTTTTTAAATGCTTTTAACGTCAGTCAGAGTGATCTAGTCATTATATGACGATCTACGCATGTGAGCTAACTTGACCGACTTATTATAACTGAAAGTGCACAACGATAAAAAAAAACAAGTTTCTTAAAGGGGTTGATAATTATTTACTATAACAATTACAGACCTACTAGTGTTTCATCCTTTCGGGAATCATCAGTGCAGGGTGTCATGATTAATGCTATATATATATATATATATAGATGCGGATGTGCCGCAATAGAGAGCAAAAAATGGATGAGAATAAAGAAGGGGAAGAATATAGTAATACAGTATAACCTCGGGATACGGTGGCCTCGGGATACAGTGTCTTCAGGTTACGATGTGGAATTCGATGTTTTTTCTGGCCCCTAATTACGGTAGTTTCCACGCTTTACGGTGTTATTTATAATGTTAGTTGGTCATATACATGTGTATTATATACTGTATTTTGTTACTAATTTTTAATATCTACTATATAAAATTTTACTTATGCTCCGTAATACGGCGATTTCACCTTACGATCCCAAACCTGGAACGGATTAATGCCGTAACCCGGGGTTCTACTCTATTGATAGATAAAAAGACAGATAGATATATGCATACATACAAATTAGCCTAGATACATATATATATATATATATATATATATATATATATATATATATATGTATATATATATATATATATATATGTATGTATATATATATATATATATATATATATATATATATATATATAAGCCATCCATATATATGTTTACAGCGATATGCATCTCATTAGAATGAAAAATACACACATGCATACACAGGCATTCACACATATCTATATATCTATAAAATTGAAAGTGTCTGTGTGTCTGTCTGTGTGTCTGTGTGTCTGTCTGTGTACATTTCTCTACGCAATAACTCTGTCAATTTTCAGTCTACAGACTCGAAATTTGATATACAGGGTACTGAGATTTGGGAAAATCTTTGTGATCTGTTTTCGGCCAGAAATCTGGTTGGTAAGGGATCAAAGATAAACGATTTGACCTTTGAGAACTCTACCAAACTCCTCCGCCAATTTTTGGTATAAAGACTTGAAATTATAGATATAGGTTCCTTGGAAATGGATCTAACTTAATCACTTGATTTGAGTAAAAAAAAATGTTAAGGGAGTCATAATAGGGGTCAAAGTTAAAAAAATTGACCTTTTTTTTGTTTTGTTTTTTTTTTTGCTTAACATATACCTCCAAACACCCAGGCAACGCCGGGCTGAATGTTAGTATATATATATATATATATATATATAAACAGACACATCTCTCTCTCTCTCTCTCTCTCTCTCTCTCTCTCTCTCTCTCTCTCTCTCTCTCTCTCTCTCTCTCTCTCTCTCTCTCTCTCTCTCTATGAATGGAGAGAGTGCGCGTGTGTGTTATGGATTGATTAGCTGGTAAACAGATAAAATTGTAAGTGAGAACCGCCTAGTATGTGTGTACACATGTCAAGCCTGTCAGTGGCGACTCTGACACTTTTTTTCTTAAACGGGAATGGCGGAGGCGTAGGTAGAGGAGGGGGAGGTAAAGTGGCGGCTAACGACTTGCCGCTCTCGCCTCAAAAGCAAATCTAATTTGAAACGATGACACATGAAAGCCAGACCCGGTGGGAGCGAGAGGTGAGGGAGGAGGAGTAGGAAACGCATGATGTACCAGAAAAGGGAAAAGGAAAGGAAAACAGGAACACAGAGAGAAGAAAGAAAAGAGAAATGAAAAAGGAGAGAATGAATGAATTATAGAAATTAATAGAAATAAATAGATAAATAAATATTGAATAAATAATAAGGAAATGGGATCAGAGAAAAGAAAGAGACAGTATCGATTAATTATAGAATTTAGCAGAAATGAAAAGATAAGAAAATGTTTAATAAACAAAATAAAAGAGAAGCGATAAATGAATGACTGAAAAAATAAAAATAAAAATAAAATATTGAATAAATATGACGACAGAAAAAAAGGGGGAATGAAGGCGAATGAATGAATAAAACGAATGAAAAAAAAACAAATACATAAATATTGAACAAATAAGATAAAAGAAATAGGAAAGTAAAGAGGTTGTATAAATAAATAAAAATGAATGAATAAAATTGTATATACTGAATCAATAAAAGGGAAGAAAATAGAAAGGAAAAATGGGGCACGATGAAATTAAAATGGATAAAAAAAAATGAATAGATCTATATGTATTTAATGAATAAGATAAAGGAAAGAGAACTCGTGAAAAAATAAGAAGAAATAAACATGAATAAATATTGAATAAATACGATTAAAAAAAACGAGGCAAAAGAACCCATGAGGAAATGAAATAAATAAATAAAAATTACTAGATGAATAAATATTGAATAAATACAAAGAAAGTTGACGAATCGTTTGAATAAAAGGCGCTACAATTTAGAATGAGAGAAAAATGAAAATGGCCATGAAAGAGACAGGATTGAATTAATTAACGATAATATTAAATAAATAAAAAATAAAGATAGGAAGACAATACGCACTAGAAATTAACGAAAAAAAAAAAGTTAAAAATATAAAATAAAAATTTTAGTAGTTAATAAACTTAATAAAGCTTCATTACATATTTCAATTGATTTTCTATCGTTTTATTTTCATTTTTTGGTGAAGCATTTCCGAATTGGATTCTGACCAAGTTTATAATGAATTTTAAATAAATTTAAAAAATCGTCAACAAATACATGAACCAATCATTGCGCTCAATCTATATATTCTATTGACCTTTCTTATGACAAGGTGCAGCGAACTAAGTATTATGGTATCTATTTAATGCACAGTTAGGTATTAATAAAGATTAATAGGGTTGGTCACCATACGATCAAATTTACGCTAGGAGTTTTTTTCGGAAACAATTGGCTGAAAATTTTTCATAGACATTTGTAATGGCAGAAATCAATCAATATATATATATATATATATATATATATATATATATATATATATATAAGAAGAAGAAGAAGAAGAAGAAAGCATGTATAAATACATTTGAAGCCAAAACTGCAACGCGAATTTTTTTTTATAAAATAAACAGGTGTTTATTTTTAAAGAAATATATTTCGGAGTAAGACTCCTTTGTCAATCGATTGACAATTTGATTGACAAAGGAGTCTTACTCCGAAATATATTTCTTTAAAAATGAACACCCGTTTATTTATAATAAAAAAAATTCGCGTTGCAGTTTTGGCTTCAAACGCATTTATACATGTTTTATTCTTCAAATTTCACTCGGCGCTTCTAACGGATATAAACAAAAACACTACCCATATATATATATACAGTTAGGCAGAATTTCATTATTCGCGCATATTTTATTGAAGAGGATCTTCGTTCTTCTTTTTATGATCTTTCTTTCGAATTTTTCTTGTTTTCGTACAAGTATTTTTGTTGTGGGATCCAAAGATCTTATAAAGTCCCCTTAAAAAAAATTTCAAATTAGGCGGAACTACACATAGTAAATTAGTAATAAAAACAGTAAAACGACAGAGAACAAATCAATCAATAAGTAGGATTCACAGGAAGAACAACTCTGACGATGGTCAATCGAGACCGAAAACGTTCGGTAAACTAGGGGACTTTATAAGAACTTTGGATCCCACAACAAAAATACTTGTACGAAAACAAGAAAAATTCGAAAGAAAGATCATAAAAAGAAGAACGAAGATCCTCTTCAATAAAATATGCGCAAATATATATATATATATATATATATATATATATATATATATATATATATATATATACTTAAGAAAAAGGGATGAGAAAGAAAATAGATTTTAAAATATAGAAGAAGTGTAATTTAATAAAGCAATATCAAATAAATAATTAAGTAATGAGTCAAACTTTTAATAAATTTAAAAAAAGAAAAAGATTAAAAAGAAAAAATAGCAATTACGCAGTATTGTTAACAAGGAGAAAGAAGATCGAGAATACAGATTTACGAAATGGAAATAAATCGCATACAAAGGTTATAACACTGAGAAGGTCAATAGAAAAACTTAATTTCTTGCATTTGGTATAATTTTAATGAATACGTTTGTTCATTGAAAGAGATTCTACATTTGTTTGGTCTTTAACCCGCTACATTTTGGAATTTTGCATTCCATATCAACATTATTTTAAACTGTAGACTTTCTATTATTTAATACAGACGCCCCCGATCGGCGGACATTTAATATATCGGACATTTAAACCATAAACTTCATCAACATCTGACGAAAAACGTGCCAAGCATTACCACCGACATGGTACGTAAAAAAAAGTATATTTCTTGTTGAGGATTCTATAAACCGAAATATTTTGTACTTGTTTGGTCTTAAAACCGTTATTTTTTTAAATTTAATTGTAATAATTTGTTTCATACTTTTTTTTATTTGTTTCGTACTTTTTTCCTGTACAGATATTTAATTATAATTTTGTTTCGTACTTTTTTATAATTTGTTTCGTACTTTTTTTGTGCATATATTTTTTTATAATTTTGTTTGTACTTTTTTAATAATTTGTTTCGTATTTTCTTGTGTGCAGATATTATCTCAGACGTAAAAGATACACTTGTGGAGATTGATCTATAAATTTTAACTTTATTGGTAGTTGAAAATCAATAAATATTAATTATTTTATCTTGTTTATATTTATATATATACCTTCTCTATATATTTTCAATTATATCACTACCAGCATTGAATAGTTTGTCTTAAACAAAATCAAATAAAAATGATAATTAAAATATTGCACTAGAGCCGAAAAAAGTTAAGGAATTAAAGATGAGGGAAAAAGGTTCGGAAAATAACAGGTTTAAACATAAAATAAAATATCTAAATAGTAAATAAAACATTTAAAATGATGAAAATTGTTAGAATTAAGTTATACATTTGTTTAAATAACGGAAGTTTAAAACTAATATTAAATTAACCGAAATAAACAGTCCGTTATATATTTTTTTAATTTTTATTTTTTTAATCTTGTGAGATGAGGTTTCATAATTTGTGTATCAATTTTTTGCGGACCTCATCTTCATAGTTATTGTTTCAGAACGTTTCGGCCAACTTATCTTCTGGCCTTCTTTGGGTAGGATTGAAACCGCTATCTTCAGACAATGCTCACCTGGAACTATAGAGACTAAACGTCACTATCTACTGCGCCACGGCGAAACAACAATAACTATAAAGATGAGGATAACAGTCCGCAAAAGTGAAAACATAAAAAGTCCGTTGTCAACAAATATGTGTCTTGCATTTCTGTGAATTAATCATATTTTTCAATCCTTTCATAATATTGCTCCATAATCTCCCTACTCTTCATCTTCGATTGACTTTTAGCCTTGGCAAATACCCAAACAATAGACTATACGTACACGGCGCTAGGCGTTTCCCGGTCTTGAAATACGCTTAAATATGATATTTTAATTTGTGCAGATTTCGTATTTATTATTAAAGAGTCAATTCTCTATTGATAATTATATTGTATCCAATATATAATAGTAATTCGAAAAAGCTTAAAAAGAAATATGACTCGGCTACCAAAGCTAGTATCGAAACCAAAGCATTTAGCCGTCTGAAGAGTAA
>NC_136509.1:89078763-89081263 GCF_053919585.1 Euprymna scolopes
GTATTCGATGAGTAGTTCAATTGTTCATTGTTAAGAATTTATTCATATTTATACTTATATTCCATGTCCTTTTTAAATAAAATAAATTTTTTAACAAGGATTACAAACAAACGCGAACTCACATTTTTTTAACTGTTCAAATAAAGGGAGACAAGTCTGATTTTGTTCGCTTTTATATTCCGGTGCCTGAGAGGGGCATAATTTATATGTCTTTTTAATGCGTGCTGTAAACCAAATTTAGTATTTCGGTCCTCCGTACTTACAAACCGAACATATTCACTTATAAGTTTTTATTGTTAAAAAAAAACAATTGACCGATTTTTTTTATTATTCTTTTAATGAAATACATGAGTTTTTGATTGATATATTTTAAGACTTCTTTTACCGACTGATTTTTTTATCTAAAAAAGAAAACATTGAATGAAATAGAAAAAATTGTTGTAGGCATCACATATTTACTTGACATTCTCAGCATAACGTAAGCTTCCACTTAAAAAAAATCAACGCGTTTTTAAAAAGAAAAGTTTTACACTTTGGACTTTACAGATGAATTTCCAAAAAATACTTATTTTCTTTTGTTTTAAATTATAATATTTTATTTATTGATCTTTTATCTTAAATTTGTGATATATAAAACTTTGGTGAGTAAATTAATTATTAAAATTTTAATAGACATTTAAAATGGGGGGATTTAAAAAAACGTTTGTCTAAAATATTGGTTTCTTGGAAGGAGCATAAAATTTCATATTGACCCTCAAAATATCGTAAAAATTGAACTATAGAAAAATTTTGATAGATTTTTAAAGTTTAAAAATTGAAAAATATTTAACTCGTAAAATTCAATTGATTTCATTACGTAAAAAAACGGCTGAATGAAGGCGCGCCGACACTTTGTAAACACTGTTTTTTTAAATAAAAAATAATATTTCTATTATTTTTTAAACAACTTTAATAGTTTATTTTGGAAGTATATTCCATAAGAAAATAAACAACCCAGTTTAAAAAGAGAAATTACGAGATTTTTATATTTTATTCGCAGTTTTGTGTGAGGGGTGTCAAAAATTCCCTCAAAATTCTGATGCACCTACTTTAGCAGTGTGTGCAGGGGCATTATCATGTTGAAAATAATGTTCTGAGATATTCCCATCTTCTGGATACTTGGTAACAGTCCTGTTTCTAATATTCGAATGTACCCCTTTGCATTGATTGACTTCTTACATCTAATAAGTTCCCCAATTCCTGCTGCAGTAACAATTCCCCATTTGTCTAGATATTGCATATCTAGAAAGAAAATTTCCAGACCCTGTTTTGAATTCTTTGCTACGGTCAACATAAGTTTTCTTTCAATCCTTAAAAACAGTTAATTTAAGACTCTGGTCGTCCTTCAAAGTAAATACTCTAGGGCAATCAAATCCAGATTTCCCTTTTACCAAGCGTTCGACTTCGAACCTTTGACCAATTCGCTTCACTACATAAAGAGATGTTTTCACTTTTTCTTTTCTTAAAATATCAAAAATCTGCTTGTAACTCATTTTGGACTGCCTTAATCTTGCAATTCGGTTTTTTATATCCTCGCCAAGATGCGGTCTTACAATTTTTAGGATTAATTTTTCCACTTATTATTATGTGCTATGATAATAATGATCGGCAAAATAGAAATTTTCAGTAGAAATTACCAAAAATTCATAGAAAAATATTGAAAAATCGATTTCTTCCTTGGCCAATTTTTTTTGCTCATGAGTATATATATATATATATATATATATATATATATATATATATATATATATATATATATATATATATATATATGTAGCGGCGGTAATCGTGATACTCCGCACTGATTATTCCCGAAACGTACGGTACCCAAAATGACCGACCTATAACAACGTGAGGATGGAATTTATTTTCCCCAAACGAACGCACCACGTTTATCATGTACAAAATTAACTTTTTGTTGGTAACATCGGATGGAAATCACATCTGACGAGTTGATGAGAAAGAAAGTTTTTATCAAAGCATAAAACATAAAATTGTCACCCCATTAACGAAACGGCTGCAATAAAGAGATCCAAGATGAAACAATCAAGAGTTATATGAAAGAAAAAATGTAAGCCAGTAAATTTCACCAAAATTTTGTTATATATATATGTGTGTGTGTGTGTGTGTGTGTGTGTGTGTGTGTGTGTGTGTGTGTGTGTGTGTGTGTGTGTGTGTGTGTGTGTGTGTGTGTGTGTGTGTGTGTATCAAAGCATTGCTCTTCTTCGGTAAGTGCACCCCACTTTAGTGACTGCTAACATAACCCAATGCTCTTCTCGAATGGAAAGGTATAATGTGTGTAGAGATTTTCCATACTCCATTTTCATTTATAAATCCGTCTCAGGTCGGGTATTTCAGCTAGTCGTTTTTTGTTGCTTTTTTATATAAGTACTTCGTTACTGACGAATTGTATATGTAAAACGTTTAGTAGCTAGTCGCCTGAACGTTAAAAATGCTTCAA
>NC_136509.1:89083763-89148763 GCF_053919585.1 Euprymna scolopes
TATATATATATATATATATACGAGCAAACAGTTAATAAAACATGTTAAAAACACTCCTTGAAATGAGTTAAAAACATATTTTATCTGAAAAGGAAACACTAGATAAGTGGAGAGTCCTTAATCCGCGGAGTTTCGATAAATACTTTCCTTCTCATCAGAGGGTAGGAAGTAGCAAAATGCGAGATCGGATTTTGCATGCAAATGTATTTGATGAAACAACAAGTAAGTCAAAGATCTTACTTGATAACAAAAAAAGTGAAGCAAATGGAATATGGTGAAGAAAAAGGTGATTACACATGAATGGATAGTCTGGTGGAAGATAAATAATCCAGTGACGGTAAAATCCAAATATCTATATCTATATCTATATCTATCTATTTATCTATCTATCTATCTATCTATCTATCTATATACATATATATATATAATATATATATATATATATATATATATATTATATGTACTAGCAGTTCAGCCCCGCTTTGCTCAGGCCCTATATGCGGTTCATAACTTTATGTGCATAAGCCTGACGAATCCTAGAGTGGATGAAACGCAGAATATTCAGTGTAGCTTAATCGCCATATATATTTTATAAATTACTAACTAGCTCTACCTACGTATTGAGCACTTTTGAAGTAAATACTTAAAGTTTACGCATAAATCTATACTTCCGTATATTAATTTTATGTGAGTAAATTAAGTAGTTATATATATATATATATATATATATATCAAAACGTGTCACTCATATCCAAGTGACCTACATCCAAAAATTCAAGTGTTTTAGACCCCAAATTGGCGTAGTAGTTTGGTAGAGTCAGCAAATGTCAACTCTTTCAACTTTGACCACTTGGCAGCCAAATTTTCGCCCAAAAACTGATTAAAAATGGCTGATTACCCTTTGTGTAATTTTTTTTAATATTTAGAAACAAAATTTGGAAATAGGAGGACGATTATGAATATCTCCATTATCAAATAATCCTTATACACTATGAAATTTATTCATGCATGAAATTCAAAGAGGAGAGATATAACATATGGGAAATATTTGGAATCAAGTCTCCGCTTTGTGTTATTTCATATCATTTGAAACTATATCAGCAAGTTTTAATCTCCCCTCCATCAAGGTCAGAGGTTTTGGGGAAATATTAGATATTTTGTAATTCATATGCAAAACTAGAAAAACAAATGACTATGATTAAAACAATTTATAGCTGTTAAAAAAACGGACAAAAATAGGCCCTGGATGATGGATGAGTAGCTTTAAGGTGCGATCTTAGGTGCCAATGTCACATACCTAATAAACTATTCGGGTCATTCGATTTCCAACGAGCCTTCATTTGTTAAATTCTGATGAATAGTCACTGAGATTTCGAAAATATTGAATTGCTACAAAAAGTGGTATATATAGATATCGGTATTTACAGCTTCTCTTCCAATTTTCGGATTTAAATCATGTCAAAACACACTTTATTTCCTTTCGATGGATTGATTGTTGCTATTTCTTCTGGTCAGTTAAGGGCAAAATAGGTTCACTAATTAATATTATTTAGTGATTGATTTTATGCTACGAAACAGATACTGTCAAGAATTGTAAATATCAACTGAATTAAAGGAATAAAATATAAGATGGTCAACAGAATATTCCGCGTTTCATCCACGCTAGGATTCGTCAGGCATAAGTCTAGCGTAGATGAAACGCGGAATATTCTGTGTAGCTTAATTGCCATATATATATATATATATATATATATATATATATATATATATATATATATATATATATGAAATATTCTGTGGAGCTTAATTGCCATATATATTTTTATAACTTACTATATATATATATATATATATATATATATATATATATATATATATATATATGAACAAGTATAGCGTGAAGTAATGTTATAAATTTTTTTTAATAAATACTCTATATGAATAAAACAGTACATGTATGTATGCGCAGGTATGTGTGTGTATTTGTATGTATGTGTGTATGTGTGATAAACTCTTAAACTAGAGAAATTGCAAGCATACACCAAGTATGGTTTATAACGAATAAAATCTTTGTTTGGATGGAATAATATATAAAGATATATATCGGCAAGTTGAAATGTAAAGTGTCCATTTACACTTTTCGACACATTTCTCGTACTTCATTCATAGCCTGAAGTGGTTTCAATTTAAATCTTTCTTGTCTATCCGGTGATAGCTCAAACGGTAGAGAACGCGGCTGGACCGCTAAATGTTTTGGTTCCGATTCTAGTTGATAGCATACAAATCATTATTTTAACTTTTGAAATCACTAATATATATTAGGTACAATATAATATTCAATAGAGGATTTGCTGTGTAATGATGAATAAGATATCTGCATGAATTTATTTAAGCGTATTTAACGACCGAGCAAAGAGGGGCACTCCCCCCCTCCCCGATAGTAATTACATTTATCAAGACCTCTTAGACCTTCGATGACATTCATCATTTTTGATAACTTCCAGTTATTTATTTATTTTTGTGCTGGTATTAACTCCGAGGGATAACCAGGGCATTTCCATCGTACACTTGAATGCAAACTGAAACTAAAATCGCCTTCTGGACAACACCTTGTCACCTGGTTTTTATTCGATCTTAAAAAATAAACGTACCTTGATTCTTATTAATAACTGTTAACCAAATACAATTTACGTAACTGAATTTGAAAGTTTTGAACACGATTTCTCGGCCTCTGGATAATTCACGGCGTTTACATTATCGATTCAAACTTCTTCTATATCTCAGCAAATCAATAACCCTGTAGTAACCAGTGCTCTAAGAATATGAACGTACTTTTATCTTCTCCTATCTATGTAAACCCCCATTTAAAAACATATATGCTAGCAGGCCGCTAGTCGTAAAATACGCTTAAATATTATATTTTAATTCATGCAGATTCCGTATTTAATATTATACAGCCAATTTTCTATTGATTATTAAAGTGTACCAAATATATAATAGTGCCTCCTCCAGCCGGCATAGCCTGGTCACAAAGTACGCTTTAATATATCTTAATTTATACAAATTTCGTGTTTATTATTACATAACTAATTTTCAATAGATTATTATATTGTATCTAATATATGATAATCCCTCCTCGGCGTGGACCGGTCATAAAATACAGTTAAATATTATATTTTAATTCATACAGATTTCATATTTATTATTTTTGAGACAAAATTGATTATTATATTGTACCCAATATAAATTACTGCTTTCAAAAATTAAAATGAAAATGTATGCATTGGTAGCCATTCGCTAGAATCGAAACCAAAACGTATTGCATTCCAGCCTTAGTCGTTACGTTTGAAAAATGTGCTAGCAATGATGGCATAATCTATTATATAAATCTCACCTGTCTGTTTAAACGTATGTATGTATATATGTATGTGTATGTATGTTTGTATGTTTGCCGAAAACTTTCGACAGAAGTGACAGATTTTCACGAATTCGGTATCGTTTTTAAGCTCGGCCCTTCTGGCGACAAATATCGAAAAATTGGCTTAAAACATACATTCATTCGCCCTCGTGTGGACATTTAATTTAAACTTTCGTCACTTCCGGTTTGGCGATGAATGCAACGGCAGAGACGTCACGATTTTTTGTTTGTTTGTTTGTTTGTTTGTTTTTGTTTTGTTTTTTCATGTTCTTTTCCTCCTTCGGGGTACGTGTTCGAGCCTGCCTACTACCACCTTTTTTTTTTTTTTTTTTTTTTTTTTTGCTCAACACACACCTCCAAACACCCGGGCAACGCCAGGCGCCCAGGCCAGTTTAAAATATGAGATGGTGACATCGTGAAAAGCAAATTCAGAGTTTTAGTCTTTTCGTAAATCATTATTCTCTATTTTTTTGTGTGTGAAGTTATTTTTTTTGAATTCATCATTTCATTTGTGTTTGTCATATAACATTTTCCTCGCTCTCTCAAATTTATGTAAAGACGTAAAAACAGTTTTCTCTAAAATTGGCTTTCCCTAAAAAGGGGATTTCCAAATATCTTTCTGCAGTCACGCATAAATTTAACCCCCAGAATTGCAATTCTATTCTATACTTTAAATGCGATCTCAAATTAAAATGTGCCTCTTGGAAAACATCTTGTTACCTTGCTTATATCTGAGCTTTATTTTAAAAATACAGGCGTCTGTTCTGTTTGTAGACTTCAATTATGCCAAAATTCGCTTTCACACTCAGACTTAATTACTTCAATTCCTCCTGACAGAATATTAATGAGGCAGTTTCATAAATATGCCAAGATATTTGCAAAACACCAACCAAACTCGGAAAAAAAGATTTCCAAATATATTCAAACAACAATTCCTTAATGGATATTCAGATGGTGTGCCAAATATCCGTCGATTATAATTAACTAGCGAGACAGGTTGAAATCCAAATCTTAATTTAAAAAAATTTTATTTTTGATTATATAAAGAAGATGGTTACACTTTTAGAAGAATTTTTTTTCGTGAGACATTTTAAGAAATTTACAAGCTAATAATAGTGCATTTTGAATAAATGAATATATTTTCTTATGAGAAAATATTTTATCGGTTTTCAAATTTCTAAAACGATTTTAATTCAATAACGATAATCAAACTTTTATAAATATTGCTTTTATATAATATTTTAGAAATGTGAAATGTATTTTTGGAATAAATGTATTTATGTATATATGAGAATCGAATGAGAATAAATGTATTTATGTATATATGAGAATTGAATGAGAATAAATGTATTTATGTATATATGAGAATCGAATGAGAATAAATGTATTTATATATATATATGAGAATTGACTCAAAATTTTTTAAAAAATACATAATTTGTATAAATTGAAACATCGTATTTAATCGTATTTACGGGAGATACGGCATTAATATATATTAGGTACAATATAATAATTAATAGCAAGATGGCTCTATAATAAATACGAAATTTCCCCTACTATCCAACAATCATGAGGTTGTTTGCACGCCAACCTAAAAGGCTAACATGCTTGCCAGTCGGTTTGCCTCAAACTCCACATTGGGCCCAACAAACCACTACCTCCCAACTTTCCTCTGCAAACAGACGCTACGCTAGAGGATCTGAAAATTACCCCTTCTCATGTGTAAGATATCATAGAAAACGTAGACACCGTAAAAGCATGTGGACCCGATCTCATCCCGGCTGTGCTATTAAAAAAATGCTTCACTGAGGTTTCTTCAGTCCTCTCCAAACTTTACAACAAATGCCTTAACGAATCTTGCTGTTCTGACTGCTGGAAAACTGCTTCTGTGGTACCAGTTTACAAAAATTATGGCGAAGCAACTAACTCATTAAATTATCGCCCTATTAGCTGGCCCCTGCTTTTCGCCAAAACATTTAATTAATCAAGCTCTAATCCATCACCTTACATCTGCTAAACTTCTGACCAACCAGCAATACGTATTTAGACAAGCCCGTTCTACAGCAGTCATCAAACTGTAATCTCTCAACGTATATAACATAGACTGGACAAAGCAGGGGGTAGAGCGGTACCCTAGATATATCTAAAGCTTTTGACACGATCGTGTTCTCAAGAAAATCAGATTGTACAGTATCATTGGACGAATACTTAACATAATTAAATCCTTCTTAAATAAGCGAAGAATCCAGGTTGTTCTCGACGGACGTACATCTAAACAATATGATATAAATGCGGGTGTACCTCAGGGGTCTTTCCTTGGATCTTTATTATTTCTAATGCTCATAAATGACCTCTTTGATAAAATTGTCTCTGAGATGGGTATATTTGCTGATGACACCACGCTCTATAACAGGCATGAGCGGAAAACAAATGAACACATATCTAAGGAAATGGCAGAAACACTAGAGAAAGACCTCCAATCTGTAGTGGAATGGAGACAAAAATGGATGATCACATTCAATGCTAATAAGACTAAGCGTGTTTCTTTCAACAATTACAAGAAACCTTCTAAACCACAAATAACTATGGCTAATGATACATTACCTGAAAGTACTTCTTTCAAACACTTAGGCTTAACGTTCACAGGGAACATGTGTTGGAACAGATGCATTGAAAGCATTGCCAAGGCTGCTGCGAAGAAGGCGAGCTCTCTCTACCGTGCTAGACAGTTACTTACGCCTGAAAGTATCCTGTAACTCTACAAGATCACGATTCGCCCATGTACGGAGTATTGTTGTCACATTTGGGTTGGTGCATCTGCTACTGGTCTCTTGTTTCTGGACTGGGTTCAAAAGAGGGTCGCCAACCTGATAGGCCCTGAACTGTCATCAAAGCTTCAAAGTCTGTCTCATCGACGAAATGTTGCATCCCTCTGCCTGTTCTACAAGTATTTTAATGCTGGATGTTCCGACGAACTACAAGCCCTTATACCCCTTCGACGTAAATACCCCCGACAAACCCGACAAGCAGCAAAATCCCACCCCTACGCGGCAGTGATCCCTAGATGTAAGAAATTTTTCTACTCCAATAGTTTCTGCCCCCAAACTGCTAGACTTTGAAACTCCCTTCCGGGTTCCTGCTTTCCCAACTGTACTGATATGCAGAAGCTCAAGTGTAATGCGAACAGACATCTAGCTACTCAACTCCCTACATAGTACCCCGGCAACTTATCTCCCCGACAGTAGCCCCTTACATCAAAGTGGAACTGTGCTTTGTTTGGGGTGAAATTGTAATTAAAAAAATCGGCATACATTAAAATATCATACGTTGTGCTATGAGGCGTCTTCAATAAGTTTCCAGCCTTTTTTGTACATGCATTTAAATTTTGCGTAAACTCTTGAACTTTCAGTATATTATTGCTATATATCTTATATAAGATGACTGGCCAATTTTCATGATTCCATGTTCAAATCAACAGCTACATCGAGAATAGGGATACACTCTATTAAAGCCTGATTGTCACAGCTGGTGAATTTCAAAAATTCCATCTGGACGCGCGGACACTTTAAAAGAACGGTATGCAATAAAATTCTGTTTTTAACCTGTAAAAATGCCACAGAAACGTATGGAATGATTCAGACTGTTTTTGAACCATCTTATATCAATTCAGCATCAGTTTTTGAATGGCATAAGAGATTCAAGGAAGGAGCCTGTTAAATATTTATTTAAGGGAAGCTGTGAGGGATTATGGCAGGTGTTGGGAGGAGTAAGGAACTTATAATACCAGAGTTAATTGGCCAAGTAAAGAATTTCACGTATAAAGACTATCATCTGTCTATAGAAGCAATAAGTTCACAGTTTGATGTCAGTATGAAAACTGTACACACAATTATTCGCCAGAAGCTGAAGATGCGGAAAATTTGCGCGAAGTTTTTCTCGAAGGTGCTTCATCCTTGTCACAGACTATTTGGCCAAGATGGCCATTAATATAGTTCCCCACCCTCCCTATAGTCCAAACCTTGCTCCCTGTGACTTTTAGTAATTCTCTATGCGTAAGAAAGCCCATAGAGGCTGTTGTCAGACAATTGAGGAGATGAAAGAGGCTGTAACGAGGGCCATTGACACTCTCATACAAGGGAACTTTCACAGGACCTTCCAGAAGTTGTTGGAACGGTACAACAAGTGCATTGCAGCCGGGGGAGATTACTTCGAAAGGAACCAGAGTTTCGTGTGTGTGCTTTCAATAAAACTGCCCATACGAAAACTGTCTGAAAACCAATTTAAAGGACCTCGTAGTTTATTTATAAAAAAAAAAAACAATTTTATTGGTTTTCGAATTTCTAAAAAAGTTTTTATTTATATAAAGATCGATACACGGTAAGAAATATTGTTTTAGTTCGATATTTTTTTCAGAAATTCAAAAGCCAATAACAATAGTTTTCTGTATTTTGGAATAGTTGATTAACTTTTTTGGCTAGGAACAATGTGTAGTATCTGTTCTGTGGCTGCACTTAGTCTATTCTGTCCTCGGTCAATGTAGAAGAAATTCTTGTAGACTTAAGTAATTTTGAGTTTTTGTTTTAATCCAGAGTGCCCTTTTATAATTGAGAATCGAGCTTGTGTCTAACTTTTCCATTGTGTGGAGACAAGTACATAGGAACAATGTATTTTTTAAAAATAAACAAGCAGGCCGTCCAATGTTGTTCTATTATAAAATACGCTTAAATATAATATTTTAATT
Source organism: Euprymna scolopes (assembly GCF_053919585.1). Taxonomy (NCBI): domain Eukaryota; kingdom Metazoa; phylum Mollusca; class Cephalopoda; order Sepiida; family Sepiolidae; genus Euprymna; species Euprymna scolopes. Next base: position 89,091,926 of record NC_136509.1, read on the forward strand.
CACACGTATTCATTATTATAGAAATAATTCGTTACAGATTACGCTATTGAACCTAATATATAATAGTGAGGTCAAAACTATTATTTATATATATAATTCAATAAAAACCCTCCAAAATTTGCTGATGAGGAGACCTTGCTTACCAAAAACTATATATAATTATTCTACATAACTTGATGTATACCACAATAAAAAGCATTGTTTTCCGAAACGATCGTACAGATAATTGATTTTGTTGTTGTTCCTTCTTATGAAACGGATTTTTAATTTAATTAAAATTTGATTTTTAAATTTTAAATTATAAATCACATTACTTAATATATATATATATATATATATATATATATATATATATATTTCTGTGGAAATATATTTTATTTCCTTATAATATATAACAATCCTTATTTTTTTTAGTTTAGTTTAGTTTAGTTTCGTATATGCAAACATGTATAATAGTTAATAATTATTGATATTATTTTCATAAGTATGCATACATTAATTAGAATTAATAAATTTACTAATTATTAAATAGAATATTTTGTCAGTATATTCCTAAATTAATAGAACATGTTAGTACGAATAGTTGGGTGTAGTGACTTTATTTCTAAAATTCAAAATGGCGTAATGGAAACGTATTATAAGGTATTTACAGCTTCTCTTCCAATTTTCGGATTTTTTTAATCATGTCAAAACGCACTTTATTTCCTGTTGACGGAGTAATTGTTGCTATTTCTTCCGATGAGTTAAAGGCATAATAAATTCACCGATTGATATAATAATTAAGTGATTGATTTTGCGCTACGAAACAGATACTGTCAAGAATTGTAAATTTCAACTGAATTAAAGGAATAAATTATAAGATGGTCAACATCATGGACATTGGAATATAGTATTTTGTCATATATATATATATATATATATATATATATATATATATATATATATATACTAGTAAAAGTACCCGTCGTTGACTGGGTTCAAAAACAGCCTACAGAAAATGGACTCTGATTTATGAAAGTATGATAGGTTAATAAAAGGAAGGGTTGTAAAGAGATAGCTTCGAATTTGGGGGTATCAAAACCAAAGCAAAATATGATGAATGTAAAAATAAAATAGATAAACCTCATAATTTATTATACCATACCTGTTCACACTGAAACACTTATCACAATATTCTGTGGATCTATATTAAAAAACCTTGTTAAACTTTGTGACATATTTCCATTCTATGAAGGTCAGGTGCGAGCGAACACCCCATAGTTTTATTATACCATATTTCTTCAAATTGAAACATAATTATCAAAGTATACTTACGCAGATAGATATGAAAAGTCTTTATTAAAGTTTGTGCCTATTTCCATTCTATGGAGGCCAGGCGCGAACGCAGACCCCACAATTTTATTATACCATCCCTATTTAAGTTAAGACATACTTATCAAAGTATATTATGTACATCTATATCAAAAACACTTGTAAACTTTTTTATTAATTTTTTAATTTTTTATTTCCATACTTTGTGAACCAGTCGCGAACGTAGACCCCACAATTTTAATGAACCACTGTTCTGCCAGATCAAACATACCCATTCCTGTGTCTCGATACATCTTCTATCATTATATGCAATCAGTTTTTTTAAAATAGTCAACCATATAGGAGTCTGTTCGTGACCAAACACACACACACACACACACATACACACACACAGACGTTCAACCTTATATATATATATATATATATATATATATATATATATATATATATATATATATATATATTAATAATGTGATTTATAATTTAAAAGTTTAAAAAATTTTTAAATTTAACAATCAAAATTTAATTAAATTAAAAATCAGTTTCATAAGAAGGAACAACAACAAAGTCAATTATCTGTACGATCGTTTCGGAAATCCGTGCTTTTTATTTGTGGTATACATGAAGTCACGTAGAATAATTATACATAGTTTTTTTGGTAAGCACGGTCTCCTCATCAGCAAATTTAGGAGGATTTCTATTGAATTGAAAAGACACCAAAAATAAACCTAGCATTAAAAGTAAGGCAGATGAATATATATATATATATATATATATATAATGTTAAAAGTCCACGTATGCTTTTAGGATAGTGATTTCAAGTTTATGTTGTTGTTTTTTTGAAGCATGAAAACGATGTTATTTTTTTTGTATTTAATATTTTATTTTTTATATTTCAAATGGTCTTCCGCCCTTCAAAAAGTATCGAAATGAAAATAAAAGACGCTGAAAAAAAACTGGACAACGTTCATTCCTTGCAACAATGTTCGAAAGAGTTCACGTGAATTATTCTTGCCGTTTGTGGAAGAAACATGTATTGTTATGTTTTTTTTTTAATTTTTGCAACGTATTAGCGTTTATTTCAAACGGCAAAAACGAAGCGCAATTGATTTCAATATGTATAATAAATGGTTAGAAACTGAAACAAATTTGCAGAACGGTAAAAATAATGTTATTAATAATTGTTATAATGATAATAGTAATAGTTGAAACAAAAATATTAATAGATAAATATAGTAAAGTATTAATAACATTGGTGATAGTTGTAAACATTCTTGCAAGGAATGAACGTTGTCCATATTTTATTCATATTTTAGCGTATCTTACGATCAGGCAACGCCGGAACAAAACTGATACCATCGGTTTCAAATCCAAATAAATTGGCCTCTTACTTTACACTCTTCAGCTTCTGTTTATATCTCCTGGTAGATAGACATAAACATAGGCTGAGAAGAGTTCGGTAAAACAAGCCAATAAAATTACAATTTGGAACAATGTTGCTCTCATCTTCTATTATACACACATGTGAGTGTGCGTGTATTTTAAAATCTACGGATACACGCTCATGTTTACCAACAGTTGTCAATATAGAGTATGTACCTGCATCTTCGATTTGACGATTGAGTCCAGGGCCCGAATAAATCGATAAAAAGCTTATTAGACCGACAGAAATTATCGTATCTCCCCAGCTATGAGGTAGTTTTTTTATATAATAAAAGCGTTTCCCAGAATATTGATTTCTGAAATTACGTTGTGGTTGGAAGACAAACCTAGGGTGTTGTACAAAAAAAAACCCAAAAAATCCAACTACATTAAACGATGGGATAAATGCATAGCTCTGTATGGTTCTTATGTAGAGAAAGTCTGATAACTGTGGCAAGTTTCGTTGCTCTACTTCTATGAGACGTGCGTAATAGGCATTGTTTATTGAACGCTCCTCCTAACCGAATGAAAACAGCCTGTTTTTGGACATCATATCATCCCTACGGACGGGAATAAATTCGAAAATTGAAAACGACTTGATGGCCCTTTTCTATGTCATAAACGCATCACACATTTGGAATTCTGACGACTATTGTTCGTTGGAAAAATAAAACAACAAAAACATTCTTTCCACCATTTACTAATAAGAGCAATTGTCAAGATACACCTTAAGAAGGTCGAAGGTTACATCGACCGAAACATTGTTAAAATAACTAGCTAGTTGAATATAGTCGTCCAAATGATCCAAAATAGCAATCCTTATCTCAAAAATTGCAAAACGTAATCACACAAAGTTTCTGAATTTTTAAGATGAGGAACCATATGTATTTTTTTTTATTGTACTGTTCTCATCTTGGGTGTTATTCTAATAACGTTTCGGCCGATGTAACCTTCCATCTTTTTCAGATCTATCTTGATAATTGCTCTCATTAATGACAGAAAGTGTTTTTTTTTTAATGAGACATTGTCGAAATACACCTGAGGAAGATTGGAGGTTACATCGGTGGAAACGTTGAGAAAAATAACACCCAAAAAGAGAACAGTACTCCAAATAATCCAAATAATACGAATTATCAATCCTCATCTAACGAAATTAGAAACATCATAACAAACCGGTAGGAATTCGAATGAATAGGAAAATGGAACCAACTTAATTCCATTTCCGTTTCATTTTGAATTCTAACGAATATTGTCGTCGGCCGATTTCTCGTATCCGAGAATTTCAGTTCCCTCTTCCCTCAATGTTTAGATCTCAGATGGCTTCTCAGACCAATCTGAGCATGAAAATTGCGTGGGCAGAGAAGGAAAGCAATCCTTGGCAGAAGGGGTGGGGGCGTGGTTGTTCAGCACGATTTTTTCTTGCCTGCCTCTTGATCTCCATTAGTCTTCTTTCTTCTTCCTTTCTTCATATCCTTTGGTATTGGTGGGTGATGGATTGTCACCACAGGCACCGATCCTGAGCTGTTGTTTCGCAGATGTGAAGACCAAATCCGGTGTTTTTTAGGGTGGACTTGAGTTCGTCCTTGTATCGCAGTAGATGGCGGTCGATAAGTCTTTTTGATGTAGCTCCGAATACAGGGTGTGTCGAGGGAGCCTGTTTTCATGCATTCTGAGGATATGCCGCAACCAACGGAGTCTGTGCCTCATAGTGGTTGCCTCAATACTGCAGCTGTTTGCTCTCTCAAGAATGCTTGTATTGGTTACATAGTCATACCATTTGATGTTCAGTGTAGCTCGAAGTTTTTGTTGGTGGAATTTTTCGAGTTTAATGAGATCACTTTGGTATATAGTCCATGGCTCACACCCATACAGAAGCGTAGGTATAACAATCGCGTGGTATACCATGAGTTTAGTTTTTATTGAAAGATGTTTATTATTGAAGACGCGCTTCATCAGTTTACCGAAAGCTCCAAATGCAAGGCCAATTCGGCTTTCTATTTCATTCTCATTTGAGCACTTTTCCGATATTATGCTACCGAGATATGGAAAGTGATCGAATATGGTTTGTCGGAAAAGAAAGTATGAAAACATTATTTCTGCTATTTACTAATGAAAGCAATTGTCAAGATATACCTGGAACGCTGGGAGGTTACATCGGTCGAAACGTTGTGAGAGAAACATCCAAGTTTGAGAAGAGTAGGCCGAACAAGTTTTCCACGTCCTATTCAGCCAATAAACATAACGAATAATAAAATGGGCATATCTTAAAGACTTTACTGAAGTTTAACTGCTTTACTGATCATTAGAGAGGTACCTGGCAGGTTGTTACCATCTGGAATTAACACATGTCTAACCTTATTTTATTTAATGTTAGTTCTAGTTAGTTAGTCCGATATACGTTGCGAAGCCATCCGTTTTATCTCATACTAGCATGGAGACCCAACGTTGCCCAGGATTGAATGATGATCAACGGATGTTTTACACGTCCATATTTTTATTGTCATCGAAATCGGTGAAATCGAACATTTTTCAATCAAATCGATTGATTCCTTGCTCTAGTTGGGGATTCATCGCGGTGCACCAGGAGGAAGCTTCGCATTGCCTCTCCGCTGTAATTAGTCCACAATTTATTGCAATCTACATTGAATTGTAGACAACATAATGTTGCTTTTATAAAATTATATTTCATACATAATTTTATGAATTAAAGTTTAAAATGCAAAAGACGAGCATCATACTTCAATTGCGCTCTAAACAGAAACCGTCATTTCGGACACGCCCCTGTCATATCAAAGAACCTACTGTCTTGCCTTACTGTTTGTGCGGTGATAATGGTTTAAATTGAAATTTTAAATTAAATATGTGACTTTGTTCCTTATGGACTCCAAAACGGCTGAGTCGATTTTTTTTTATATAAATTTCACACGAAGGTACTTTATACGTATGGCAGTGTTCTTAGATAGACTTTGCATCGGGATGTCTTTGATCAAAAACGACAATTGATAATTGAAATAATTTGATGAAAGACAAAAACAGGGCATTTTAAGCAACGTTAACACGTTACAAAACCTTACACCATAAGTGAATTTAACCACACAAGCTGATAGCCCCGACATCTAAAATTAACAGTAGGTTCTTATATATGACAGAGGCGCGTTGCAAAGGCAGGTTTCTGTTTAAAGTACAATTGCGCCATGGTACTTAACTTTTTCCTTTTAAACTTAAATTCAAGCCATTATATATATATTTTTTTTTTTAATAAAACTAACAGTAGGTTCTCTACAGTGCAATGCAAACTGCAATAAATTGTGAACTAAGTGATGGGTCCAGAACTATACCAGGCAATCAATCGACTTGATTGAAAAATGGACGATTTCACCGATTTCGATGATAAAAAATATGGGAGTGTGAAACATTCGTTGATATATTAAATCTTTTATTCAGGCAAAAATTAACATGAACAAAAATCTTATGCACAAGGCCAACTCAAAAGGGGGGAAAATGGGGGTCGTTGGTCATCCTTGTCACTCTATAACTAAACATTCGCCTTTTCGTACTTGGAGACGTCCTACTTAGCGCCCAATTCTTAAAGCAATTTTTATTAGCGTGTAAAAACAAAAAAGATAACAATAACGGTACATGGTTAGGCCTCCGTGCTAGTTTTTATATAAGTATTTTTTCTGGTCTTCCTTCTCAGGGGAAAAATTTGAATTCCGGTTGCCTTCAAGTTTCTGTCAATCATTGATAGGAGATGTACGCTCGTCTGGCATTCTGATAACTGATAATTGAAACGATTAAACTTATTGTTGGTGAAATATAAGAACTTAAAAACATGTTTAACAATTTTCGACATCTTTTTTACACACAGAGATATACATATATGTATGCATACATATACACATATATATATACACAAATACATATATATATATACATATATATACATATATACACACATATATATATACCTTTATATATATATACCTTTATTCTCTATATATACATATATATACATATATACACATATATATATGTATATATATGTATATATAGAGAATAAAGGTATATATATATATATATATATATATATATATATATATATATATATATATATATATATTACGTTGTTATATTACTTTTTGTCTTTTCTTATCTTTTTTGTGACATTTCGATGATTCGAAAAGTGTCCTTCCTTTTCAATATTGTCCTGCCTGCCAGGTCTCGTCAAGTCAAAGTGTCACTGATTTCAACTGGGTGTCGATCTCCGAAATGCCGGACTGTTGGGAATGCGGTTAGAATGGCGCCAATAATTTTTTTTTTCAGTTAGACGTTTATTGAAAACGATGTACGGAATCAATTACCACCCTAACATAACGTCTCTTCTCAGCCTCACGAATTGAACCCCCCCAAAAAAACACGATGTCAAAAACAATTCCAGATACAAAATCGCACCTCCTATTTAACTTAAGAGGGTCGTTTCATGAGTAAAGTCCTCTATATTTTTTTTTTTACTTAAAAAGTTGAAGAGCTATGAAGACGAAAGTGGTACCATTAAAACAATAATGGTGTACTGTTGCCACATCTGGACAGGAGCTGCTAGAAGCAGCTTATCCTGCCTTGACAGAGTTCAAAAATAGACTTCGTAGTTTAGTGGGGGTGCCCTTTTCTCTTCTCTGCAACCTCTTTCCCACAGAAGAGACGTTGGGAGCCTGTCTCTGCTTTATTGTTGTTTTCATGGCAAGTACTCGTCTGAGCTTCAATCTAAGGCCCCTCTCTCCAAACTTTCACGAGAAATACTCGTTTAGCTAAAACCACTATCAATAATTTCCCACACTCTTTATCTGTGTCTAAACCTAAACGTAGATTCCATGAACAAAGTTTCTTTCTTAGAACTGCACGCCTGTAGAACTCTCTTCCGTTTCCCTGCTTTCTAGCTGACTACAATTTGATTGTCTTCAAGTCCAACGTAAACAAGTTCTTGATGAACCGTCTCCCTAAGTAATCCAATTTACAAAATTCCCACTAGTTATGTTTACTACGCTATAGTCCCATTGACTAATGTATATCTATTAACCCTCATCCTCGAGTGGCATCCGAACCTTGATAAGTGGTGATTTCTATGTAAAAAAAAACGAGCTACCATTTCTGCTCCAGATTTAACTACCCTATATAGTTAGTACTATTCTTAATGCACTTTTGCCAGCGATGAACGATGGCTGCGCATGGGCGTTGTGAGCGCGTTTTGTTACACGAAGATCGCTCCAAAACTAATGCCTCATATTTTTTAACATAAAAATTGAAGCGCTACGAAAACGGGATTAGTACCATTAAAGCGAACTACTTTTTGTGCTCAGAATTTATTTTTCTGTATAGGCATTACCATTCTCTATGCATTTTAGCTAAGAATTCAATGATGTACGTCCATAAAAGAGTTGCTTTCTTAGAATGCCACACCGTCAATATCTTCAAGAGAGAGAAGTGTTATAATGCGCAGCAGTCGTGCATGGCGCTGTCCAAGTTATTTTCTTGTGTATCGGTTCAACCCAAAACCTGTAAACTACAATCTAACTGACAAACTAAAAAAAAGTATATTTTATATATAAGTAGATATTTGGCTATTTTACGGCAAATCAACCCTTTTATAAAACATGTATCCATGTTTCTGAATGTTTTCTCTGTTCTGTGTTATTTTCAAGGCGTTTCGCCCGACATAATCTCTGAACTAGTGTATTGACATTGTAAATTTACTGCCTTTTTTAATATATCAACCAAACTCATAATTCTTTTTTTTAACTAAAGCGGAATAAAGTTAATGTGCAGTTTTTATCGTAATTATAAAAAAACATTGTTTCCACATCTGGGCAGGAATTGCTCGGGGCACACTATCCTGCCAGTAGGAGGGAAATAAATATCTATGATGTAGCTGATATTTTTGTCGGTTATTACGAATCCGTAATTTTTAATTCTGCAACAAAACCCAGCACATATTTTCGAGATGTTGACGACACTTTTGCTATGTTGAATTCCTTGCATGGGACTCTTAAGTTCACTATGGAAAGTGAGAAGGACAATTCTCTTCCCTTCTTGGATGTTCTTGTTGAACGTTCAAGGGGGTGCTTTCTCACTACCATTTATAGGACGCCCACTTTTACTGGCTTATATGTGAATTTATCGTCCTTTGTACCTAAATCACGTATGGTCAGCTTAATTAATACGCTGGTACATAGAGCTCTCATGATATGTTCACCTAATAGATTAGATTCCGAACTTGATAAGATCAGAGAAATATTTATCAATAGTGGTTATCCCTTAGACCTTATTGAAGACTGCATTGACAAGAAAGTTGATGATTTCAAATCCCCTAAAAAGTTTGGGCCTGCGAAGTGCTCGGTTTATTTAAAATTACAATGGATTGGGGATAAGAGTATTAAATTGTCAAAACAGATTCTTAGAAATATTTATAAGTGCTTCTACTCTGTTTCCTTGCGTTTGGTATACACTACGAGATCTGCTTTTCACTCTTTTCGCAAAGATAGTTTGCCTTACACCCAAATCAGTAATAAATCAATGTAAATGCCAGTGCGATGCTGGTTATGTCGGGCGAACATCTTTGCATTTGCTAACTCTTATAAACCAGAACGTTCCATCTAAAATCAGACGGAGGGTAGGATCTGAGTCTTCCTCCTTCCGTAGCCTAGGACTTTGCCATTGGCCAGCATTTGGTTGACAATCAATGCTGTGCTGAAAAATATAAAATGGAGTGGTTCGAGGTGCTACACAAAGCAGACTCCAAAAACCATTTAAAGATTTTGGAGTCTGTCTCTATTGCAGGTCGAAGACCTTTATGCCGACAAAAAGAGACAAAGAGACAACGAAAACATTATTTCTCTTTGGGGAACTTTGACCCATTTCCCCCCATCCCCCCTTTCCCCTCGCTGCAAAGGTTTAGTTTTAATCGCTTTTAAATGCAATTTAAGATTAAATATTTCTTTTAATCGTTTTTTTTTTTAATATTTCTGGCACATTCAAATCCCCCTGTAGTTCTCTTTAATTTCGCCAGTAATATTGTTTTTGTATGCTATCGAGTTCTCCTGACGAGATGATAGCCGAAAGAGCTCTTGGAAATTCTCGTATATTTTATTCAAATCCTTAATGATAATATTAAAAAAAGTATACTTATATATATATATATAAAGAGAGATTTATTCATTTACTCAAAAAAGGTGTCCATCAATTAGGGGTGGAAGGTGAGTGAGAACTCTTTAGTATTAGCCTAATGCTAATTGATGCACACACTTATGGAATGAATGAATGAATATATATATATTTATATATATATATATATATATATATATATATATATATATATAAATATATATATATATATATATATATATATATATATATACACCAGCAAACAGTTAATAAAACATGTTAAAAAACACTTTGAAAAAGAGTTAAAAACATATTTAATCTGAAAAGGAAACACTTGATAAGTGGATAGTCCTTAATCCGCGGAGGTTCGAAGAAATACTTTCCTTCTCATCAGAGGGTAGGAATTAGCAAAATGCGGGATCGGATTTTGCATAAAAAAGTATTTGATGAAGCAACAAGTAAGTCAAAGATCTTACTTGATAACAAAAAAGTGAAGCAGAGGGAATATGGTGAACAGAAAAGTTTATTACACGTGAATGTATAGTTTGGTGAAAGATAAATAATCCAATGACGGTAAAATCCAAAAATATAACTTTAAGAAAGTTAATTGAATTTCCATTTGCACAAGTAAAATCCAAGGAAATCCCGTAAATGGAAGATGCTCCGAAATAATCCAAAGGCCAAAATCCATGGAATAATTCACAAATGTGTACAAGGAAAAGGGGAAAAATTCCAATAATATTAATAAAAGAAAAATAAGATATGCTTTTCACACTGCTGCGGAGACATAAATATAAATAAGAAAGATCAAAGAAGAAGAAGAGGAAAAAAATGGTGATAGATTTAAAAATAAAATAGAAAAACAAATGTCAAAATGACCCAGACAGGAAATGTTAAAAGGCGCGAAAAAATATATAGGACACCCTGCATATATATATATACATATATATATATATATATATACATATATATATATATATATATATATATATATATATATATATATATATATATATATATATAGGGTGTCCACAAAGTCTGGCTACTAATTATTAACAAGTAATTATATAATTTTGAATCATAATTTCGATTTTTCATTAGTGCTTTATAACTTTGATCATGGCTGTATCTATCAATATCGGAGGAGGAAGCGTAATCGTTTGAAGCTGCATGGTTTCTTCAGGCACTGGACTGTTGTACACGTGTGGGAGAAGAATAAACTTCACAATTTACACGACCATGCTGAACAAGGTTTACCAAATCTCTTTGACTAAAATATTTAATAATAACATTCCAAGTGATGTAATCTTCCAACAAGACAATGTTCCATGCCATAGGTCAAAAGTTTCAATGGATTGGTTTGAGAAAAAGGGATTACAGTAATGAAGTTGCCCCCTCAATCCCCAAACCTAATTCCCATTGAAACTTTGTGGTTTCATCTAGGAAACAGATTAAGAATACACAAATGTTCATCACCAAAAAAAAAGAATCAGATGCTAAACTTCATGAAAAATGGCAGAAAACACATCCTACCACCTGCAACAATTAATAATATGCAAACACAAATAAAAGCTGTTTTAAAGGCAAAAAAAAAGGTATGCCAAATATTTATTCCACTTATCAAGGCCAAGAGGCCATTCGAGGATAAGGGTTAAAGAGTGTACAGTAGCCAATTGGACAATATATTAATCGTTAATAATGGAAATTCGGAAAATTATGAGATTGTTGTTAAAATAGATTTATTAATGTTTATTTCGCTATTCTTAACCTTTAAATATTTAAGTTTCAATGATAAATTCCGTTTTTGATTGATTCTGTATAATTTTGACCCTGGCTATATATATATATATATATATATATATATATATATATATATATATATATATATATATATATATATATATATATTGATATATATATTGATATATATATATATATATATATTGATATATATGTATTGATATATATGTATTGATATATATGTATTGATATGTATGTATTGATATATATATTGATATATATGTATAATTTGACATGGGCGCGTTCCATATAAATGCTTTTGTTTAGAACACAATTGAACCATGATACTTGACTTTTATATTTTCACCTTTAATTCAAGCCATTATATATATATATATATATATATATTGATATATATATATATATATATATTGATATATATGTATTGATATATATGTATTGGTATATATGTATTGATATATATATTGATATATATGTATTGATATATATATTGATATATATATTGATACATATATATATGTATTGATATATATATATATTGCTATATATATATATGTATTGATATATATATATTTATATATATATTGATATATATATATATTGATATATATCTCGATTATATATTGATATATATATATATATATATATATATATATATATATATATATATCTCGATTGTTGCTATTTCTTCTGATTAGTTAAGGGCATAATAGATTTACTGATTGATATAATAATTAAGTGATTGATTTTGCGCTACGAAACAGATACTGTCAATAATTGTATAAGTCAACTGAATTAAAGGAATAAATTGTAAGATGGTCAACATCATGAATTTTGGAATACAACTTTTTGTCATTTATTCTCTATATTGCTCTGTAATTATACTGAGCTTCTTAAATAAGGATTGATGTATAATAAGAAAATATATTTCTACAGAAATATATATAAATATATATATGTGTGTGTGTGCGTGTGTGTGTGTGTGTGTGTGTGTGTGTGTGTGTGTGTGTGTGTGTGTGTGTGTGTGTGTGTGTGTGTGCTTTTTTGAACACCGGCAACGTCTCGAACACGTGCTTCTCTCGTCACGCCCTGAACACCTCTTCTCCGACTACTACTACTTCTCAGGCCGCACGTTCTCTTGTTTCTTCTCTGACGTCACTTCGCACAGCCGGCTTAGTCGTTTGAATATGCCTTTGCTGTTAATTGAGGTAACATTACTAGGAGAATAATTTTAAGCCAGTATATAACTGTGTCAAGGGACTCTGATTTGAACTTCAAATATTATGTTCTTTTGAACTAGCAAGTAGACTCGTCGTTGCCAGGATTTTATTGATGATCAACGAATGTCTAACACTCCCATATTTTTATTGCCATCGAAATCGGTGAAATCGACCATTTTTATTCTATAATACCTGAGACTACTGTGGACTCATCGCGGTGCACTGGGAGGAAGCTTCACATACCTCTCTGCAGTGACTTATTCCACAATAAATTGTAGTCTACATTGCACTGTAGAGAACCTACTGATGATTTTATAAAATTATTTTTATATACAATGGCTTTAATTAAAGTTTAAAATACTGAAGTCAAGTACCATGCTTCAATTTTGCTCTAAACAAAGACATTCATTTCGAACACGTTCCTGCCAGATCAAAGAACCTACTGTTGATTTGATATATCGTGCCTTTCGGCTTGTGTGGTGACGAAACTTCTCAAATGTACTTGTGATGTTTAGCTGTATAAGGTGTTAACGTTGGTCAAAATCGTCTGTTGCATTGGATTATTTCGATTATTAATATTTATCGAAGATAACTGGACACAAAACCCATCTAAGAACATTGCCAGATACAGCAAGTATATTTGTATGAAATTTCATAAAATAGACCCAGTCGTTTACGAGTCTATCAGGAACGAACTCACACACGCATACACAAAAGTTCCTTTTATATAGTGGTTTATAGATAGATAGATAGATAGATAGATAGATAGATAGATAGATAGATAGATAGATCATGGTTTACTTGTAGAATTAAATACTCTCATGGCATATATTCCTGAAAAACTCTTTTACAGAGCGACTGAAGTCTCGAGCACTGTGTCTTGTAGGTAATTCAAACTTCTCTCTTCTTGTGCTCATGTAAACCAATCTATTTATGAGAGGCGATTGCCCAAGCGACTTTAACAATGGCGGAGACGATCTGCAAATTTCCTCTTGGCCGTCTCACGCGTTATCAACGACACACGATGACCTTCTGTATGTTCTGAAACCATTTAATTTTCAAATTCTTTTCCCTGCAACTAACAAATCTTAATCCCTGACATTAACTCCCCAACCCATAACGAGGCGTTAATTTTGATCACCGATATGATACTAGACGCGCCAAATTAAGCGATTGTTATTATACAGAGGACGAAAACGAAGACTGGACCAACTTTCCCCGTTCACAACTCGACCTCTATTGCTTTTCGTGTTTATCATCTTCTTGCTCTCCTTCTTCTTCTTCTTCTTCTTTTCTTTCTTCTTCTTATGCTTCTTCTTTTTCTTCTTCTTCGCCTTCTTTTTTTCTTCTGTTCTTTTCTCCTTCACCCCTTTCTCTCTCTTTAAGCCTATTCTCCTTCCTTTTTTCTTTTTGCTTCTTCTTTCTTTTCTTCTGTTTCTTCTCCGCTTTATTCACCTTTTCATATTTTCTCCTCCTCCTCCTCCTCCTCTTCGTTTTCATCTTCTTCTTCTTCTCGTACTACTTCTTGCTCTGCTTCTTCTCTTTTTTCTCTTCCTCTACTTTTCCTTGTTCGCTTTCTTCTCCATCATTTTTGTTTCCCTTCTTCTTCTTCTTCTTCTTCTTCTTCTTCTTCTTCTTATTTACAGCTCTCCGGCCAACCCTACCTCCTCAAAAACTGACCTCTAACTAACAACCAAACGGCGGACGATATTATCGTCCACTGATCGAACCCCATCCAATGAGACCTCTTCACCCGCCAAATTCATCGGGGGTTGTACAAGGTTGGATACGCAGGCTGTTGGTGGTGGTGGCGGGAGTATGTCTGCACATTCTTACCGACTCGGCTTAATTGGGCGTTATCAATTGAAACGGTCGAGTAAATTGTATAGCGCTCTGCGTAAGAATCGCTATTTGGAGCAGCCATTAAGAATCGGATAAGGTAAAGGGTCGTTAGATTATTGCTGGGTCCAAGACAAACCTATTGTCTGCATACACTGCCATCAATGCACATATACGCATATACATACATACATACATTCATACATACAATCATATAGACCGATAATATTCATGTATCTATATGCATATGTTTATCTACTTTGAATGTTGGCAGATACATATCTAATTTTACTTATGCACACACATACACATAAGTACACATATACACACACATACATCTTTCTATATGTTTATCTATTTAGCATGTTTTGTCTCTCTCTCTCTCTCTCTCTCTCTCTCTCTCTCTCTCTCTCTCTCTCTCTACATTATATATATATATTGTTTTTAAAATATAACTACCAAGTGACACGTGTTTCGTCGTCTACGACTCATCAGAGTGGCTGAATCCAGCGAGATTCGAAATCGGGACTCATAAGAACCTTAAACCCTTTCCACTGGGCTACGACTACTAATGTATCGTGTTTTTACGTAGATATTATTTTTTTGTTAGCGATACTTTTTGAATGAATTCAATTATTCATACGAAAGTTCATTTTTACCTAAATGCGAGTTGGGAATAATTTTCCCCTTGACCAATTTGGTACCCCCAGATGGGGAGCGGGCATATGTATTGTTTTTAAAACATAATTATCCAGAAATTGAGAGAGAAACACGCAAAGACGGGGTGTATGTATATATATATATATATATATATATATATATATATATATATATATATATATATATATATATATATATATATATATATATATACATTAAACTCCAGAGAACTACTGCAAGCATTAATTAAAATTAGGGAGGCCTCTCTACTGCTTGAAGAAAAAATAATTTTTAAATTTTGTCTGGAAAAATAAATCGTTAGAATCCACAGTTATATATATATATATATATATATATATATATATATATATTATATATAATTTTTAATTTATTTTCAGATTTAAACGCGAGTCATTATATGAAGAAATTTTAGTCTCTGAGTCTCACTACTAGTTCTGTTTATATTTTACTAACGAGGGTACCCGGCATGCCCGGATGTGGAGAGGTTTTATGGTAAGGGTATTGATCAACGGAGCCCTAAAAAAGTCTAAAAAAATAACCAACCTCCTAAAAAAATGTAAATAGCAGCGAATACCCGTACGAGCGCGAAAAAAAATAGTAAGCAGGCAAGCAGGCTCGAACCTGTAACGCCAAGAAGAAAAAAAAAGCAGACCGTATGTCGCTGCGCCCAGCGTGACATACAACATCGCCGCCATTCAAGTAAGGTTAGTCATTCCAAGGCGTATAATGATTTTGCAAAAACACCAACGAAAAAGTACCCTTCCTTGTAACAAACAGCCCAGTTGACGGTTAAAGAATAAATGTTTTTGGCCAATTTTTGGATATTTGTCGTCCGAGACACTGAGCGTTCAAACGATATCAATTTTTTTCAGTGTCCGTCGCGAGTGTGAAAATTTTTAGCGAGATATACAAACATACATACAGACAGACAAACACACAAACAGACAGGTGAGATTTATAGATGATAGTAACTGCTTCGTTTACTGTAAAAACTCATATAGATTTATATAAGTCGATTTAAAAACTACCTGCGTCCTGTTCCACTAATGGAATTTTCAACAAAATTAGTGATTTAAATAAACTGTTGTAACGTTGAACATATTAATATATGACTATAAAAACAACTAGACTTTTAAAATTTCAAAAATAATCAAACATGTCTATTGACTATATAATTAAGCTTGCGCTTATGTGAATGTGTAAGTAGAGATGGCTACAAGAAGGAAAGGTGTACAAAGATCATGCTGAAACTAACTCATAGGGGTTATTGAATTACGAATTAGAGGGAAATACTACCGGAAGCAAAACGGTAGCATTCAGAGCTGGTGACGTTACCACTGTACCAACGTGATACACGCATATGAACTGATTAAAAATAAACTAAAATGAATGTACAAAATGTATAATGATTTTTTTTTCAATGTTGACCCTTTTTGACCTCTTAAATTTTAACCGGCTTAACACCTATAAAAAAAAATGGTCCATAAAAATCCAAACATTTGAGGCCCATAGAGCCGCTCTGCGACTTTCAGTTTCGGTAGAGATAGAGTTTGAAAATATGGAGACAGACAGACAGACATAGTGGGTTTTAAAAATTATATATATATATATATATAATATAAAGCTGAATGTGTGTGTATGTGTGTGTGTGTGTGTGTGTGTGTGGTCACGAATAGGCTCCTATATGGTTGACTATTTTAAAAAACTGATTGCATATAATGATAGAAGATGTATCGAGACACAGGAATGGGTATGTTTGATCTGGCAGAACAGTGGTTCATTAAAATTGTGGGGTTCGCCTGGTCCACAAAGTATGGAAATAAAATAATTTAAAATTAAAAAAAAAACGTTTACAAGTGTTTTTGATAAAGATGTACATAAGTATACTTTGATAAGTATGTTTTAACTTAAATAGGGATGGTATAATAAAATTGTGGGGTCTGCGTTCACGCCTGGCCTCCATAGAATGGAAATAGGCACAAACTTTAATAAAGATTTTTCATATCTATTTGCGTAAGTATACTTTGAGAATTATGTTTCTATTTGAAGAAATATGGTATAATAAAATTATGGGGTGTTCGTTCGCAACTGACCTCCATAGAATGGAAATATGTCACAAAGTTTAACAAGGTTTTTTAATATAGATCCACAGAATATTGTGATAAGTGTTTCAGTGTGAGCACGTATGGTATAATAAATTATGGCGTTTATTTATTTTATTTTTACTTTCATCATATTTTGCTTTGGTTTTGATACTACCAAATTCAACCGAAATTTACAACCCTTTCTTTTCATAACCTATCATACTTTCATAAATCAGAATCTATTTTCTGTAGGCTGTTTTCGAACCCAGTCAACGACGGGTACTTTTGCTAGTATATATATATATATATATATATATATATATATATATATATATATATATATATATATATATATATATATATATATATATATATATATATATATATATATATGGGGGGGGCATATAGATACGACATAATCGCGTGGTCACACAGGTTCTCGTCATATCACCGAAGTAAAGCAACGTTGAGCCTGGTAAGTACCAGATGGGTGACCATTCGGAAATTCTAGGCGCTGCATGTGCTCTGCGCTTATCTCATCATTTGCTTCCTGTAATCCTGTAAATCCACTTCACTTGCCACTGGTATTTTACAATGAGAGGTGTGGTTGGAGATTCCACACTTCCTGCCATAAAAATTTCACTTGCAGGCCCCCTTTGTGGGTATCCATAGTCTGTCAAAGACTGCAGGAGCCTTTGTGTGTGTGTGTGTGTGTGTGTGTGTGTGTGTGTGTGTGTGTGTTTAGGCATACAGATAAATGTATGGGTATAAATATATAAAAAAATATATATGTGCTTGTGTGATTGCAGGTATGTACACACGTGTGTATTTGTATATGTATATATGTATACACATGTGTATGTATATCTGTGTGTGCGTGTGTGTGTGTGTATATGCGTATTTGTTTGAGTGAGCGCATTACAGAATTTTAGGTTTGCATCGGTATCGTTATTTTAAAAATTTAATGTGTATATGCGTATATATGTGTGTAGATATATACATTTGTATGGATGTGTCCGTATGCATATATGTATATATAGAGAGAGATGATACACGAAGATGTGCGTGTAAAAGTGTGTGTGTGAGTGCGTGGATACATATAGTTCTATTCGTGTGTGCATTGTTACGGAGGGATAAAAAAAAAACGCTGAGCGAGAAAAAGATATCCCGAGAGGACTAACCACCCAAAATTCTGAACAGTAATAATCGGTGGTTAAAACTTCAGGTCACAACCGGACCCATCTATCATATACATATGACCTGTCTATTTAAATGTATGTATTTATTCCTTCACCCTCAACTGGGCACTTTTGTACGAGAAGAGGTCGCTTTTTTAAAATAATTTATGTAGAGCTTTAATTGCTTTTTCATAATTTTTATTAGTAGAATTCGTTATGAAAAGTGCATCATCTCTATATAGCCCTCCTTTAAGTTTGAATTGTTTATGGAGTATACAATGTATTTCATTTAAAAGGAAAAGGCCAACTAGATCAGTGACCTGAGTTGAGTCCGTCGATCCCATTAAAATGTTGAAGTGGTTAGGGGTATTTTTCCTGGTCCAATATAAACCACCTTAAATCATTAAAAATTACTCATTAGTAAAAATAGATTACAATTTTTTTATTTTTTTTTATTTTTATTTTTTATTTTTTTTTTAAATAAATTAAGTTAGACCAATTACCTCCCCTAGACCCATAAATCAAATAATAAATAAAGTCAATAATACATGACAATTATCTCCCCTTAAAAACTTGCAAAATAAATACTCTCTCTATATATATTAACTGTAGCGTCTTTAAATCAAAATACGTTAACGGAAACAATTTACTGCACGAACGTCACCCTTTTAAAATTCATCATTCAATAAAATAAAAAGCTATAGCAAACATCTAAATGACTACTTTAAACACAGTTCCTGATTTCAAAAAAAGAAAAACTAAAAGGTAACTATCTCTATATATTTTTAAATCAAATTTATTATGTAAATTCAAAAATATATATTTTTTCTACTAATTTCTATCTATAAACTATATTAATTTTCTTATAAATTTTAAATCCAAACCTTTTATTTCAATTTTTTCAGATTCATCTGCCTTACTTTACATGCTAGGTTTATTTATGGTGTCTTTTAAATTCAATAAAAATCCTCCTAAATTTGCTGATGAGGAGACCGTGCTTACCAAAAAAACTATATATAATTGTTCTACATAACTTCATGTATACCACAAATAAAAAGCACGGATTTCCGAAACGATCGTACAGATAATTGACTTTGTTGTTGTTCCTTCTTATGAAACTGATTTTTAATTTAATTAAAATTTGATTTTTAAATTTAAAAAATTTTTTTTTAATTTTTAAATTGAAAATCACTTTACTTAATATTGAATTATCTCTAGGACATTTAACTATCGAGCTTATTATATATCTAAATTACAACGAGCATTTCCTGTATTTTAATTAAACTGTTAATTTCACTGTTACATTAAAATACACTTAGCTCTTTAGACTATTATTCTAATCTCCTTTAAATTATATATATATATATATATATATATATATATATATATATATATATATATATATATATATGGAGAGAGAGAGAGAGATTCCGAATCTCACTAGATTCAGCCACTCTGATGAGTCGTACACTACGAAACACGTGTTAGTGGATAATTACATTTTAAAAATTATATATATGACGCTCCCCCATTTGGGGGTACTAAATTGGTAAAAATGAAATTATTCCAAACTCGCATTTAGGTAAAAATGCACTTATATATAAATAATTGAATTCATTAAAAAAATATCACGAACAAAAACAAATAAATAACATCTATATATATATATATATATATATATATATATGCAACGTCTTGTCAGACGAGTGCCACTCCCTCAGATACTTAAAAGTCCATGATCCTAAAAATGACTTTCATCGCCACAGGACCATTTTAATAGACAAATGCCTGAGAGAGTATCTTTACACAGATGATGTTACAGAGTCTTAGCTTTGTACGACAGCTAAGTCTCTCTCTCTCTCTCAAGCAAGAGCAAGATAGTCAGCAACAAATTAGACCAGCTTAATACGGGTAATGGTCTCCCGCTTTATGGTTTTTTAAATCAGAGATTTGCTTCTACTAGAAAGGTTGCCTTCACCACGGCTTACGGGAGCCCTCTCTACACCAACACACACATACATACACACGAGCATACACGGTGCTAGTTGGCCGTTGACCTCGAAAAAGGGTTCATTCGCCCTTTGGGAGGTCTTGTTTTTAATCCTTCAGGGAGACTAGCCACCCTCCTCAGCAAACAAGTCTGGTGAGAGAACCAGTTTAGTCGCCGGTGACCTGACCATGAGGCAGGTAGTACTGGGTTACATGTTACCAGTAGCATATGACATGACCTCACACACACACACACACACACACACACACACACACACACACATATATGTATATGTATATATATAACAATCAGTAAATTAATAGGAGAAGCTTACTACAAATATAAAAAGCTCGATATGACAGTAAGAAGTAGAACTTAATACCATAAACATAATTTTTCGACAGAATATCTCCAATATAGAAAGACAGTAAAATATCTTTATTCCGCGGAGTCATTCATATATATATATATATATATATATATATATATATATATATATATATATATATATATATATGTATGTATGTATGTATTTCTGTAGAAATATACATTCTTATAATATTTATCAATCCTTATTTAAGAAGCTCAATGTAATTACAGAGCAATATAGACAATAAATGACAAAAAGTTATATTCCAAAATTCATGATGTTGACCATCTTATAACAATTTAATATATTTACTACTTTATTACTGCCAGTAATATTTTGTGAGACCTATAATCACAGGTTTCAATATCAGTTGTTAGATAATTTTACCTTAAGCAAAATATGATGATAGTAAAGATAATTTTCGCGAAAATATATTTTTTTTGCATCAACTTTGTTTCCATTCGTAGCCAAGTGACCAACAAAATGATGTTTCCTTACAAAGAGGAAATGTTATGTATATAATAATATAAATATACAAGAAATAAATGTTACCATGGTCAATAAAAGTTACTTTTATGGTAGAAAAGTTCATTGGTTTGTATTTTTAAGTAGTTTGTATAAATTGTTTTTATTTTTTTTAATTCACGAACCGGTTTTATAAAAAAATCAAAATTGCAGCAACTTTGAAATGGAGAACCCCGTTTTCAATTTGAAGGAGGGGCACCTGAGCATTTTGTGTTAACAATTTAAGAGAGTTCCGTCAACGTAAAGAATATTTATAAATATATTTTAATGTTTTCCGTTATTTTGTGCTTGAGGAATATTCGATTATGGCATGTGTAGTCTATATAAAAATTCATTTAAGTAAGTATCGCCTCAAATTTCGTTTTAATTTCGGTTCGCTGAAATTATTTCAAGTAAAGAGCATTAAAAACTATTTCAAAACAAAAAAAACATGAACTGAACTTTTATTGACTATGGTAACATTTATTTCTTGTATATTTATTTTTTCTGATAGTCGTTTGTTGGCTTTTCTGCTAAACACTCTTACTAAATAATATCGACGAAATATCGAAGAACAAAGAAACAAAAACAGTTTTGAAAAATAATGAAGCTTTACTTACGTAAAATAATCCGAAACAGCAAAATGGGATATTAAAAAAGTAAATACGTAATTACTTTAGTTTATTTTTAAAGCAAAGAATCGATATAGCTATGAATAAGAAGAAAATGGCGCCCTTTTCAAGCAGAACAGCTTCGTTTCAGTTTTACATTATTGAACGGTGTAGTATTACGCCGTCGGATTCAGGGTTGTACTATTGTAATATAAAGAACACGCAGAAAGGGTTGTAATCAACTGAATTCTATCTAGTAAACTGACAAAAAAAATTAAACAGATATATAAATTAAAATAAAAAGGTTATGTAAATGTTTTTAAAAAGACAAGTAATCACGTGAGCAGGATTTTTCCTTCTTTTGACACGATAACAAGTAACGTTCTTATTTTTTATCATTTATCTATTTATCTATTTTCGAAAGAGTGCCACGTGCAAGTGGAGAAGGAAAAAACAGAGTTATGCAAAATTTGTGTCGAGAATTGTGTAAAGTTCCGACTTTATTTTTTTTTTTTGCTTTCACTTTAATAAGAACGTGAATTCATGAGGTGAATTTATTTGACACAATATGATTCAACTCAAAAAGATAAATAAAAGCCAACGTGAATTAAGATTAAAGTTAAGGTGTTATTGTGGACCCTCGCCCCTTTTAAAAAAAACCTTGTTAAACTTTAGGACATATTTTCATTTTATGGAGGTCAGGCGCGAACGAACACCCCATGATTATATTATACCATATTTCTTCAAACTGAAACATAATTATCAAAGTATACTTACGCGAAACGATTTGAAAAGTCTTTCTTAAAGTTTGTGCCATATTTCCATGGAGTACAGGCGCGAACTCAGACCCCACAATTTTATTATACCATCCCTATTTTAGTTGAAACATACTTATCAAAGTATTCTTATGTACATCTATATCACAAACCCTTGTAAACGTTTTATTTTTCGTTTTATATTTCTATACTTCGGAGGCCAGGCGCGAATGCAGACCCCACGATTTTTATGAACCAACGTTCTGCCAGATCAAACATATCCATTTCTGATCCTCGATACACCTTCTATCATTATATGTAATCAGTTTTTTAAAATAGTCAACCATATAGAAACCTATTCATGATCAGATACACACACACACACACACACAGAGACGTTCAGCTTTATATTATATATATATATATATATATAAATGCGAATGGATTTTAAAAAAGTTGAATATATATGCGTTTATGTATATACATACATACATACATATATATGTGTACATATGCATATATATATATGCATCTGTCTATGCGTGCATATGCTAGGGTATATATGTGCATTTTTTTTCATTTCCTGGGGTGTTTCTTAACTTTTTCGAAATTAACTTCACGTACGATAAAAGGTGTCGCTAGTTCACGTCTCGCGGCCATGACACAGTGTTTCGCGCCCGCCAATATAAACAGCCTGTTACATTAGACCGTCCTAATGTGTTTCGCACTAAGTCTCTTTACCTAAAACAAAACGCAAACAGAAGCCGCGTCAATATTCACACGCAACGCTGCCACGTATCGCCTGCATAATGGAATAGTTTCCAAGATCCTCCGAGTCATTCCATCAGCCACTGTCTCGAGAAACGACATTTAGTGGCCTCTCGTTTTTTTTTTTTAAACATTTTTACACATGTCGTAAAGATTTCTTTCTTTTTTCTTAGAGTTTCACCACTTATCAAGGCACGAAGGTCACTCGAGGATTAATGGATGTCAGGCTGCCGGTAAGACAACGCCGAGATAATTAATAATGATGGTCTCGGAGAATTTTATTATTCAAGAAGACGACTAAATAACAGTTTGTTTACATTGGACTTGAAAATGACAGTGTTATAGCCAGCTGGGAAGCAACCACGCGACTCTACTGTAAAAGAGTCGAAAATGGACCTTTGATAACTTTAGCCATGCTTTTAATTCCCGCTCTTTTTATTTTGTCCTTTAGTCCTCATATTCCGTGCGTGATATTTCTGACAAAGGTGGAAAAATTGCTGGCTAAGATTTGGAATTGGAATCTTTTTATATAACATTCATTATTGGATTTTAAGTGTGTTTTTTTTTATCTTTAGATTTGCCCCTGACATCAATTGCCTGGATTGATTTCCTTGAAAAAAATAAACAATATAATTATATGCAACTAAAAAAAAAAATACCAGTTTTCACTAGTTTTTACCTCAGTAGTATTTTTAATCTCCTTAAATCAGCGGGCTTTATGCCTTGTCTGGGGAGATTTCCATTAAAAAAAAAAACAATATAATTATATGCAAAACAACTAAAAAAACACTGTCATAATGATCATAGTTATTTCTTGCTTCCAAGATCTCCAAAGTATTAGTAAGTGCAATCTCTTACGTGATAGAACGTGATGCGCTGGTGAAAATCCTGGAGGAGACTATATCAGGATCCGTTGTTTTGTGGTCGTCTCTTAGTTTGTGCCTGTAGCAAAAAGAAGTGAATCACGTTCGGAACCTCAAATCCATGAAATGATGATAACCATATTGCTTCTGTGGCGAAATTCCTCTCTGTGTTCAGGGACAAACCTTTCCCGACTCCGTATGCAACCGCTGAGATTTGCTGCTTTGTGTGTCAGGATGAACGTTTGAAATATTACGAGGGATGTACCAAAAGTAATGCCTTATATTTAATATAATATCTAGGTGGAATGTTACCTCGATATTTTTTTCCGTGTGCGTCACCCATTTCATTGAAATATACATATATATATATATATATATATATATATATATATATATATACATATATATATATATATATACATCAATATATACAGAAATAGGTTTGAGTTTACTATAACCTTTTACACTAATATTACAAGTATGAATCATGAATATAAGTACACGTAATAGTTAACTAAAGATGATCATTCCATAAGAAAACCGAAAAAACAAATAGAGAATTAATTCAAATGAATGTTTAAAAGAATATGCAAATTAGCTAGATCTTTGGCAGATGAATGCAATTCAACGGCCCATAAATAACAAAGTTGTATCTTCTTTTTAAATAAATAGAAAAAGGGATTTTAATATATCAAAGTATGACGAAGGAGGTATATATGTCACGATGAACAGTTGACATATTACGAGGGATGTATCAAAAGTAATATTTAATATAATGTCTAGGTGGAATGTTACCTCGATGTGTTTGTCCGTGTGCGTCACCAATTTCATTGATATATATATATATATATATATATATATATATATGTGTGTGTGTGTGTGTGTGTGTGTACGCATGCATGAACATATAGAGAAAGAAGTTTGAGTTTTACGCTAATATTACACAAGTATAAATCATGTACAATATCTGCATGTATATAATTACATTGAATGCAATTCAACGACCCATATATAACAAAGTTGTATCTTCTTTTTAAATAAATAGAAAAAAGGAGTTTTAATATGAATATCAACACAGAAAAAAAAACAAATTTATAGTAGTATAGATAGATATAGATATACATATATAGGCATTCTTTATTTGGTTTCCGGTAAGACGTTAAAATTCCTATGCCGTATATGCCACACACATTACGATCTCCTACCGCGTTAACAAGGTGATATCGATGACAGTATAAGTTAACAGCAAATGTCAGTGCCCTCGTCGTGTATCAAAGTATGACGAAGATATTCACATCCCCCGTGTGTCTATGACACGTCTACACTTTTGTGGCTCGTGTACTCAGCTGAAGTGGTTTGAGGGGATAAACCGAATACGAGTTTCGGGCTGTGGATTTTTAGTTTTCTAATTTACAAGAACTGAAAACGTGGAAAGCGAGAAAATTAACGGCACACGAACGACGGCGGTGTGGGGAAAGTTGGAAGGGAAAAATGAATAGTTGTGCTTAATTTGCTTTTAAAGTTTATATTATTGAGTTTAGAATGATAGGGAGAATGAAAAGAGGTCTATAGTATTGAGTTTAGAATTATAGGAAGATTGAAAAGAAGTTTAAAGTATTGAGTTTAGAACTATAGGGAGAATGAAATGAGGTCTATAGTATTGAGTTTAGAATTATAGGAAGAATGAAAAGAAGTTTAAAGTATTGAGTTTAGAATTATAGGGAGAATGAAAAGAAGCTTATAGTATTGAGTTTAGAATTATAGCGAGAATAGAAAGAAGTTTATAGTGTTTAGTTTAGAATTATAGGGAGAATGAAAAGAGGTCTATAGTATTGAGTTTAGAATTATACCAAGAATCAAAAGAATTTTAGATTATTGAGTTTAGAATTATAGCAGGAATAAAAAGAAGTTTATAGTATTAAGTTTAGAATTATAGGGAGAATTAAAAGAAGTTTATAGTATTGAGTTTAGAATTATAGGGAGAATGAAAAGAAGTTTATAGTATTGAGTTTAGAATTATAGGGAGAATGAACGGAAGTTTATATTATTTAATTTAGAATGATAGGGAGAATGAACAGAACTTTATAGTATAGAGTTTAGAATTATAGGGAGAATGAAAAGAAGTTTATAGCATTGAGTTTAGAATTATAGCGAGAATAAAAAGAATTTTATAGTATTGAGTTTAGAATTATAGCGAGAATGAAAAGAAGTTTATAGTATTGAGTTTAGAATTATAGGGTGAATGAACGGAAGTTTATATTATTTAATTTAGAAATATATGGAGAGTGAACAGAACTTTATAGTATAGAGTTTTGAATTATAGGGAGAATGAAAAGAAGTTTATAGCATTGAGTGTAGAATGATAGGGAGAATTAAAAGAAGTTCATAGTACTGAGTTTAGAATTATAGCGAGAATAAAAAGAATTTTATATTATTGAGTTAAGAATTATAGGGAGAATGAAAAGAAGTTTATAGTATTGAGTTTAGAATTATAACAAGAATAAAAAGAATTTTTTATTATTGATTTTAGAATTATAGCGAGAATAAAAAGACGTTTATAGTATTAAGTTTAGAATTATAAGGAGAATTAAAAGAAGTTTATAGTACTGAGTTTGGAATTATAGGGAGAATGAAAAAGTTTTTAGTATTGAGTTTAGAGTTATAGCGGGAATGAAAGGGTTTTGATTGTATTGAGTTTCGAATTATAGGGATAATGAACAGAAGTTTATATTATTTAATTTAGAATTATAGGGAGAATGAACAGAACTTTATAGTATTGAGTTTAGAATTATAGGGAGAATGAAAAGAGGTCTATAGTATTGAGTTTAGAATTATACCGAGAATAAAAAGAATTTTATATTATTGAGTTTAGAATTATAGCTAGAATGAAAAGTTTATAGTATTGAGTTTAGAATTATAGCGAGAACGAAAAGAAGTTTATAGTATTGAGTTTAGAATTATAGCGAGAATAAAAAGAATTTTATATTATTGAGTTTAGAATTTTAGCGAGAATTAAAAGATGTTTATTGTATTGAGCTTAGAATTATAGGGAGAATGAAAAGAAGTTTATAGTATTGAGTTTAGAACGAAAAGAAGTTTATCATATTGAGTTTAGAATTATAGCGAGAATAAAAAGAAGTGTATAGTATTGAGTTTTTAATTACAGGAAGAATGAAAAGAAGTTTATAGTATTGAGTTTAGAATTATAGGGAGAATTAAAAGAAGTTTATAGTATTGAGTTTAGAATTATAGGAAGAGTGAAAAGAAGTTTATAATATTGAGTTTAGAATTTTAGGGAGAATTAAAGGAAGTTTATAGTATTGAGTTTAGAATTATAGCGAGAATAGAAAGAAGTTTATAGTGTTTAGTTTAGAATTACAGCGAGAATGAAAAGAAGTTTATAGTATTGAGTTTAGAATTTTAGCGAGAATGAAATGACGTTCATAGTATTGAGTTTAGAATTATAGGGAGACTTAAAAGAAGTTTATAGTATTTAATTTAGATATATAGGCAGAATGAACAGAAGTTTATAGTGTTAAGTTTAGAATTATAGCGAGAATGAAAAGAAGTTTATAGTATTGAGTTTAGAAATATAGGGAGAATGAAAAGAATTTTATAGTATTGAGTTTAGAATTATAGCGAGAATAAAAAGAAGTTTTATAATATTGAGTTTTGAATTATAGCGAGAATGAACAAAAATTTGTTGTAAATTTTGTATATTTATCTTAGTTCATTTTTAATTTTCAATCAGTTCATATGCGTGGCTATTTTGTGCAGTGGTAAAGTCACCAGCTTTTAATGGTAGAGTGTTGCTTTCGGTTCAATTCTAGCTAATAGTAACTGACTACTTTTTAAACTTTTGAAATCACAACTCTATAATAAGAATATAGACGAAATCTGGACGAATTAAAATATCATCTTTGAGCGTAAAAATCAAAATTAAAATATCGAATTAAAATATCTTATTTCAATTAAGATATCATATTTAAGTAGGATGGGTGAGTGGCAGGCGTTGACCGGTCCTAAACCTACCTCGCTAGTAAGAAATAAAGAAGAAATAAAAATAAAATTAGGAAAAAGGGAAAAGGGGCATAAAAAGAAATTGAGAAAAATGAATGAAAAAGAAGAAATGCAGTGAAACAAAGAAAAAAGAAACAAATGAAAGAAAGTAAAAGCAAATCACGTACAAATGAAAATTAAACGAACAAAAACGAAAAGAAAAGATGACACAATAAATTAGAGGGAAACGAAAAAAAAATTACTAAATGGAACGAGTAAAAGAGAAACGAGGAAAGAGATTACTAGAAAATAAAAATGCAAGAAAAAAGAGGAAAAAGAAAGAAAATAAAGAAGGAATTATCGGAAAAAGAACAAAAAATGTATAGGTATAAAACGTGAGAAAGAAAGAAAAAATAAAATGGGGAAAAAGAAAGAAATTAAAATAAAGAAAACGAAAATAAATAAAGAAAGAAAAGAAATAGGGAAATAATGAAAAGGGGAAAGGAACAAAGAAATTAATCGAACGAAATTGTCTGTTTTTCTTTCTGGTGAATGCAGCTTTCGTTTTCCGCTTCCAGAGAATTCTACACCGAGGCGTTCAGGATCTAATGTGGTCGTCTCTCAGAGAGTTAGACATCACGAGTCAGTTGCTTGACCTCACCACGAGAGACGTGTCACACTGACAACAATTGGTGTGTGAACGTGATTATGCCGTATTACCTCGTGTCTAATCTCTGTAACAATCATTCGCTCGGATATCACCAAAGACCGATTTAGTGCTTTTCTTCAAAAATTCATATTGTTTTGTTTCTTTGATGCATTTTTCTGTAAATTATCACTCGATTTCATTTCGTAATATCAAACACAAACCTAAGCAAAACCAAAGCGTGTGGGCCTGATCTAATCGCCGCTATATTAATAAAAAAAAATTTATCCGCTGAGCTAGCCCTTTTTCTTTCAAAACTCTACTACAAATGCCTTACCAAATCTTACTTTTCTGGGCGCTGTAAAATTGCTTCTGTGGTACTAGTATTTAAGAATTCTGGCGAAAGAATTGACCCGCTTAATTATCGCCCTATTAGTCTCCTCCCTCTACTCTCTAAAGTCTTTGAGTCACTCGCCAATCGAGCGCTAGTCTACCACTTCGCAAATGCTAAACTTCTTTCTGACCGACAGTATGGATATATGAAAGTTTGTTCTACAGCGGATATCTTAACAGTTATCTCTGAACGCGTATACCATGCACTCTATAAGGAAGGAGAAACACGGGCTGTAGCTCTTGATATATCAAAAGGCTTTGACAGGGTTTGGCACGAAGGCATTTTACTGAAAATTAAGCCATACTGTACTACTGAACTAATCCTTAACATAATCCGACCCTTCTTGAACAAGAGAAAATCCCAGATTGACCGCACGTCTAAACAACATGATATAAATGCGGGTTTATCCTCGGATGTTTATCCTTAGAAATTTATTATTCCTGATATTCATAAACGACCTCCCTGATAAAATTAAGTCCGAGATGAATATATATGCTGATGACACCACTCTCTGTAAAAGACATGGGGGGGGGAACGAATGTACACATTCAAGGCAGTGGTTGAAACTTTAGAGAAACCCTACAGTCTGTAGTGGAGTGAGAACGTAAACGGATGGCAGCATTTAATGCTGCTAAGACTAAACTTCTTTCCTTTAACAATTATAAGAAACCTCCCCAACAATCGAACACATTAGCTGCAATTTTTAAACTAATAATTAGATTGGATATGTGCTATTTTAAGGTCAGTGCTTTATAAAATTATATGACTTTTTTAGAGGTAGCGCCATCTACATAACAGGCGCGAGATATATTGAATGGTGAGTTTAATTTAATTCAAATTCTGCAGATCCCTTCTGAATGTTTTTATAGGGTGCGTCATATGTTATAAATTTATGCTCCTTAGAAAACTTTTTTTTTAATATTTATGAACTTCTTATGAATCGGATTATTTTATTGTTGGCATTGGTTTCCACGATATCTTTCTAATTAGAATTCCTTCCAGAACGACATAAAGTACTTACATAAGAACCCATCTGAAGATTCCTACTTACAATGCCTCTCCATGGGACAAAGTTAGACCCCAGCGTCGTTTTTTTAATATGGAGAAAAGGAATAAAAATTAAAAATTGTTTCAGTCGTAAAGGATTTCTCTTCCACTGACAGAGAATAAAAAATCGAAGTACAGTATCCGAAGAACAGATTCTACACTTTGATCTTGACCCGAGATTGGATTCGAACATGTCACAGGTGGGGTGTCAATCGGTAGTTAAAACGACTTAGCCACCTTAACTTCCTTTGTGATTATAACGAAAATCGTGTCAAAAGTAAAGCCTCTTATTTCTTAACTAAAACGTTGAAGAGTTACAGAGACATGAGTGGTACCATTAAAACGAAAAACCTTTTCTGCTCTAGAATTTATTTTTCTGCATAGTCACCAGCATTCTCAATTCACTTTTGCAAGTCTCTTTTGATGCTTCGGTCGAAACAGCCAGTAACGAACTTTGTCACTCATATTTCTGTCGCTCCTCTGAAATCGACGAACTTATCTCCTAGCTTTGCTGGCGTCAACTGTATCGACTTTCTAAGCATTTAATTGATGCCGGTGAATGTTGATCGGTTCACATTTTTCTGTAATGAAGAATTCAACGTCGCATCTCTGCTTTTAACACACGTCCATGACAAAGATTACTGTTTTAAAAGTCTCACACCGTCAATATCTGCAGCAGATCAGTTATCATAACAATGTAATTTGCAGTCTCCTCTGATCGATTCGGGCGAAATAAAAAATAGAAGACATTACTTTTGGAACGTTTTTCATAATATCCAAATAAACGGCTGTTCCTCATAGCATTTTGATGAACTCCGCATTTTATCCGTTAAAGGTAGCGTAAAGCTGTATAATTCAAATACCGCATATGCGCATACACACACACGTACACACATATACACACATGCACACACAGACATATATATACAAGAGATATATATATATATATATATATATATATATATATATATATATATATATATATATATAAATATGATGAGAATAATGGAAATAGTATTCCGACGAAATAATGCTGCTAAGACTAAACTTCTTTCCTTTAACAATTATAAGAAACCTCCCTCTATATATATACCTTATAAGGTATATACGATGAATGAATGACAAACCTCCCCCTATGTATACCTTATAAGGTATATACGATGAATGAATGACAAAAGTTTATATTCAAAATTTCATGATGTTGACCATATTACAATTTATTCTTTTAATTCAGTTGACATTTACAATTCTCGGTAGCATCTGTTTCGTAGCATAAAATCAATCACTTAATTATTATATCAATCAGTGAATCCATTTTGTCCTTAACCCATCAGAAGAAATAGCAACAATCAATCCACCAAAAGGAAATAAAGTGCGTTTTGACATGATTAAAAACTGAAAATGGGAGAAAAGCTGTAAATACCTTATAACATGTTTCCATTACGCTATTTTGAATATATATATATGTGTGTGTGTGTGTGTGTGTGTGTGAGTGTGTGAGTGTGTGTGTGTCTTTGTGTGTGTGTGTGTGTGTGTCTTTGTGTGTGTGTGTGTGTCTTTGTGTGTGTGTGTGTGTGTGTGTGTGTCTTTGTGTGTGTGTCTTTGTGTGTGCGTGTGTGAGCAGATAATTGGGCTTCACATCAGTGAGGGGGGCCGATACATGAACAAGCCGTTGAGAGGAAGGCCCGAAACGGTGTGTATGCTCTCCTGATGACCCAATATTATCTATAAGACGAAATACCCCAAAATCATGACTATATAAAGTTTACAAAAAAAAACGTATGCTATGAATTACCTTTCCAAAAAGCACCATCCTATAAAACTGATACGAAGAAAGCCCTAGAAAGGCGCTTTATCTCTCTTTTGACATCAACTTCATCCAAAAAGAAAACAGCGGATAAATATCAGTAGATAAAGCCTATAAGGTAAGCTGTTTCTTTCAAATACATCTTCTGTTGTTCGCTTGCTTCATGGCGAGTTTCTGCTACTATTCCGGTAGTAATTTTTACCATATATATATATATATATATATATATATATATATATATATATATAAATACCCGTTCACATACACCTTTCACGATAAAGATAGATCCCAGAATTAGATAGAATCGAGCAATTGCATCGACAACGGACAACGCCAGACCCAAAGTGGGGTTCGATGTACTGCATCTCATCAGTGACGTGCTCCGATATAGGCGCGAACCCAGGTCGTCGCACTCATGAAGTACGCAATACTGACGACCCAACCATATGGGCCACTACGCAATCTATTGACTATGCCTCAATTTTTTAAATTCTTATATTTTTTTATCCATTTCTACATTCTACGATGTGACAAGCAACGCGTCATACAACTATGACAGTTACTACTGGTATGCAGGCGTTAGATATCACATCTACAAACATTAACTGAAATTGGCCAACTCCCCAGACACTATACATTTATGTTATAAATGTATAGTCCTTCCAAAACCTTTTTCAATATTTATTTATTTTGTATGAATCGGATGATTTTAATGTCTAATATATATATATATATATATATATATATATATATATATATATATATGTGTGTGTGTGTGTGTGTGTGTGTGTGTGTGTGTGTGTGTGTGTGTGTGTGTGTGTGTGTGTATATGTATATAGCGAGAGAGAGAGAGAGAGAGAGAGAGAGAGACATTTATTATTCGAAACAAGGGATACAGATAAAAAAAAAAAGATTGTTTCCTTATTCCATGGAGTTTCCAAGAATGTTTTACCGGGTGGTTTTTCGTATGTTATAGATTTATACCCCTTCTCCCAAATTTATTCAAATATTCATTCCCTTTGTGTGGATGCTAGCATTTAATACTACTAAGGCTAAACTTCTTTCCTTTAACAATCACAAGACACATTCTCACCCACCGAACACAATATTATATCAAATGTAGCTTGACTTAAATATCTGTAATTTTTAAATTAATAATTACATTGAACACGTGCTATTTGAAGGTTACCGATTTATATAAAAACAAAACATATGAATTTATTTTTATTAGTAGCGCCATCTATATGCCAGAAACGAGATATATTGCGTGATGTGTTTGACTTCAAATTCAGCAAACCCATTCTGAGTGTTTTTTGCAGGGTGTTTCGTATGTTATAAATGTATAGTCCTTCCAAAAATTTTTTCAATATTTATTTATTTTGTATGAATCGGATGATTTTATTGTTGGCATTGGTTTCCACCGTGTCTTTGTAACTAGAATTCTTTCTAGAAAGACTTTGGGTACTTACATGAGAAACCATGTCAAGGTTGCCAACATCCCTAGTAAAACGAAATGGATTAAAACCTGTCACACACATGGGATCAATCCGTATTGATAACCACTTAGCTAACATCACCTCCCTTGTAAATTTTATGAGGGTCGTCCCAAAAGTAAGGCCTCCTTTTTTTTTAACTTAAAAACTAAAACGTTTAAGATATAAGACCTGCTGTTTCCGAAAAAGAGCCTTCGACCTAATAGCTGTTTGATTTTATTCATGCGAGGAGAGAAAGCAGATGTTTGAATTAGGTAAATACGCTAAATAGAGAAGAAAGAATAGAATGCGCATTAAAAAAAAAATACAACAACGTATGAAAAAAAAGAAGAAAACGATTCCTATCTTTTTCCTTCTTTTTCACTCCAAACAAGGTACAGTGCCACTTTGATGCAGGGGCTACTATCTAGGGCATAATTTGTATGGGTTCTATATGGGAAGTTGAGCAGCAAAATATTTGTTTGCATTACACTTGAGCTTCTGCACGTCATTACAATCGGGGAAACAGGAACCCGGAAGGGAATTCCAAAGTCTAGCAGTCATAGGAAAGAAATTAATTGAAAGCTTTCTTACATCTAGGTATTTATATTATCTAGAGGTGGGATTTTGCTGCTTGACGGGTTTGACGGGGGTATTTACGTCGAGGAGGTACACGGGCTTGTAGTTTGTCGGGGCATCTACCATTAAAGTACTTATAAAACAGGCAGAGGGATGCAACATTCCGTCGATGGGACAGTGGTATAAGTCTAGCTAATAGTGCGGGATCTATTAGGTTGACCACTCTTTTTTTAACCCGATCTAAGAAGGAGAGGAGGAGTACATGCATCAGCCCAACGGTAGCAACAGTATTTCATACATGGGTGAATGGTGGCCTTGTAGGGATACAGGATACTCTCAGGCGTGAGTAACTTTCTAGCACGGTAGAGAGAGTCCTCATTCTTTGCAGCAGACTTGGCAATACACACTATGTATCTGTTCCTGCTCATTTTTGTTTTGTTTTTTAATAGAAAAGAGAAAAATGATGAAGAAAAATAACAAGAAAGGAAATAATTACGAAGACAAAAAAGAAAACGAAAAACATAAAAATGAAAGCGAAAAACCAAAAGATAAAGAAAGCGAAAAAAAAGAAAGCGAAAAACCAAAAGAAAAAAGGCGAAAAACCAAAATCAAATAAAGGCGAAAAGCCAAAAAAAGGGGCGAACAACCAAAAGAAAAAAAAGCGAAAAACCAAAATCAAATAAAGGCGAAAAGCCAAAAAAAAAGGCGAAAAACCAAAAGAAAAAAAAGTCGAAAAACCAAAATCAAATAAAGCCGAAAAGCCAAAAAAAGGCGAAAAACTAAAAGAAAAAAGGCGAAAAACCAAAATCAAATAAAGGAGAAAAGCCAAAAAAAAAAGGCGAAAAACCAAAATCAAATAAAGGCGAAAAGCCAAAAAAAAAAGGCGAAAAACCAAAGGAAAAAAGGCGAAAAACCAAGATGAAATAAAGGCGAAAAGCCAAAAAAAAAAGGCGAAAAACCAAAAGAAAAAAAAGGCGAAAAACCAAAAGAAAAAAAAGGCGGAAAGCAAAAAAAAAAAAGGGCAAATAGTCAAAAGAAAAAGAAAGCCAAAAAAAGGCGAAAACCCAAAAGAAAAGAAAAGGCGAAAACCCAAAATCAAATAAAGTCGAAAAGCAAAAAAATAGACGGAAAACGAAAACAAACAAAGGCGAAAAACCAAAATCAAATAAAGACGAAAAGCCAAAAAAAGGCGAAAAACCAAAATTAAATAAAGACGAAAAGCCAAAAAAAAAGGCGAAAAGCCAAAAAAAGAAAGAGAAAAACAAAAAAAAGCGAAAAAAAGAAAGCGGAAAAAGAAAATGCGAAAAACAAAAAATAAGCGAAAAAAAAACATGAAGTCAAAAGAAAGAGAAACAAGAAAGCAAGAATATGAAAGAAGGAAAATAAGAAAAAATAAAAACTAAAACATGAGATAACGGAAAAGTAAAAAAGAAAAGAGAAAAAGATAAGGAAAAACAAGATTAACACAAAAAAGAAGGTGAAAAGATAAAAGAAAGAAAAAAAGCGAAAAAAGCTGAAGTATGAAAAACAAGGCGACTAAAGGGGAAGTCTAACAAAAGTCTAGTAAAAGAAAAAACAGAAGAGGAAGAAAAAGTCAAAATAGAAGAAGAAAAAGAAGTAGAATGAGAAGAATGTGATAAAAAAGAAAAGAAAGGACGACAAAAGATATGAAGATTAAAAAGATGAGAAAGAAAAAAGGAAAATAGAGAAAAAAGCAAGGAAAATAAAAAACAAGATTAATGAAAAATTATATGAATAAAAAAGCTTAGTTGGTATAATTACAATAAAAAAGTTAGTATTAGTTATAGTAGAATTAGTAGTAGTAGTAGTAGTAGTAGTAGTAGTAGTAGTAGTAGTAGTAGTAGTAGTAGAACGAGATAGGATTTGGAAGAAAATGAATAACAATATTTAGTAAGAGTAGGAGTTGTAACAGGGAGAAAAAAATAATAATAAAAGGGAATAAAAAAACATTGGAAAGAAGAATTTAAAGAACGAAAAGTGATAATTATAACGACAATAAAAAGAGTTAGTAGTAGTAATAGTAGTAGTAGTAGATAAGGATTAAGCAGAATGATCATGACTATTATAAGAGGTAGTAGTAGTAGTAGTAGTAAACAGAAGAAATAGAAGAAGAAGAAGAAGAAGAAGAAGAAGAAGAAGAAGAAGAAAAACTAGGCAGGAATAAGAGAAGAATCAGATATGAAGATGGCGAAAAATGAACAAGATAACGAAGAAGAAGAAGAAGAAAAAACAACGAGAAGAAGAAGAAGAAGAAGAAGAAGAAGGAAAAAAGAAAAAGCGAAAGAAAAAGAAAAACGAACAAAAAGGAAGAAGATAAAGAAGAAGGAAGGAGAAAAAGGAAGAAGATAAAGAAGAAGAGCAAAAAAAGAGTAGGAGGAGAAGAAGAAGAAGAAGAAGAAGAAGAAGAAGAAGAAGAAGAAAAAAGGATGGGAAGTTAAGAAGAAAAAGAAGAAAGTGAAGAAGAAGAAAAAGTAGAAGATAAAGAAGGTAAAGGAAAAGGAAAAGAAGAATGGAAATGAAGAAGACAAAAAACAAAACGAAGAAGAATAAGCTTAAAATTCAAAAAAGAAGAGAAAACGAATGAAAAGGTGTAAATCTGGTAAAACGATCTCAACCGACGATTAAAAAAAACGAGGAAAAAAAAAAACGTCGAGAAAAAAAAACTAACAAAAAGGAAACAGTGTAAAATAGCTAAAAAAATATTGATAAAACCAGATCAAAGTCAATCCATTATTTGCTTTCTTATTTTAACCTTTGATCTATTTATCTACCTATGTTTTTTGTTTGTTTTTTTTGGGGGGGGCATTGCAATTTGCTCTCCACCTCATCCTCTCCGAAACCCAACAGACATGACGAGAGGCTCCCCTCTATTCTGCCGTTGTCTCTCGTCGTCTCTCGTCTCTCGTCTCCACGCTTCGAGCCAGTGATTTCACGTGCACACAATTTTTAGCACCTTTTTTTTTAACGTCTCAAGTACAGAAATCGAAAAGAAATGAGAAAAATGTCTTTGCAGACCTAAATAGTAAACGATTGCATTAATACAACTGTGTAGGTAAGTACGTACATGCGTGTGTGTTTGTAGAGAAATATGCACGTACTCATACATGTCACATATACGAACATACATATATATACATATATATATACACATATATATATGCACACAGAGACACACACAGACGCACACATATTACATGGTTATATATATATATATAACCATGTAATATGTGTGCGCCTATGTGTGTCTCTGTGTTCATATATATATATATATATATATATATATATATATATATATTATGTATGTATATATACTCTTCATTTGTTTTTCCATAAGCAATAGTATGTTGCTACACAGTCATGAGCATGTTTCGATCAGCCTATTGCCAGTCACTATATACCTCTTCAGGCGATACAGCTTATACGAGAGAAAAGTTTGCAATGCTACCCTGCTATACTATACCCTGCTCTACTTCAGTATTGAGCACTCCTGTATTAATGTCGTTAAACTTCATTGGTTAAGATTAAATTATTTATTATAACAATTATCAAATACCTACAGACACTAGTGTTTCATTCTTATCGGGAATCATCAGTGCAGGGTTACATGATTACTTCCGAATCCCGGGATACGGCATTAAATATTAGTAAAATATACAGTACAGCATATAGTACGCACGTATATAATCAAATAACTATAAATACCACTACAAAGCGAGGGAAATACCATAAGCACGGATTAGAAAAATTTTGTATTCCACATTGCAACTTGAAAAAAAAACGTATCCTATGGCCATCGCATCCCAGGGTTCACCCCTAGTTATATTTAACACGCATCGAGCTTCATAAATAAATATGGTGAAATATACTTAATTGAATAGGCATGTTTTTTCCATAAACATATATATATATATATATATATATATATATATATATATATATATATATATAGTGGAAATGGTAATTAATAAAAACTGAGGAAAGTGCTCAATACCGTTGTAGAGCAAATATGCGTTTTATTTTTTATTACCGTATCTTTCTGTTAAGTTACATTATTACAGACTTTTACAGAAATGTTCGCTATTTCTCTCATCCCAAAATAGCGAACATTTCCGTAAAAGTCTGAGGATGCTACAGACGGCCAAAAACAAAACGGCCAAGTAGCTGAAACAATAATGTAACTTAACAGAAAGATACGGTAATAAAAAATAAAACGTATATACATATATATATATATATATATATATATATATATATATATATTTCCTCAAAACTTCTGGCCTTGATGGAGGGGAGACTAAAACTTGCTGCTATGATTTCAAATGATCTCAAATAATAGCAAGGGGAGACTTGATTCCAAATATTTCTCATGTGTTATATCTCCCCTCTTTTGGAAATAGGTACGATTATGAATATCTCCAGTATCAGATAATATATATATATATATATATATATATATATATATATATATATATATATATATATATATATATATATATATATATACACGATTATGGGAAACATATGCTTATTTAATTAATTATATTTCATCATATTCCTTTATACAAATCCTTTAATGATGAAGCTCGATACGATGTGTGTTAAATATACCTACGGAGCATTTATAAATAAATGACAAAAAGTCTATATTTCAAATTCCAAGATGTTGTTTATCTTACCGTTTATTTCTTTCGGCAATGTTAAAAGATTCTATTCTTGACAGCACCTGTTTTGTAGCGCAGAAACAATCATATGCCAAATCTAATATTAACATAATCATTATATTATTATTTCTGCGCTACGAATCAAATGTTTTAAAGCATTGAACATTTTCACATATGATAAGTGTTCATAAAGACAGTTTGTATCAGAGTTCCTCCAGAGAATATAAAAAATCGATAATCGAACAAATCCAATTAAAGAATTCGATTGTGACCAAACAAATTACAAACGCATTTGATAAGTTTTATTACCGCACACGCAAAAAGGTTCCAACATATAAAATAAACAGCAAGTTCTTTGATATGATAGAGGAGCGTTCGAAATGAATGTT
Organism: Euprymna scolopes; assembly: GCF_053919585.1. Lineage (NCBI taxonomy): Eukaryota > Metazoa > Mollusca > Cephalopoda > Sepiida > Sepiolidae > Euprymna > Euprymna scolopes. Next base: position 89,131,453 of record NC_136509.1, read on the forward strand.
TATGCTTAGAGCACAATTGAAGCATGATACTTGACTTTTGCATTTAAAACTTTCATTCAATCCACTATATAAAAAATTATTTTATAAAATCAACTGTAGGTTCTCTACAGTGCAATGTGGACTAATTAACCGCTGGTAGGTATGTGATTCTTCCTCCGAACGCAACGCTGTACGGCACAATCACGTTGACACACCGGTTTTCGCCAGATTACCGAAGTTAAGCAACGTTGAGCCTGGCCAGTACCAGATTCATTCTGTATATTTATTTTCACATTTTTAACTCAAGCTTATTTAGCTTATATATATATATATATATATATATATATATATATATATATATATATATATATATATATATATATATATATATATATATGGGGGGGTTGTATATACATATATATATATATATATATATATATATACATATATATATATGGGGGGGTTGTATATACATATATATATATATATATATATATATATATATATATATATATATATATATACATATATAAAGAGAGAGAGAAGTTTATATTGAACTAAATGCAAAAATAATAAACAAAAGAAAACAAAAATAAAAAGCCAGCAATACTAATAAACACAACTAAACTTTTCATTCCGGATATATAAAATTATTTTAAAATTGAAAAGTGGGCACTGCTTGACAAGACAAAGAGGACCCCTGAAACTGGGGGGGGGGTTGTATATACATATATATATACACACACATATATATATATATATATATATATATATATATATATATATATATATATATATATATAATGTCAGCCCCTTTAAGAAACTTGTTTTCTTATCGTTGAGTACTTTCAGTTGTAATAAAGTCGGTCAACTTAGCTTATACGCGGAGATCGCCATACAATGATTAGATCACTCTGACTGACGCTAAATACATTTAATAAGAATAAATGTTTACTTTCAACTGTATCTCACGCGGTTTACGGTAGCCTAGTGGTTAAGGTTCTTGCTAATGAAGCTAGACATGGCTTCTGTTGCCGGGGTTCGAATCTCTAGACGTGTGTTAATCGTGACACCTTGACCTGATGATTGCCGAAAGGATGAAACACTAGTGTCTGTAGATATTTAATAAAAATAATATATACTTTTTTTTTACGCAGTGATCACCACTTATCAAGGCCCGGAAGCCACTCATGGATAAGGGTTATTACAAATACATTACGTCAGTGTAAAGATTTGATGAAGTGTTTACTTAAGGGGGCGGTTCATTAGGAATTTGTTAACGTTGGACTTGAAGACATCCAGGTTGTAGTCCGGTGGGAAGCAGGCAGACGGAACAGAGTTCCACAGGCGTGCAGTTATAAGAAAGAAGCTTTGTTCATGGAATCCCTGTTTTGATTTAGACACAGATATAGAGTGGGGGAAATTTTTCACAGTGGATTCAGCTAGACGGGTGTTTTTCGTGAAAGATTGGCGAGTGGGGACCAGAGATTGGAGTTCAGACGAGCACCTTCCATGGAAATAACGATAAAACAAGGATAGGCTCGCAACGTCTCTTCTGTGGGAGAGAGGTTGCAGGGTAGAGAAAAGGGCATCCCCCACTAAGCCACGAAGTCTATTTTGTACTCTGTCAAGGCAGGATAGGCTGTTTATATATATATATATATATATATATATATATATGTATATATATATATATATATATATATATATATATATATATATAACGTATACACAATTACATCCTTAGTGTATGCACGAATATGAACATACGAGAGTATGTCTACATAGATACATACGTAAAGATTCTGTTTGTTGGGAAAATGTCGGTACAGATAAGTAATAAGAAAGCTTTGTCGTGTATTATGCCTTCATCATGGTGAATTTTTTTTTTTTTTTTTACTTATCTGTTTTCCCCAATCTGTGATAATGTCATGCGAACATATATCAAACGAACTAAACACTCGAGTATAAATAATTAAAATACAGTCAGGATTTTTGCCAACTTTTAATTCAAAATACAAGATAAAAAAAAAACACTATATTCTCCCTCTCTTTCACTATCTCTCTTTCTCTCTCTCTCTCTCTCTCTATATATATATATATATTATATATATATATATATATATATATATATATATATATATATATATATATATATATACTAGCATGGGTGCCCGGCGTTGCCCGGGGTTGGGGGGGGGGGTGAGAAAAAAGTGGTAGTAGGAAGACATTCTCGAACCCACACCGCAATGGAGGTAAAGAACGGGAAAAAACGTGACGTCCTTGCTGTTACGACCACGGCCAAACTGGAAGTGACGTAGGTTTAAATTAAGGCTAGACAATCGAAAAGAGGGATGAATTTAAAAAATATCGGCGAAAAAAGTGACCCCTCACTGTAGAAATGTGCCTAGTTGAGAGTGAAGAAATTAATGTTTTTAGCCAACTTTTCGGTATTTGTCGTCTGAAGGGACAAGCTTCCAAACAATGCTTTCGAAAGTTTTAGACAAACATGTTAACATACATACATACATTTATATAATGGTAGCTCAAATTTTCGACCCAAACCGATTAAACAGCTTGCCCCATCTTTGAATACCCTTTATGTAAAATTTGAAATGTTTACACCAGAAATTGACTGAGTAATTTGGTAGGAACCGCAGAGGTCAATTTTTTTAATTTTTACCCCTATCATGACCCCTTAACCTTTATTGTTTTGGGCTCAAATAAATTTATTTAGTTAGATCCATGTCCAAGAAACCTATATCTAAAATTTCAAGTGTTTATACCAAAAATTGGCGGAGGAGTTTGGTAGAGTTCTCAAATTTCTGGCCGAAAACAGATTGCAAAGCTTTACCCAAATCTGAATACCCTGTATATCAAATTTCGAGTGTGTAGACTGAAAATTGACAGAGTTATTGTGTAGGAAAATGTACACAGACAGACATAAACACAGACAGACAGATAATTTCACTTTCATATATATATATATATATATATATATATATATATATATATATATATATATATATATATATGTTGCATAGGTGTACATATGGGGACACATTAACGGGGACTCAGAACAGATGACGATGATAATTTATATCTTACTGGGATAGTTCTTGTTAACACATATAAAGGCGAGGTATATTATTGATGATGTAGGAGGCACATAACACTTGAAAGGCGTTATACAGAGTTCGTTACACGATGATGAAAAAAACACATTTACCTTTTTGGTTGTGAGGAATGACGACACGACACAAACAGTTACAAACTTAAATGGTTCCTTTATTATTTAACCGGCCGATAGGTGATGTCAAGAATTCAAACTTGGATCTACATGGTTTACTTTTCTCCTTTTGCCTCTAAGGGGCTCACACTCTCCAACTGACTATCACCGTGTGTGATCTGCTCTGATTATCTGATCCTCATCAACTCTCTAACTTCGAACCCTCAGATTCCTATATTGAAAAACATCCTTTGTTTATGACGTCAGAAGTGTGTTTACCAACGTGACTACTTTCACGTGGATTTACAAATGTTTGTGCGAACACACTTTTGGCAAACAAAGAATCAATGCTAATTGTTCAATACCTTACCCATTTTTAAACAATATTTTTAACCCGCATTGTCCATTCTTTTAACTGACATATTTAATATCCAGGTTTCTAAAAGAATCGACAAGCGACTCTTTTTCTCGATATAAACAATATTTAACTATTCTAATTTACATTATTTTTATCACTTGCCTACAGGGTTCGATTCTAGCCTTTTCCTAATATTATTTTCGCTTATCTAATATGTCTTATTACTTACATGAGAAGGGGATAGCCCTTTCATGTAACACACACACACACACACACACACACATATATATATATATATATATATATATATATATATATATATAATACATCCATCCATATATATATATATATATATATTACAAGGTGGTCACCACTTATCAAGGCCCGGAAGCCACTCGGGGATAAGAGGTATAGCGTGTACAGTACGTTAGTGTTGAGATTTGATAAAGTGTCTTACTTAAGGGGGGCGGTTCATCAGGAATTTGTTTACGTTGGACTTGAAGACATCCAAGTTTTAGTCGGGTGGGAAACAGGCAGACGATACAGAGTTCCACAGGAGTGCACTTCTAAGAAAGAAGCTTTGTCCATGGAATCTACGTTTTGATTTTGGCACAGATAAAGAGTGGGGAAAATTTTTTACAATTGTTTCAGATAAACGGGTTTTCCTCGTGAAAGATTGGCGAGGGGGTACCAGTGATTCACTAATTCACTAATCCTATGAGATATAACGGTTAGCACATCTGATGTAGATCTGGCAGAACGGAAACCATATTGCATGTCACTAAGAAGGTTATTTCTGTTGAGGTGGTTGACTACTTCTCTATTTAATATGGATTCAAGCAACTTACTCATGACAGATAGGAGACTTATTGATCTGTACTAAGAGGGAGACGACTTATAACCTGAATTCTTAAATAAAGGGCATACTGATGACGTTTTCCAGGGTGTTGGGAAGCACTTCTCCTTAAGCCAACGCTTAAACAGTTTTGAAAGTATGACGGCAAGTTCTGGTTGAAGCTTTTTAAGAACTATAATTGGAATAACGTAACTTGAGTGTTTGTAGGAAGCGAAGTCCGGATTATATGGATTACAGTCCGGCGAGTAATCCGTTACATTACCATGATAATTAGTAATCCGTTACATCATCATGATAATTAGTAATCCGTTACATTACCATGATAATTAGTAATCCGTTACATCATCATGATAATTAGTAATCCGTTATGTTACCATGATAATCCGTAATCTGTTACGTTACCATGATAACTAGACATCCGTAACGTTACCATGATAATTAGTAGTCCGTTACGTTACCATGATAATTAGACATCCGTTACATTACCATGATAATTAGTAATCCGTTACGTTACCATGATAATTAGTAATCTGTTATGTTACCATGATAATTAGTATCTGTTACGTTACCATGATAATGAGAAATCCGTAACGTTACCATGATAATTAGTAGTCCGTAACATAACCATGATAATTAGTAATCCTTGACATCACCATGATAATTAGTAATCCATAACGTTACCAGGATAATTAGTAATCCGTTACGTTACCATGATAATTAGAAATCCGTTACGTTACCATGATAATTAGTAATCTGTTACGTTACCATGATAATTAGTAATCTGTTACGTTACCATGATAATTAGTAATCCATAACGTTACCATGATAATTAGTAATCCGTAACGTTACCATGATAATTAGTAATCCGTAACGTTACCATGATAATTAGTAATCCGTAACGTTACCATGATAATTAGTAATCCGTAACGTTACCATGATAATTAGTAATCCGTAACGTTACCATGATAATTAGTAATCCGTTACGTTACCATGATAATTAGTAATCCATAACGTTACCATGATAATTAGTAATCCGTAACGTTACCATGATAATTAGTAATCCGTTACGTTACCATGATAATTAGTAATCCGTTACGTTATCATGATAATTAGTAATCCGTTACATTACCATGAAAATTAGTAATCCGTTACGTTACCATGATAATTAGTAATCTGTTACGTTACCAGGATAATTAGAAATCCGTAACATTACCATGATACTTAGTAATCCGTTACGTTATCATGATAATTAGTAATCCGTTACTTTATCATGATAATAAGTAATCCGTTACGTTACCTTGATAATTAGGAATCAGTAACGTTACCATGATAATTAGTAATCCGTAACGTCACCATAATAAGTAGTAATCTGTTACATCACCATGATAATTAGTAATCTGTTACGTTACCATGATAATTAGAAATCCATAACGTTACCATGATAATTAGTAATCCGTTACGTTACCATGATAATTAGTAATCTGTTACGTTACCATGATAATTAGTAATCTGTTACGTTACCATGATAATTGTTCCAAGAATTCCAACAATAATGAGTTAAATTTATGGACGATTGTCTCAGAACGTCAAAACCCGAGCAACATGCAACCATAAATATTATAAAACGGCAAATAAATCATAGAAATGACTATGTTTTGTCAAAAAAGAAGATTTGGCAATTTTGAACAATCAAAATATCGAAAAATGAAGCAAAAAGGCAACATAAAATATTTGATGTTATTTGCTAAAACCGAAAAATCATTACCAACAGTTATGGCAAAAGATACATTACTTGAAAGTACCTTGTTCAAACTCTTCGGCTTAACATTCACGGGGAACATGAGTTGGAACAAATACATTGAGAGCATTGTCAAAGCTGCTGCAAAGAAGATGGAATCTTTCTACCGTGCTAGAACGTTACTTATGCCTGAGAGTATCCTGTACCTCTACAAAGCAAACATTCGCCCATGTATGGAGTATTGATGTCGCGTTTGGGCCGGTGCATCTGCTGCTAGCCCCTCCCTCTTCGACAGAGTTCAAAAGAGAGTTGCCAACTTAATATTGCCTGCACTATCAGTTTAACTTCAGCCACTGTCCCATCGACGAAATTTTGCATCCTGTTTTACAACTATTTTAATGGCGGATGCTCCGTCGAACTTCAATCCTTTGTACCCCCCTCGACGAATATATACCCGACAAACCCGACAAGCAGCAAAATCCCACCCTTACACAGAAGAAATCCCTAGATGTAAGAAAGTCTTCTACTCTAATAGTTTCTTCCCTAGGATTTCTAGACTTTGGAATTCCCTTCCGGGTCCCTACTTCCTGACTGTACTGACATGCAAAAGTTCAAATATAATGTAAACTCTCTCTCTCTCTCTCTCTCTCTCTCTATATATATATATATATATATATATATATATATATATATATATATATATATATATATGTATATGTATATAGATGATTAGTTTTTTGGAAATAGAAATCCAGTAGAGTGTTCAATTAAAAGGAAAATCCGAAATATAAAAGCGTATTTATATTTTTATATATTGTATTTTGTGTACAGAAAGTTGTTAGATAGGACAAGAGATCAGTATTGGCTGAAGAGAGCTTGATATGGATATCTTAAACGGTCCTTATATATATATATATATATATATATATATATATATATATATATATATATATATATATATTATTAGTAGTAGTAGTAGTAGTAGTAGTAGTATATACCATTTTCTTTTTATTTTCTTTTTCTATCTATTCTTCAGTTCTCCTTCTCTCTTTATCTCCATCTCTCTGTGTTATCATTATATACCGTTTCCCGTTTCTTTTTTTCTGTCTATTATTCGTCTCTCTCCCTCACTCTTCCTCGCTCTCCCCCCTCTCTCTTTCTCTCTCTCTCTCTCTCTCTCTCTCTCTCTGTGTCTTTTCTCCACTCATCAATATATATAATTTCTGTTTCTATCGTTTTCATCTCTATACTCTCCATTTCTCTGTCTCTCTTTCTCAATCCCTCCTCTCTATACATATTTGCCTCACTGCCTCTCTCATAAATATATACAATTTCCTCTTTCTTCTTTTTTCTCTTTTTCCCCATCAACAGACAGAACTAAATAAAAATATAATAAACGCCACCCAGTTGTGAACATTGACATGAAATGAAATCGGCAGAAAGCCAGAGTGTTATCCAAAAGTATCTCCTTAACGCCCTTCAATCTCGAAAGAGGATGAAGAAAGTGAGACAGTCAGCGAATCCGTGACAGAAAACCACTTCCGTTCACAAAAGCAAAATAACTTGTAGCTTAACCAGCAAATTTGGTCCCAAAGCGCATGCGCAGTTACGAATAGAGTAATCCGCCGCCGGAAGTTCGACTGATGTGTAACAGCGACCCGAAAGGAGTGCACGAACCACCGCGAGCCAGTCATTATTTCTCTCCGTCTCTTTCGACTTTGGAATGCTTCAGATCGCTACGACCGGGGGCTCCAATGTATCGAACACGAGGATTGCATTGGGCGAGGTGCAACTTCTTATATATCGGCGGGGGAGACGATCGGCGAGTGTTTTTTCAATCAAGCCGGTCTGCACGCCATCTTTGAAATTGTGGCTTGAGTGTTTGTGAGTTGATACCCATCGCTAATATGTGCAGCAGTTTCGTTTTTCCCTCATTGCTAATCACCAGGATTTCTCATATCTATCAGGCGAATCTATTTTCTATTCACTTATTTTATTTAATATCTGATATGTGGTACAAAAAAAGACGCCCGAAGCTTATCTTAATGAATATTTGCATAGAAATAGAAATAATAAAACTAATATATATGTGTGTGCGTGAGCACGAGTGTGTTTTTGTGTGTTTGTGTGTGTGTGTGATAGATGGCTGGCTTGTTTTGGTATTCCTATTCCGTTTTACGGTATACGTCTGATTTGTTTTCTTTTTAAAAAAGAGAGCTTTTGCTCGAAATTATCAAAAAGATTTACCCTGCCAGTATTATTAAACAGTAAATCCACATTGACTAATTTATATTTGAAAGTTGAAAGAGCTGACCTTTGCAAACTCTATCAAACTCCTCTGCCAATTTTGGGTCTTAAACAATTGAAATTTTATATGTAGGTTACTTGGACATGGTCAAACTTTTTTTCTTTGTGCTAGAAAGGCAATGTCGTACATATTCACACTTTTTAATATATACATATGCACGCGTTTTAATATATACATCTGCACATTAAGTTATGAACGGTAATAGGGCCCGAGCAAAGCCGGGCTGAACTGCTAATAATTTTATAAAATCAAGAATAGGTTCTCTACAGTGCAATGTAGACTACAATGTGTTGTGGACTAAGTCACTGCGGTAAAGCATCTGAAGCTGTCTTCCGGTGCACCGCGATGAGTCCCCGTCTAGAGCAGGCAATCAATCAATTTTATTAAAAAATGGCGATTTCACTGATTTAGATAACGATAAAAGATTCTCGGTGGTGGCGCATGAGTCATTCTTTCACTACACCGATGAAGACTGAAGGATCGGTCGAAAAAATTTTTTCCTAATATTATTTTGTATTCCTGCACGTCACCAATTGAAAACGAATAAAGAAAAGTTATAAGCTTTTATACCTTTCGTATCTTTTTTATGCATTTCCATTCATATATATATATATATATATATATATATATATATATATATATATATATATATATATATATATATATATACTCGGGTTTTTTTATATTCAAAAGTAATGGACTAGTGAATTCAACGAGGTTGTTCGATAGTGCTCAATAAAAAGAGCTGATAATACTTGTTTATTATTATATAAACATGCTCACATCCCGCTGCTACAAAGAGCCACTTGTTTCAATCAAACAACATATTCAAACATATTCAAATGTTCAATAAATTGAACATTTGAATAGTCAAGTCGCTGCCTGATGATATCTGTTGTTTGATTGAAACAAGTGGCTCTTTGTAGCAGCGGGATGTGAGCATGTTTATATAACAATAAACAAATATATATATATATATATATATATATATATATATATTCTCTCTGTTTCTATCTTTGCTCTTATAAGTTCTTTTTGTGCGTGTCTGTGTATTGATATTCATATTAAAACCCCTTTTTTGCTATTAATTTAAAAAGAAAATACAACTTTGTTATATATAGTGCCATTGAATTGCATTCATCTGCTAAAGGTCATGATAATTTGCATATTCTTTTAAACATTCATTTTCATTAATTCCCTATTAGTTTTTTTTTCTTATGGGATGATCATCTTTAATTAAATATTACGTGTAATTATATTCGTGCAGATATTCTACTTGATTTATACTTGCGTAATATTTGCGATAAAAAGGTTATAGTAAGTACAAACCTCTTTCTATATATGTTTATGTCTGCGTATATATATTTCTTTAAAGATTCTGCCTACTAAACTCCACCTTCGGTTTTTAGTCTATAGATATGAAACTTAATATATAGGGTATTCGTACCCATGCGAAACTTTATATTTAGATTTTAGAACAGGAAAATCGGTACAAAATTGTGAAAGTTAAAAAAATCTGCCAGGTGACGGTCAAACGACGGTATTATGAATATGCATTCATAACGTAATAGCTATTGATTCGTATTTTAATTTTAAGCCTTACAGCAAACATGTCTTCATAGGTCAGTCATTAACGTCAAAGGAAAAAATAAATCGTAAGCTAAACGTTTTAGTTTCGATTCTCGGTGGTGGCGCACGAGTCATTCTTTATATATATATATATATATATATATATATATATATATATATATATAGAGAGAGAGAGAGAGAGAGAGAGAGAGAGAGAGAGAGATATTACTATAATAATTAAATACCTATAGACACTAGTGTTTCATCCTTTCGGGAATCTTCAGTGCAGGGTGTCACGATTAGCACCAGTCGACAGATTTGAACTCGGCAACACGAACCATCTCTGGCTCAATTAGCAAAGATCGTATCTAATCGGCTACCATTAACTGCGCGAAATAACGTTGAATTTAAAGTTTTAATTCTAAATGTTCTTTACGTCAGAACGGTGATCTAATCGTTATACGATGATCTATGCATAAGAGCTAAATTGACCGACTTAATTCAACTGAAAGTGCTCAACAATAAGAAACGAATTTCTTAATGGGGTTGTCATAATTATTTTTTACTATAATAATTAAATACCTACAGACACTAGTGGTTCATGCTTTCGGGGATCTTTAGTGCAGGGTCTCACGATTTTAAATATAATTGCCGGAAGTCTCTTGAGAGCTCTTTCAGCTACCATCTCATCAGGAGAAAATCGATAGCGAAAAATGATAATATTATGTCGAAAGTAAAGAGTTCTGATGGGGAATTATTGAATGTGACAAAAAATTACGGGGACACTAAAATAAAGTTTATTAACGCTAAAATAAAGTTTATTAGAATTTATTAACACTAAAATAAAGTTTATATATATATATATATATATATATATATATATATATATATATATATATATATATATATAAGTTTGGTGGTTAAATTTTAAATTCTGAAAAAACAACATATAGACACATATATTCGATTTAAGAATTTATTGTTTGACTAAAGGAATTAATAGAAGGGGTTATTTTAATTTCCTTTCCTTTTTGGCTAGGATCACCTTGAAAGTATTACTTCAAGTAATATCTATCAGGATTTTTCATCTGAATTCTATCAGTGTCTTATCTCGCTTATATATATATATATATATATATATATATATATATATATATATATATATATATATATACTAGCTCTACCTACGTATTGAGCACTTTTGAAGTAAATACTTAAAGTTTACGCATAAATCTATACTTTCGTATATTAATTTTATGTGAGTAAATGAAGTAGTTATATATATATGTGTGTGTGTGTGTGTGTGTGTGTGTGTGTGTGTGTGTGTGTGTGTGTGTGTGTGTGTGTACACGTGTGTGGTCAGATCGAGGAATCGCATCAAATACAAAGTTTTGTGTTTACTAAGCATGCGTTATCACTACTTTGCTAAGTCAGAGACTTGGACAATATGTAGAAGACGTTTACAGTTATTGGAAATATTCCATCAAATTTGCCTTCGGGGACTACTTAATATTAACTGGAAGAATCCAACTCCTTGTACTGTAGTTTTAGAACGATTAAGTAGTTCCAGTGTAGAAATGGAATTCATTTAAAACCAAATGCGTTAGACTGGACATTTAGTGAGAAAGAACGACAAAAGATATTCTAAATAACTGTTTTATCGCGATATAGATAGAAGTAAAAGACTCCAACATGAACCAAGAAAAAGATTTAGATATTCTCTGAAAATACCTGGAAAATACTTGAGATGGATGTCCATAATTGATCCAAGCGAAAACTCGATTACTGTGAAGAAAAACCATCAGAGAAAGGTTTTTGAAGAGCAGCGTGTAGATCTTGTAGTCTTAACTTATGTTTTAAGAAGGCAGGACGAAAATATTATGTCAGAGAAATTACAACGGGAACTAATGTCCATTCGTGTGTGTGACAGGTACCTTTTGTTAAAAGCTTGTTTTTAATATCATCTAAAATCACACAAAGACAGTCTATGAGGACGCTATTGCATCATATCTGGCAATGTTAAGTTATCATATCTGTGGTCTAATCTGCAAATCTAGAAGTGGTCTGACACAATATGTAATGAATCACAATATTCTCATAAGAAACATCCTTACAAGAAAGAAGGTTTTGTGCCACATATGTGCCCGTTTATGCAGGACTTTAGCTGGTTTTAAAAAGAAATCAACTAGGTACACACCGTCGCACAACAATTTACTGAAGAGATGACAAACTTCTGTTGATGGCAAAAAAGAAACACTTATGATATTGTTGTGGAGACGCCCACTAATTAGCATTAGTGGGTGAAAAGATATAGATAAAGATATCAAGTCAGCAAGACCGGGGAGCTGTGTTCGAACGCCAGATAGGCAAGACGCATGTGCCGGTTGCTCCATGAAAGACTTTAACACGCCCTCTGCCGGACAATCTTCCAACTGCAGTACAACTGCACCTTTGTAAATATCTATTATCTTTTCGTCTTAATATATTTGTTTTACCTTTACTTTCTGCGTTCGTGTTGTTATTGATACAGACACAACAGATATACTTGTATACAAGCTCAGATGACAGTTCAGAACCTATCAGGTTGGCGTCTCTCTCATCTGCTTGTTTTCTTTCTTTTTTATAATCTATTTTTTCTTTGCCGGTAACGTTATTTCGCGTGCAGTTACATACGTGTATCTGTGCTGTTACATTATTTTCTTCATTCCCTCTTTACGTGATCGCGAACGTTATCCACATCTCTCTCGTGACCATTCTCTTTCTATTTTTAATAGTAATTTTTTTCTTTACCGGTAACGTGATTTCGCATGCAGTTACGTACGTGCATCCGCGCTATGTTACATTATTTTCCTTATTCTCTCCTTATATGATCGTGAACGTTATCCACATCTCTCTCATGATCATTCTCTTTTTCTTTTTATAGTCTATTTTTTTTCTTTGCCGGTAACGTCGTTTCGCATGCAATTACATACGTGCATCCGCGCTGTTATATCATTTTCCTCATTCTCTCTTTACGTGATCGCGAACGTTATCCACATCTCTGTTATGATCATTCTCTTTCTCTTTTTTTATAGTATATTGTTTTCTTTACCGGTAACGTCATTTCGCATGCAGTTACATCCGCGCATCCGCGCTATGTTACAATATTTTCCTCATTCACTCTTTATGTGATCGCGAACGTTATCCACATCTCTCTCATGATCATTATCTTTCTCTTTTTTATAGTATATTTTATTCTTTACCGGTAACGTCATTTCGCGTGCAGTTAAATACGTGCATCCGCGCTTTTTTACTTATGTTCCATGAATTTCCATTTTATTATACATGCCCGTTGATATCTCTCGTTTTAGTCCTTCGTTAAAACCTAACTAATGTACCCACAATTAATATTAAACGCTGGTGTGGTTCTTTTTTTTACGAAGGAGTCACCACTTATCAAGACCCAGAGGCCACTCGAGCAATAAAGGTTAATGAGTATACAGTAGTCAATGGGACACTATTGTAGTAATCGTTAGTAGTGGAAATTTGGTAAATTGGATTACTTAAGGGGATGGCTCATCAGGAATTTGTTTACGTTGGACTTGAAGACGGCCATATTGTAGTCAGCTGGAAAACAAAAAGAAACAAATCAATAATTGATGAATTTTACGTTAGTGAGCAAGTACACCCTAGAAGGAGACTATATTGATGAAGCCGATTTTTGCTATCGTTTGAATCCTTCGGACAACTGCTCTGATCTTGAGTGTTACTTCCAAAACGTTTCGATCGATGTAACCTTAGACCTTCTTCAGGTATATCTTGTGAAACTCCGGAATCTTCCTCACAAACTCTGGAATCCGCATGGAATTTCGAACGAAATCCTTTGTTAAACCCAAGGAAGTATTATGCTCTCTTTTTGTCAGACACGGCTGAGTAGAAGTGCTAAGTAATCCACAAGTGTACCTTTTTTTTACAAAGGAGTCACCACGTATCAAATCCCGGAGGCACTCGAGGATAAAGGTTAATGAGTGTACAGTAGTCAATGAGACAATATCGTAGTAACCGTTAGTAGAGGAAATTTGGTAAATTGGATTACTTAACGGATGTAACTCCACACTGATGAAGCTCGACTAAGACCCCTGTTTATCTAGAACTCTCGGCTCGTATCGTCTGGTCCTTCTCTGAGGGTTGTTACAGTGAATCCTGTATGCTGAAAGCTAATAGCGAAGCCGCAGGTAGGAAGTAAAACAGACTCGTGAAATTCTATTCTACAGAATTAATTTCACAAACTTATGTACAAATAATTTTACAAATATCATTCAGTTCTTAGTAAGACTTTTTTTCAAAGTCTCAAATCTCTTCACAGACACCGTTAGACGGGTGGATAAGGAGGAAGAAGAGTCACGTCTCCATGGAACGGCGGGTTACCTCGAGTTCGCGCACAACTCTTTCGGAAACTGTCCCGAAACTCAACTCGAAACTGACTGATTTTCGCGCGACAGTAGTATATATAGTGAGGTATGTGGATGGGGCGGAAGTTTCCCCAGCCAATCAGATTTCGCCACGAAATCGGAAAACCCCAGATTTTGTGTGTGTGCATTCCCGAATCTGGGATCTGAGATTTACAGATATATTAAGGTCATCCCTGTCAGTCCGACATCTGGTTTTTTAGTTCGTCAAAACCAGACGGTGTTATGTTATTGTTCTAAGTTTCCTGTCATCAATTTTAACTGCAAAATATATTTCTCTTGTTTACAACAATATCTATTTTGACAATGAAATAAATATATATTTATATTCTCTATTTCCTCGGGTTATCTGTCGTCACCCGGGAACGATTAGCTATCTAGCATAGTTATTCGGCCCCTCTCAAGACCCTGGTGGAATCTAAAGCTCCCCAATGATTGATTACATCACAACGGAGACAGTTCATCAAGAACTTGTTTACATTGGACTTGAGACGACCATATTGTAGTCAGCGGGAAAACAGGGAAACGGAAGAGAGTTCCACGTGCATGCAATTCTAAGAAATATTATCGTCGTCAAAGATAGGCTCTACTAAGGCCAGGGACCACGGCAAAATAGTTATTGATTGAAGCTTCATCACTGACGTCTACGTGACCCTCTGTGATTGATGCAAACTGGTAGAAAAGCTGTTTGTAAAATATTAAACGTTTTCTATTAGATTCTTGCAATATTTTTATACTACTTTTCTTGTATCTGTTCTCAGATCTTGTTGCATGATAATCTTTATCGGTTTCTTTATTTATATTCCTTTTGTCTTGTCTTTGTCGTTTCAAAGAGAATTGGTTTATTTCGATTCCTTACAACATGAAAGACATCAAATGCAGATTACAAAGCTCCATCCAAACGATATAAAGATTTTTGCCTGGTTTTGTTGGTTTCTATATTAGAACTTTAAGTTTGAATTCCTGCTGAGATAACAAAAAAAAAAAATAGGTGTTGTGGCTTGCGGGAAATTCGTTTCGCGAAGTTTTTTAAGTTTTCAGCCCATATACTATATAAAACATTATACAACATATGAAAGTAACCTCGTAGTCAACCTCATGAATGTGGGTAATAGTTAATGTGCGCAACACAAATATAATAACGAACACATATATACAAACATAAACTCACAACCACATATATACATACTGAAAATACCACTCACATAAAAACAAACTCATATATACACACATGAAGCAACAAACACATATATACATATAAAATAACAAACACACACATATATATACACACATATAATAAAAAACACACATATGTACACACAAAAAAAACACGGAAAAAACACATACACACACATAAAATGACGCACATATATACAGATATATAAAACGCACACACATATATATATATACAAAATAGCACACACATATACACATACATAGAATAACACACACATACATACACATATAAAATAACACACATATACACACCGATAATAGCACACATAAATATATACATACATAAAATAACATACACATATATACACACATAAAATACAATAAACATATATACACACATAAAATAACACAAGCAATTACACAAGTAAATAACACATATATACACACATGAAACACAATATAGACACATAAAATAACACACACACATACATAAAATAACACACACACTTATACATAAAATAAGACGCACATATATACAGACGAAAAATAACATACAAACTTATGCATAAAATAAGACGCACATATATACAGACGTAAAATAACACACAAACTTTTATATAAAATAACACACACATATATATACACACATAAAATAACATACAAACTTATACATAAAATAACATACACATATATACACACATAAATTAACACACACATATATACACACATAAATTAACAAACATAAAAACACACATAAAATAACACAAACATATATATACAAACATTAAATAATACACATATATAAAACACAAAAAGTAATGCACGCATATATACACACTTAAAATACCAAACACATATATACACACATTAAAAACGCACATATAAAAACACACATGCATACACACATAAAATAACACAGATATACACGTACATAAACTATCACACACATATATACACACAGAAAATAGCACACACATATACACACAAAAAATAACGCACATATATGCAGACAGAAAAAACACACATATATATACACATACAAAATAACACGCACATATATACACACATAAAATAACACACACATATATACACACATAAACTAACACACACATATATACACACATAAAATAACACACACATATGCGCACAGATAATAGCACACATAAATATATACACACATAAATTACATGCACACATAAAATAACTCAATCAAATATACACACATAAAATTACACACACATATATACACACATATATTAACGCACACATATAAAACACATAAAAGAACACGCACATATATACACACATTAAATAATACACACATATATGCACACAAAATAACACACACATATATAAAAGCACAAAAAATAACACACAGATATACACACATAAAATAACACACACAGAGAAGCTCTTTTGTTAAAAGCGCAAAAGTATTTGTCTAAGCTAGCAGGGACGCCCAGCAGAGCCCGGTCGTAAAGTATGCTTTAATATGATATTTTAATCCTTGCAAATTTCGTATATATTAGTAAAGAGTTAATGCTCTATTGATTTTTATATATTAAAAGCCAAGTACATCCAATGATGGAGTACTGCTGCAATACCTGGGAAGGAGTTGCTAAAAACAGCCTATCCCGCCTTGACAGAGTA
>NC_136509.1:89153763-89178763 GCF_053919585.1 Euprymna scolopes
ATGGTTGAAGCCATTACCAATAGAGAAGATATGATGGAAAAAAATGAAATCTGCTTCATTCGAAACCTTAATCCTGATCTAATAATTATCTAATAAGAATGTAGTCCTAAAACCATCAGAAAGCATCTGAAAATGAAGGGTTTCAATCATTTAAAGCGACTGTAGAAACCACGTCTTCTTGAACAGCACAAAACTAACCGACTTAAATATGCCACCAAATATCAGACTTGGGATAAAGAGAAGTGGGAAAATGTAATTTTCTCCGATGAGAAAAAGTTTAACCTAGATGGTCCAGATGGATTTCAACACTATTAGCATGATAAAAATTTGCCCAAAGAGACTTTTTCAACTCGGCATAGTGGAGGAGGGTCTTTAATGATCTGGGGTCTTTCTCGTAGGCTGGGGCCCTAAAGTTACAAGTAGTGAAAAGCCGGCAAACATCATTGAAGTACATTTCAATGCTTGAAAATGCTTCTATCAGGACTGAAGGTCCACGTTTGTGTGGAAGAAATTGAATTTTCCAGCAAGACAACACTGCGATACACACTTCTCGACAAGCACGAGAATACTTTTCTTCAAATAATATAGAATTGTTAGATCATCAAGCATGTTCTCCGGACCTCAGTCCCATTGAAAATCTTTGGAGTTGGATGGCAAAAGAGGTGTTCAAGGATGGAACCCAGTATGATTCGATAAAGGAACTTTCTGATTCAGTTTCCAGTACATGGGATAAAATTCCTTTGCAACTGATAAAAAACTTAGTCGCAAGCATGGCGAAGAGAATTTTTGAAGTAATTCGTAATAATGGAGGATATACTAAATTCTGAGACCCTTTTTAGTAATTTATAATTCCTTTTGTTAGATAAATTATCAGTGGTCTTATAATTTTGACCAGGTGAAAATGTTTGTTTTTTAACCATAATTATTAGATCAGGGTTAAGGTTTAGAATGAAGCAGATTTCATTTTTTTTTCCATCATATTTTCCCTTTTGGCAATGATTTCAACCATTTGTTTGATTAAAAATTCGATAATATGCGTAAACGCTTACTTTCTTAAGTGGTCTTATGATTTTGATCAGGATTGTATATATATATATATATATATATATATATATATATATATATATATATATATATATATATATATATAACCAAGTAAGATCTGTGACTTACTTGTGGTTTCATTAAATACTTTTACATGCAAAATCCGATCGCGCATTTTGCTAATCCCTGCCCTCTGATGAGAAGGAGGGTATTTCTTCGAAACTCCGCGGATTAAGGACTATCCACTTATCTTGTGCTTCCTTTTTAAAATTAAATATGTTTTTAACTCTTTTTCAAGATGTTTTTTAACATGTTTTAATTATCATTTGTTCATATTATAAGCTCTATTTCCTTTTCGGTTTTATTGAGCTTTTACATCTGGTTGAGATTACTTTACTTGTAAATATTAACTCTTTAATATTTATAATATATTTTAAGTTTACCATTTTGATTACCTTGGTAAACTTATTGTAATTTTTATTTCTTATATATATAACTACTTCATTTACTCACATAAAATTAATATACGAAAGTATATAAGAAACTACTAACCTAGTTTTAAAACAGATCCTTTGTTCGATAAAATACATGCCCATTTGCTGATAGGAAGGGGCGCGGTGGATACTAGAAAGCTGATTGGCTAACTAAAATCCTCAACAGAAGAGAACCATATAAAAACGATAAACAACCACAGAATACGCGCATAAGCCTGACGAATCCTAGAGTGGATGAAACGCCGAATATTCAGTGTAGCTTAATCGCCATATATATTTTATAAATTACTATATATATAAAAAGACTTCCTTCAGTCTTGACTTGACAGACTTCCTTCAGTCTTGACAGACTATGGATACCCACGGTAAGGGTGCCTGCGCGTGAAATTTTTGTGGCAAGAGTTGCGCAATCTCCAACCACACCTCTCCTGAATCGATATTGTTGAATACCAGTGGCAAGTGGAGGTTCAGTACGACTGGAAACAATGCCGAGATAAGCGGAAAGCACATACAGCGCCTAGAATTCCCAAATGGTCACCCATCAAGTACTAGCCAGGCTCAACGTTGCTTAACTTCGGTGATCTGTCGGGAACCGGTGTGTCAACATGATTATGCCGTACACACACACACACACACACACACACACACACATATATATATATATATATATATATATATATATATATATATATATATATATATATATATATATATATATATATATATATATATATATATATGCGTTTACATTCAGGATGCATAGATATGAACATTCTGTAATATATAAGTAATGTTACATTTCTGTTTGGAAGCCATATTGATATTTATAAAATTCCATAAAATGTTTTCGAGGATAGATATATCTATTCATTGATGCGTGTGTGTTTTTATTGGTTTCACTGTGTTGATCAATCCTTTTGTTGTTCATAACCAATACCTCATACTTAAAGACTAAAAACAAAAACACAGGCCCTAAAGATTCCAATCTGGCACAGCTTCCCAAAGTGAAACGCAAAGGGTAAAATACACTAATAAACACGTTTCCATATCACACGTTACTTGAAGCGGAATCTACAATGAAAATACCAGGGAACCTAAGGATAGCATGTGTAATATTGCAAAAAAAAAAAGAAAGAAAGAAAAGATAATTTAAAAGTCAAGAAAATAAGAATAATATTATGTAAAAAACACACACACAAATAATTCATTGAATGAAGCGTTATAAACGTAATTTTGAACGTTAAAAAAAGGCGAACACAAAAAATTAAAAAAAAGAAAAGAAATAGTAAAGAAACGAAAATACGCGCGCATCAACACGAGAGAACGCGAGAGAACGCGAGAGTTAGCGAGTGCGACATCAGTTTTATAAGCGTTGTACATGCCATAGCTGACAATTTCCGTGTTCCCTTTTTTTCTTTTCTTTCTATTTCCTATATTTTCTTATTTTTCTAGACTTAATGTTTTCTTTTTCATTGTTATTATTCATTTCGTTTTTGTGTTGGTTATTTTGGCGCAGTAAAAACCGTTTTAATACCACGCAGCATTGTCAAAACCAATTCTTACATCCGCGAGAATTTCCCTTCCAGCTCTAAACCAATTTGCTAATTACGTCACATTCAGCGTATTCGATGAATTTCGTCGAAAATCGCATGGGAATTAAATTTGAATAACTTCAATGACCTCACAGCATTGAAAGTGAAATAAATGCGTTCCAAAAATTGCCTCGTATAAAAAGAAAATGACAAATAAAAAAAATAAATAAAATAAGCGAGCAGGTAAATTATATAGGAAACAAAAAGAAAAAAGGTATTTCCTTAAATTGTCCTCCGCTCCCGGCCCCTGAAGGCATCGAGTTTATGGCGGGGAAGTTATTCTCACAGGAAAAATCCGAACTTGCCAGAATACAGCCGTTATGCCCATTTCAAACATACTGTCAACAATCATGATTTGCACGTTTATACGGGCAAATTAAAAATAAAAATAATATTAAGTGATACATCTTTATACTGTTGAGAACTCACGTTTCTCTCTTTGTCTGTTGTGTGTGTGGGTGTCAAAGGTGTCGCTGCGTTCAAAATAGCACTCTAAGTATTTAGGAGATTCGATTACGGAGGTGAACCCGAGGGCTGGCATTGTTAGCCCGAGGCATCAAACAGAGTCAACATTGCTCGGGAAAATGGCTGATAGGATAAAAGCGGATAAAATATATAATATATAAAAATCAAAATATGTGTGTGTGTGTGTGTGTGTGTGTGTGTGTGTGTGTGTGTGTGTGTGTGTGTGTGTGTGTGTGTGTGTGTGTCGCAAAAACTTTCGAAACACGCGACGGATCCTGACTACACTGGTATCGTTTTCAAGTTCGATCTTTCGGTCGGCAAATATCGAAAAATTGGCCAAAATAATAAATTCCTTCACCCTCAACTGGAAGGGGTCGATTTTTGAGTCGACATTTTCGCAAAATCATCGTCTCGGTTAGATTAACTACGTTTAATTTCGACGCTCACGTCTTCCAGTCGCGCCATGGAGACATCGGCTGAGACGTCAAGTTTCTTTTTTTCAACCTTGTTTTCTCTTTCGCGTTACTGGTTCGAGCCTGCCTGTCAGCCTACTATCACTATTTTTTTAGAACCTCTCTCCACCCGTACTGCCTACTGTTGTTTTAACCACCCTCCGCTATTACTAGTTTTTGCACCCCAGGGGGTTTCTTACTACACCACCTTACACACCCGGGCAACGCTGGGCACCCCCGCTGCCACCACTTTTTTGTAACACCCCTCCCCCGGTATTCATTACTACATCATCTTTTTACAGCCGGGCAACGCCGGGTACCTTCTTTTGCGTTACAAATTCGAGCCTGCCTGCCTGCCTACTACCACTTTTCTTTATTTCTTTGTTTTTGTTTTTTTTTGTTTTTTTTTGTTTTGTTTTTTCAACTTACAAGTCCAAACATCCGAGCAACGCCGGGCACCGAGGTTAGTATATATACGAAATCTTCATTAATGAAATGATCATATGTAAGTATGGACGGTTTGCTAGTATAATATAAAGAGAAAAATAAAGAGAAAGAGGAGATGGAGGAAGAGGGAAACGATAGTAGCCGAATGAAAAAGAAATGCCATATGCGATGGAGAAGAAGCAGAAGAAAGAGAGAAAGCTGTTAGAGAAGATTCATCTAAACGAAATAAAAGTTTAGCAAATATAAATAATTAGCGGGGTGCCCGGCGTTGCCCGGGTGTTTGTACGTGTGTGTTTGGCAAAAGAAGAAAGTGTTAGTAGCAGGCAGGCTCGAACCCGCGCAGGGAAAGTGGAAAAGAAACTGAAAGGAAACCTGACTTTTTACCGCTACGCCATGACGCGAGCAGATGTGTAAAGTTTTTAGAGTTAGCGATGATGTCAACCATTACGCCATAGCGGATAGCGAAATAAAATCACGCACTTAAGTCTGGCTGTAGGCTAATTAAACTTGCAGCTTTCTGCCGTATTTGTTTGCCCACGATGTTGAGGAAAACCAGCTCCCTCAAAGAGGGTGAGCTATGACAGTGTCCAAATGAATAGCAATTGTTTTATATGAAGGGTTTCCCCCCACATTGATCAAAACTAATTGCCTTCAAGACGTCCCAGCCAGTCGATATTTGCCGACCGAAAGATCGAACTTGAAAACGATACCAGTGTAGTCAGGATCCGTCGCGTGTGTCGAAAGTTTTTGCGAGACACACACACACACACACGCACACACACGCGCGCGCGCACACACACACACACACACACACACCTTTGCTTCGATTAGTTTTTTTATTTGTTTATACGAGAAAGACAAACAAACACTCGAGACGAGGGAATTTTAAAAGTCGATCAAAATAAAGATAGAGACGATGCCCATCTGCAAATCGGAGATATTATGATCTAGAAACTATGCAAAAAACATCTCGAAAAATGTAAACCCGACGAAAAAAGACTTTTGCGGACATACACAAACGCACGTGCTCATTTTGCCTTTACATAATAGACTAGCCTGGATGCTCGGCGTTGCCCGGGTGTTTGAAAGTGTGTGGGGGGCAAAATTGTGAGATTTATATTATAGCGTAGCGGGGAGTACTCGGCGTTGCCCGGGTATTTGTAGGTGTGTGTGTTTGGGGGGGGGGGGTAAATCAGAAAAAGGAAACTTAACGATAGCGATTAAAAAAAAGATGGGGGGTTGGGGGCATGTGGGCTCGAACCTTGAGCCCTATAGACTGAACCTGAACACCTGCGCTACGACGACAATATTAATGTAAGAGCGATTAAAGTGGGTCAAGTCACGGAGGTTTGATTGACAGGCGGCCGTTTAATGAGGTCATCGCGGGAGCGTTACGATGACGGGGCAGTTTTTTTGGCGTTTGTTTACTTTGTTTCACTGCGGGATCGTTTTTTTATTTACTGCGGGGCAGTTTGGGCTTCCCCAAGATGATGGGAGGGCTGGAAACTAGCTCCCCATTGAAAGGGGATTGTCCAAATTGAATAGCAATTGTCTGATATAAGGAAAACCGCATTGATCAAAGTTGATTGCTTTTGGACGCTGGAAACGATACAACAACCTTCGTATTAGTTTCGCTTTTATTATACGAAAAAGGCGAATCTACACGCGCCGATTAAAAAATGTTGAATATTTAGCTTTTGAAAGTCGGGCAAATTAAATACACACGCAACCCCCGTTCGTAGCTCGTAGATATTATGATTTCGACGTGATATAAAAAGTTTTAAAAATGAGCGACGGCCTCGAGAAGCCGCCGAAAAAAAATCCTTTTGCAGACATACACAAAAAGCGAACATACATACACACATTTTCGCTTTTATCTATATAGATAATCAAAAAAGAAGACTGTACGAAAAAGATATAATAAAGAAAGAAAGGAACGAAAAGTCAAGGAAGAAGAAATAAACAACGAAAGTAAAAATATGAGATTCCAAATTCAAAACAAAAAGGAAAGTAAGAAGAAAACTTGAGAAAAAGATGAGGAAAAAGATGAGGAAAAAAGAACAACGGAAAAGAATATAATACAAAGTAAAATATGGTAAAGGCAGAAAGGGAAGAAATAGCAAATAAAAAAAGAAATACCAAAGAAAGAGAAAAGTAGGAAATATAAAAAAAACAGCAAATTCACAAGAAAAAGAAAAAGGGAAGGAAATATTAAAAAAAAAAATAGACATAAATACAATAAAATGAAATAAAGAAAGAAAATCACAAAGAAATAGAAAATAGGAAGGAAATACAAATGAAAAACAAACAAGAATCAAAATACCAAAGAAAAAGAGAAAGAAATATTAAAGGCAAAGAAAAAAAGGAAGAAAATTACAAATAAAAAAGGAAGAAAATAACAAAGCAAAAAAAAGGATGACAACTTATAGATAAAAGGAAACGAAAAAAAAAAGGAAATCTTCAAGACAAAAAGAAAGATATACTAACAAAAAAAAGAAAAAAGAAGGAAATACTAAAAAGGAAAAATGTCAAAGAAAAATATATCAAAGGAAAATGAAAAAGAAGGAAATACTACAGAAGAAAATTGAATGCAAAATAAAAAGAATAAAAAGAAAAGAATACTAAAAATGAAAAAGGAGAAAATACAAAAAAAGAAGAAGAAATACAAAACAAGGAGAAAATACAAAGAAAAAAGAAGGAAATACAAAAGGAAAAAGGAGAAAATATAAAAGACAAAAAAAGGAAGGGAATACAAAAAAAGAAAAAATTAAGGAAAGAGCAAAGAAGGAACAAAAGACAATGGATACTCCTGTAAGTAAAAATGAAAACGGAGAAAATACAAAAAAAAAGAGCAAAGAAGGTACAACAGTAGCTGCGCGAATATTTATGAGGCAAGGTTAACGCATGAAGGAAATTAAAAAATGAAGGAAATACAAAAAAAAAAGAAAAAAATGAAGGAAAGAGCAAAGAAGGTACAAGAGTAGCTGCGCGAATATTTATGAGGCAAGGTTAACGCAATCATATCTCTTCTGAGTCTTCACTGCTTGGATCCAGTGTCAAGGAGAAGTACTAGACAATTGAAAACAATGTTGAGAAAATCGGAAAGCACATGCAGCGCCTGTAATTCCTAAATGGTCACACATTTAAATACTGGCCGGGCTCAACATTGCTTAACGTCGGTGACATAACGGAAACCGGTATGTCAACGTGAATTATGCCGTATGTATTACTTGTGGTAAGGAGTTAAAAGTATTACTTTATAGTCAAAATCTAACCAAGAATTTCAGAAGCTATATGCGGTAAACCAAGTCCAAGAGAGAGATTAACAGTTGAAAATAAAGAAATGTTTAGAAACTATAAAATATTTCTCAACAGAATGTGTAGCACGAAAATTTCTGTCATCCGGTAGGATACTAAATCTCCAGCTAATAGAAAATGAAAAGAAAATCGAAAAAAATCAGAAACAAATGACCTTTTATATACAAGTATGAACATCTCTTATTTACTTTAACTGTTTGTATGTGTTGGTTATGTAACTCGAGAGTTTTAGCTGGATATTCACCCATACACACATACAGACGGATAATAGCCCTTCATATAAATGTCTGACCAGCACTTATTTACTTTCATTGTTTTGTGTGTGTTTGTTTAGTAGTTTTACAGGTTTAGCTGAATATACATCCATACACTCGTACAGACAACTGTCTATTTGTAGAAAAGGATGGCAATCACTTATTTACTTTCACTGTCTTTCTGTGTATTTGTTTTGTAGTTTTAGAGTTTTAACTGTATTTGCATCCATACACTCATACAGACTAACAATAATTTTGCTCGGTACCGTTTAAAACAATGAAATCAATTAAACTGCGGTTGAACATACCTGTTATTCTTAGGATAGAGGATTTTTTATGACTATGTATCATTTGCTATCTCGAGCAAAAGAATATTTTACGGGTATTACACAACACATGAATAAAAACTGACGTTAAACCTATGACGACGACGACGACGACGATGATGATGACGATGATAATGATAATGATGATGGGCAAATAGTTAAGCTAAGCTTCTTGTTCTCTTCATAGTGGGGCTGGTAAAAAAAAGATTTGAAACAAAATGAATATTTGTTTTTGTTTGTTATGAAAATTAGCAGGATTACTCGGTGTTGCCCGGAGCCATAAAAATCTAAATAGAAGATGTTAAATAGTGTTATGTCCTCCTTCCCTCTTCCGGAGAAAAGGATTTTTTTTTGTACCTGAGGAGTAAAGAAATAAAACCTAGGAGGCCTCCAGTGCGCTATTGAAAGTGCCAAATAAAATTAAGTACGCTTCCAGAGCACTACTAAAACAAAGTTCCTCTCCCCTTCCTATTTCTTATTTTGTAGTTTAAGAATTTTAGCTGGATATATATATATATATACATATATATATATATATATATATATATATATATATACATACATACACGTAGTATGCCAATCAGTTTATAACTTTCACTGTCTTACATATTAACTTAAACTCTTTTCACACCTATGTGAGAACAGTTTTTTTATGTTTTCAGTTTTAACTCCCATGAAAAAAGTAATTTCATAATTACCATGAAGAATATATTACAGCATTCTTTCTTTAGATTCGCTTTATCTTACAGATGAGATCGAAGCTATTTGGGCGTTCATAGACTAAGAACGGTTTATGTCATTATTCGCCAATATCAGTTTCCAATTCACCAAGCAAATAGAGAGGAAGAGATTAAATAAAAAAAGAAAATAGAAAATAGGCAGCGGTAACATCTCGTTTCTTCACGCAATTCGTATACGAGATTTGATTTTAGAAAATGAATTAGCCGTGACAGGTGCTGATAAAGTTATAACAGTGTGAATCCCTTCTACTTCCTCTTGCCGCGTTAAAAGTCGAATCACATAGATACAGCTGACCTTTTGCCTAAACATGTACTTCTCGTACGAGTTCCAGAATTGTTTCGTATGGGCACTTACTATTAATAGTACACGCATGAAACTCTAGCTCTCTTCGAAGTAATCTTCTCCGGTCGCAATGCACTTGTTGCATTATTCCAACAACTTCTGGAAGGCCCCATGGAAGTCCTGTTGTGTGAGCGTGTTAATGACCCTCGTCACAGCCTCTTTCCTCTTCTCAATTGTCTCATAACGACAGCTTCTTATATTTTCCTTGAGCTTGACCCAAAAGCCACAGGGAGCAAAGGCTGGATATAGGGAGGGTAAGGAACTGTCTTGATGCCCATCTTGGTTAAATACTCTGTGACAAGAATGGAATTGTAAACTGGGACATTAGGACAAACTTCGTGCAAATGTTCTGCATCTTCAATTCCTCGCGAATCATTTTGTAAAGTTTCAACACTGACATCAAACTATATATTTAATATATCTATAGACCCACGTCGGTCTTTATCCACGAAGTTCTTTATTTGGCCAATCAACTTTGGTGTTCTGACTTCCTTACTCCCCAACGCCTCTCATAATCCCTCACAGACTCCCTGCCTTTCTTGAATCGCATATGCCACTCAAAAACTGATGGTCGATTCATGCAAGATGGCCCAAAAATAGTCTGAAGTATTGCATACATTTCTGTGGCATTTTTCCAAGTTTAAAACAGAATTTCATTGCATATCGTTCTTCTAAAGTGTCCTCACGTCCAGATTGCATTTTGAAATTGACCAGCTGTTGAACCATCAGGCTTTAGTAAGTTTAATTTAGATTTTAATCCCTAATGTAGCTATTCATTTGACCCTGAAATCATAAAACTGAGTTAGTCGTCTTATAAGACTTATAACAACAATATACTGAATTTTCAGGAGTCTACGATAATTTTAAATGCCTGTACTAAAAATGCCTGGAAATTTATTGAAGGCACCCCGTAGCTTACGCCATAAAATCAAGCTATATGATCATTTAGTATACCGCATACATTACACATATGTAAATTATACGCCAGTTCTTTTTATTGCATCGTATAATGACATCTTACATAGCGTAGAGAGTCTATCAATCTGTGTTTGTTACATGACATGTATGTGTTGGTGCTACCAGATCAGGCTGTCTGAAGATATTGGCTTCCTGATTTGAAACGCACCTAACATTGATGTTTTTTTTTGTTTTGTTTTTCTACTTCCTTTTGCAAAACTTAATTATGTTCAGCAAAAACAAAAACAAAAACCACAACTCACTTTTCCCTCCTTTTCCTTCTTTCCATTTTCCCCTTTCTATTTCTACCCCCCCCCCGCCTTCCTGACTGGTTTCCTAACTTAAAATGTACCAAACATAAATACTGTAAACCTTTTCCTTCTCCCATTGCAAAAAATATATTCATGTTCTGCAGAGTAAGAAACAAAAACGATAAAATCCACTATAAATCAACCAAACCAAACACTACAAACAAAAGATTGAAGATACAAAGAGCTTCAAGAATAAAAACGTTCTAAAATATAACTGAATGCAACCTGAATATTATTTCCAAAATAATTGGATTCGGCATTAAATAACAATCAAATCATGTATGTGTAATCACACATAGTTATTTACGTAAAACCAAAAGACGTATATGTTGCAAGCCGTGTACTCAATACGCTGTGTGTAGTGGTGTGTATTGAAACATATACAGTAAACAGTTCATGTCTTTGACGCTTGCAACAAACGTATACAATAAATACCTGTTAATTTTTATAAAACAAACTACTATCTCCAGTTGGCATACGTTTAGTCGGGGATTTTTTTTTCGTTAACGCTTTTTCCGTTTTTTTTTTTTTTTTTTCGTTGACGCGTCTTAATCCCTCATCGTCTTGTAGACGCTGCAATAAAGAACTTTTCCAATATCGGATACATGCGAATAAACATAACAATAAACACGTATAACTTTTGTTACATTTTTAAATGTAGCTTTATTCTGGATCGTTCGGTGAACATAATTTATTTAGTCGCATTGCCGGATCGTCTCTTCTTGCGGCTATATTTTTGATAGATGTATGACTTCAGTTTCTAAATCCGACTTTCTGATTATCATGTAGACTCCATGATTGAAACGTTCTTCATTCATTCTTCTCAATCTTTTCGGTTTTTATTCACTACTTAATGAGTTATTTGTTTATCTAAAATTTACCATCTTACTATTTAGAAATTTGGGTCATTTTCTAACGTCCAAAATGAGGCCATGTTTGTCATTGATATTTGTTCTAGGCATCCCATTATTAGTTTCAGATACAAATTTATATATATATATATATATATATATATATATATATATATATATAAGTGTATATATATATGAAAGATGAGAAATAAAAGTTCAATTATTAATTTCAAATATTAATTTTTATATATATATATATATATATATATATATATTAGTGATGGGACGATTCTAATATTTTAGTTCTCCCACTCGAGATATATATATATATATATATATATATATATATATATATATATATATATATATTTCAAAGGAGATTAGAATAATAGTCTAAAGAGCTAAGTGTATTTTAATGTAATAGTGAAATTACTAGTTTAATTAAAATACAGGAAATGCTCGTTGTAATTTAGATATATAATAAGCTCGATAGTTAAATGTCCTAGAGCTAATTCAATATTAAGTAATGTGATTTATAATTTAAAAATTAAAAAAAAATTTTTTTTTAATTTAAAAATCAAATTTTAATTAAATTAAAAATCAGTTTCATAAGAAGGAACAACAACAAAGTCAATTATCTGTACGATCGTTTCGGAAATCCGTGCTTTTTATTTGTGGTATACATGAAGTCACGTAGAACAATTATACATAGTTTTTTTGGTAAGCACGGTCTCCTCATCAGCAAATTTAGGAGGATTTCTATTGAATTGAAAAGACACCAAAAATAAACCTAGCATTAAAAATAAGGCAGATGAATCAGAAAAATTGAAATAAAAGGTTTGGATTTAAAATTTATAAGAAAATTAGTATAGGTTAGAGATAGAAATGAGTAGAAAAAAAATATATATTTTTTTTTGAATTTACATAATAAATTTGATTTAAAAATATATAGAGATATTTACCTTTTAGTTTTTCTTTTTTTGAAATCAGGAACTGTGTTTAAAGTAGTCATTTAGATGTTTGCTATAGCTTTTTATTTTATTGAATGATGAATTTTAAAAGGGCGACGCTCGTGCAGTAAATTGTTTCCGTTACCGTATTTTGATTTAAAGACGCTACAGTTAATATATATAGAGAGAGAATATTTATTTTGTAAGTTATTAAGGGGAGATAATTGTCATGTGTTATTGGCTTTATTTATTATTTGATTTACGAGTCTAAGGGCGGTAATTGGTCTAACTTTATTTATTAAAAAAAAAAAAAAAAAATTGTAATCTATTTTTACTAATGAGTAATTTTTAATGATTTAAGGTGGTTTATATTTATTAAATTTAAACCAACGTTTATGATTACATGATAGAAGCTCATGTCTTGAATTTACTAGTTTGGTTGTGCTTTTTATATCTTCATATTTTAAAATTTTTAGGGTTTCTTTTGTACATAGTGTACAAAATTTATCTCCTGGTTTATATGATTTGGAAGTCTCAATTATTTGCCATTTTAAGTTGAAAGAAATATTGCTATTTTTTAGTTGCCAAATATAGTTGGATAGAGTAGTTTGGTTTGATAGAGAGTTATTTTTAAAAGAATGTTTGTGCGTTGAAATTCTATGTTTTATTGGGCCAGATGTGGAACCAATATATATTACCTCTTGATTATTATGATTATTTTCCGTCAGGTCTATTGTTGGATTATAATGTGGTGGGTTGATTAGTAATTGATCGGTAGATTGATTTAAGTTGGTGTTATTATTTAATCTGGTAGTTGAGTTATAGCTGTTGATAGGTTCTTGTATATTTGGAGTTTTTGATACTGTGCAGCTATAGATAACATTTTTAATTTTACATGAGCCTTGTAGGGGACATTTATTTTTTCTTCTACAGTTACAGTCCGATGTATTTTGTATAGTTGTATTTTGTAGTTTATTAATTTTATTATTATTAGAGCTAATTATTTTCTGATGAAGGTTAGGCATAGTAGAGTAAGAGACTTTAATTGTGTTCTTATTGAAAATCTTATTATATCTATGGGGGGCTTTAAAGTTCTTATCTAATATTTTAAAAAATTCTCTAGCTATGTTTGTTTCTAGGTTTTTGGAATACGGGGGGTTGAACCATAGGATCTCCTTGTGTCTATTCTTACGTTTGCGGGTTTTAGTTTGTTGTTTATTTGTATCATTATCTAATATTTGTAGTTTGGTTTTATCTTTTTTTGTCTCTTGGTTATTTTTCTTAACTCGTATACGGGAAGACATTGCCATATTATATGTTATTACGCTCTTAATAGGTTTATTTTTAATGCAGTTTATGTTTCTATCATTTTCATTTATGAATTTAATTTGTGAATTATATCCAGAGTTTTAAAGGGCTTCATTATAGTATTTTTCATTTTTGGTAAATATTGATTCAGTAGAAGACAGTCTAGAAATTCTTAGAGCGATATTGGGAACTATTGATTTTAATATTGATTTAGGGTGGTTTGATTGATTGTGGACATATAGAAGTGATTGGTTAGGTTTATGGTATGGTTCAAAGGTAGAATTTTCAAGATTTAAGGTTATGTCTAAGAAATTAACAATTTTTTTATTAGGGTCAATTTTTATACTAAGTCCATAATTTTTAAATAATTTATGTAGAGCTTTAATTGCTTTTTCATAATTTTTATTAGTAGAATTCGTTATGAAAAGTGCATCATCTCTATATAGGCCTCCTTCAAGTTTGAATTGTTTATGGAGTATACAATGTATTTCATTTAAAAGGAAAAGGCCAACTAGATCAGTGACCTGAGTCGAGTCCGTCGATCCCATTAAAATGTTGAAGTGGTTAGGGGTATTTTTCCTGGTCCAATATTTATTATCAAATGTTATTAAAGACTGTCTAGCTATAAGTATTAGTTTAGTTTCGTCTTGAGTTATATTAGTTAATTTTCGTGCCATTAATAGAGATTTATTAAGTAGGATAGGTGATATAGATTGGTAATATGATTCAATGTCAAAAGAAAGAAATTTAATATTATTTTTATTTTGAATATTAGAAAACCAGTCGATTACTTGGTTGGAAGATTGCCATAGTGGGTATTTTATTATGGATTTAATTTTGGGGATAATTCTATCTAATATGTTTTTACTAACAAGTCCTATATCTGATTTCGAGGGGCAAATGAGTCTAATAGTAGGGTTAATATTGAAGCTGTGTTTGTGGTCTTTTAAAGTAAATCTCGGGGTACCTGGTACCGTTATTTCTGTGTATTTATCTATTTTAAGTTTAGTTAAAATGTTTTTTGCGTCATTATTTATTTTATTTAGTGCTGATTTATTTGTAGTTTTATAATTTTTATTAAGTTCTTTATATATTAGATTTTTATATAACCTAACCTTCATCAGAAAATAATTAGCTCTAATAATAATAAAATTAATAAACTACAAAATACAACTATACAAAATACATCGGACTGTAACTGTAGAAGAAAAAATAAATGTCCCCTACAAGGCTCATGTAAAATTAAAAATGTTATCTATAGCTGCACAGTATCAAAAACTCCAAATATACAAGAACCTATCAACAGCTATAACTCAACTACCAGATTAAATAATAACACCAACTTAAATCAATCTACCGATCAATTACTAATCAACCCACCACATTATAATCCAACAATAGACCTGACGGAAAATAATCATAATAATCAAGAGGTAATATATATTGGTTCCACATCTGGCCCAATAAAACATAGAATTTCAACGCACAAACATTCTTTTAAAAATAACTCTCTATCAAACCAAACTACTCTATCCAACTATATTTGGCAACTAAAAAATAGCAATATTTCTTTCAACTTAAAATGGCAAATAATTGAGACTTCCAAATCATATAAACCAGGAGATAAATTTTGTACACTATGTACAAAAGAAACCCTAAAAATTTTAAAATATGAAGATATAAAAAGCACAACCAAACTAGTAAATTCAAGACATGAGCTTCTATCATGTAATCATAAACGTTGGTTTAAATTTAATAAATATAAACCACCTTAAATCATTAAAAATTACTCATTAGTAAAAATAGATTACAATTTTTTTTTTTTTTTTAATAAATAAAGTTAGACCAATTACCGCCCTTAGACTCGTAAATCAAATAATAAATAAAGCCAATAACACATGACAATTATCTCCCCTTAATAACTTGCAAAATAAATATTCTCTCTATATATATATTAACTGTAGCGTCTTTAAATCAAAAGACGCTAACGGAAACAATTTACTGCACGAGCGTCGCCCTTTTAAAATTCATCATTCAATAAAATAAAAAGCTATAGCAAACATCTAAATGACTACTTTAAACACAGTTCCTGATTTCAAAAAAAGAAAAACTAAAAGGTAAATATCTCTATATATTTTTAAATCAAATTTATTATGTAAATTCAAAAAAATATATATTTTTTTTTCTACTCATTTCTATCTCTAACCTATACTAATTTTCTTATAAATTTTAAATCCAAACCTTTTATTTCAATTTTTCAGATTCATCTGCCTTATTTTTAATGCTAGGTTTATTTTTGGTGTCTTTTCAATTCAATAGAAATCCTCCTAAATTTGCTGATGAGGAGACCGTGCTTACCAAAAAAACTATGTATAATTGTTCTACGTGACTTCATGTATACCACAAATAAAAAGCACGGATTTCCGAAACGATCGTACAGATAATTGACTTTGTTGTTGTTCCTTCTTATGAAACTGATTTTTAATTTAATTAAAATTTGATTTTTAAATTAAATTTTTTTTTTTTTTTTTTTATTTTTAAATTATAAATCACATTACTTAATATATATATATATATATATATATATATATATATATATATATATATATATATATATATATATATATCGAGTGGGAGAACTGCCGACTATATATATATATATATATATATATATATATATATATATATATATATATATATATATATCGAGTGGGAGAACTGCCGACTGTTAACACGACGGTTCTAGGTTCAATCTTTGGCTTGGGAGAGATGCTAGTCTAGCGGCACTGATGAGTTGTTATACAATGAAACAGGACTGTATGTTGATGACTACAAATATAATACATATATATATATATATATATATATATATATATCATTCAAACACGGAAGTGTTTGAATATATGGTGTTAAGTGACAGTTTTAGTCATTTAGAACTGCTTTAAAGCTTACCACTCACTTATTTTTTAACCAAATTTCAACCATTATTACAGTTCATAGATCACCTTCTCAGCTATATTGTAAATAAAAAAATGTTAAATTTTCGTTCAGTAAAACAAAAGTTATGATAAATTTACTGGTGTTCAAAATCGTAAAAATATGATAAAAAGGAGGTGAGCGACGCTTTTTATGACTGGCTTCCATAGCAACTACGTCGCTTCAGCGATTGCTGTTGCTACTATTTCGAAAAGAGAAGTAACAAGTGAAACAGAGAGAATGAAAGGGAGATAATTGGGGGATTTTATTGAAAGCAGACGAGTGCCATACATTGTTATTACATATGTGTTTATAGAGGCAAAAATATAAGACTTAAATTAAACAAAGAACAAGTGAATTTGTTGGAAGCCTGGAAAAATCATGGATTACAATAGAAAAATGCGAGCATGAAAAGTAATATGGTTAAACTTAAACATGGAAAAGTAAAAGACTGATTGTTAAAATTGGAAAAGAAGACAAGATATTCTAGTAAAAATATTATAAATTTATTACCTAAAATATCGCAGCATTAAGACTTTTTTTAATTCAATTTATAACATTATATAATCAATTTTTAATACTGCAATATTTTAAGTTATAAATTGATTATATTTTTTTACAAGAATATCCTGCCCTTTTCTTTTCCAGTTTAAACGACTAGTCTTTCACTTTTCCATGTTTAAACTTAACCATATTACTTTTCATGCTCGCATTTTTCTATTGTAATATATATATATATATATATATATATATATATATATATATATATATATATATATATATATATATATGTGTATATATATATATATATATATATATATATATATATATATATATATGGGGAGGGTATTTGTGTATGTGTGATTCAGATCGATATATAGATATATATTTATATACATAACGGGATCGATACACGAATGCGTACATATTTAGATCTACATCTTCTGTACAGAGTAAAGTTGTCACCCTAAAGAAAACAACATTACAGTTATATTTTTAAAACTTTTATTGAAAAAAAATCAATTCAGGTAACTTGATTATGTAGTAGAGCTTACATCTATTCAATGTAGCTGCCTTCAGCCTCAATCACCGCCTCGATATGGGCTCGGAACTGGGAGCATGCTTTTTCCACAAGCACCAATCAGAGCTCTGCGAATACTCCGCGGATAGCGATCAGGCTGGCTTTGGTGTTGTAGGAGGTCATGTTGGTGATGTTCTCGACGTGTGACCAAACAAAGTAATCCAACGGGTCAGGTCGGGAGAGGAAAGGGCCTCGTGAGAAAAGGGACACAGTCGTAGCACTCTTTCTGGAAGCAAGCCTGGGTCTCTTTCGGCTTGTGGGCTGGCGCCGAATTCTGCTGCCATACTCAGTGTCTGCCAGCGGCCACCTGATTATACCAGAAGATCATCACAGTCTTCAGCATGTCCAGGTACATTTTGCTGTTGACTTTCAAGCCGACTTCGAAGATGTGAGGTGACATGATGTTGCCCTCACTTTAAACCACACCAAAGATCCTGTTATTCATGGCAATCCAGCGATGCATTTTTTGGTCCCGTTGTTATAACTTGGATCGCTTGAGAGCATGAGTTGTACAGTGGCGCATCTCCGATCCCGCTCGTTGAACATTGTGTCTTTTTCAGACATGATAGAAGGCTCCTGTCGCTCTTGAGATTTGTACACAACTGGCCAACTAGTAGATGGTCTGCAACTAAAAAAAAAAGCCGGTTTTCATCAAACGGAAATGGAATCAGGTCGTCTTTTGTAGGGCGACAATTTTATCGTATTTGTTTATGAACGAACTAGATCAATATATAGATGCGCGCCTATTTAGATAGACGAATGCTGTATTTGTTTACGATGTTGTAATTATTTTTCATCCCTTTGCGAAACCAAAATCATTTGCCTATTTCCACTTGTTATTCGTATAATGATATATGTGAGATGAAACTTAATTCCGGCAACGCCCAATTCTTACTTCGTTTTCTTTTTTTTTTTTTTTTACGGTTGAAAGAGGGATGGAAAAGTTTGGCATTTTGTTTCCCGGTTCTCAAACATCCCCTCCCTTCCCCCCATTTCTTCAGTCGTTGATTTCCATCTTCATCGGAACATCGACAATTATCTAAACCAGCACGTTCATTACTCTTCCTGTTTCTGGCACCTGGCTATTCACCCCCTTAATTATCACTATAATATTATTATGCCAATATCATATTGGTTACGCAACACAAAGAAAAAATCTTCTCTATCCAATTAAAGCACATTGAAGCTTTATTTTAAATCTATGTATTGCTAGTAGGGTTATTCGGTGTTGCCCGTATAGTCTACCGTATCTTCACCGATGTTTATTTTCACGAAAGTATTCAATGTTCATTAAAGAGTATGCGTGATGTTGCTTCTTGACCGTATGTGCCACTAAAGGATTATCTCCCTTGAGGTGCCACATTGCCTAAAACTGTATCTATGCGGGCAACATACGAAAGTACGTAATATTGAAGGTTTATTTTTTAAATGAATTTATTGCTAGTAGGGTTATCATGTGTTGCCCGCATAGTATGACTTATTTATCCCAATGTTCTTTATGAAAAAATGTAACGATTATGCGTGACGTTGCTTCTTCTGATTATGTGTCTTTATTGACGATGTCACATGATAATACAGTGAGTAGAACGTGTTTGGTCAGGTGAATTCGTCTCGCCATTTTAAAATTATGTTGGTTTTTTTTTCAGATGGCTTGATCATAAATAAGGACTCGAAACAGAATAAAGGATTTTACATCACAAGAAAAATTTGTCAGACATATACGTAACGTATTCGGTTCGAGATTTTTTTATGAGCGCCGTAATATTCATAAAATAGTCGTGTGTGCCGTTTCTCTTTATGGTTATGCGTTCTGATGCCATTATTTTCTTTAATCATGCCACGTATCACAAACAAAAAGAAAATCAGCACTTTATTTTGTTTTCTTTTACTAATAAGTTATCGCTTATATCTCAAGGGCCACTTGAGGATAAGTATCAAAGCGATCATCAATTAGCGATTATCACCACTACAAAAAGAATTGAAATGGACGGGTAGAAGATTACTTAAGAATGATTGATTATCAACGAGGACTGCTCAACAAGTATTTGTTTAGATCAGAATTGAAGACGCCATGATGTAGTTTATTGGAAAGCAGATTTGTGGTATCTTGTTCCACATATGTTCTGGTAAAGAAACTTTGTTGATGAAAGTTTTATTTGTTTTTTGTTTTTGTTTTTTTTTTTTCAAGTAAATAAAGAGAGAAAGAAAAATTTTGTTTTTCTTTTCTTTTTTTTTTTTAGTCCGTTAATTGGTCTTGCATTTCCCGAAATATTTTATTCTTCTGCAGCTTTGATCAAAATTGCAATTCTTACTTTTACTGTTGATGACTGTTGCTGTTTTCTTTGTCTTACACTGATTTCTATATAAACTGTAGATAACCCACCGGAACGAACAACGACGTCGCTCACTATTATCTTACTTCCCCCGCTCTCATCTTTTAATATATTGTGGCTTCCCCACCAAGATAGCCAAGTGTCGGATATACCTGCGACTCGTTTTACAACCGCTTCGCATATTTATTAAATCCATCTCCGCGTGTGTACATTCATTCTTAAAGCAACAAAACACAAATGTTTACTTAACAATGCAATGTTTCATAACTCACAACGTGTCTAAACAACCCCAGATTTGAATTCCAAGAGCGACCGATAACTTGAATTCTAATCTCCAATCAATTCTTCATTTTCATAACAAAGCAGCTTCGTTGTCACCGTAACTACTATTACGAATAAACACCATCGGATTAACGTCTGTTTTACACGCTGGCATGTGTTGGATGGTTTTTATGCACTTACTTCCCTTTCGTTGGAAATTTCAAGTTAGAGAAAAGAAAGCAGCATGGTTTCAACTTGCAAGTATCGCCGGCTAGGGACAACTGCTTTAAAATTCCATGAACAAAGCTTTTTTATTAGAACTGCACGCCTGTGGAATTGTCTTCCGTTTTCCTGCTTTCCGGCTGACTACAATATGGTTGTCTTCAAGTCTAACGTAAATAAGTTCTTGATGAGCCGTTCCATATAAGTTATCAAATTTAACAAATTTTCATTACTAATGATTATTATATTGTCCAATTTCTACTGTACACTCTTTAACCCTTATCCTTGAGTGGCCTCTTGGCCTTGATAATGTGTTGATACCTATGAAAAAAAAAAAAAGTCCAATGTGAACAAGTTCTAATTGAATCGTCCCCCTAAGTAATCCAAGTTACAAAATTCCCATTGTTTACTATGCTAAAATCACAATGACTAATGCATACCTATTAACCCTTATCCTTGAGTGGCCTCTGGGCCTTGATAAGTGGTGACACCCATGTAAAAAAAAATAAATAAATAAAGATCACAAGTTCGTTTAAGCCTTCAGACTGTACCAATCCTTTTGCTTTTCAGTGCAAACATTCTGAACAGGCTTTTCATCAAATATTTAACAATACAACTTTTCATAACTCGCAACACGTCTTAACAGATTCAGCATTTTTTTCGTAACAAAGCAGCTTCGTTGTCATAGTAACAACTATCATGAATCAACACTATCGGATTAACGTTTGTTTTACATGCTGGCATGTGTTGGTTGGTTTTTACGCACTTACTTCCCTTTCATTGGAACAAAAAAATTCAATTTAGGAAAAATATAGTAGTATACTATGTCAGAGAAGCTACGCAGATGCTAGCAATCTTATTTTTCTCGACTAGTAGGTCTGGTTTAGATTTAGGCCTTGTATGGATCATATTGTTGGGGATTATATCATATGACCATTCGTGTTCGTGGTGGTTCTAGGATGCTTTAATCAGAACTTGCATTTTATAAAGTGCACTTTATGAGAAAGAACAGGTGGGGGTGACACGCTTACAAATGGTAAACGTTGTGCATGGGCCAAGCAAGTTTGAGAACCTCTGGGCTAGACTACACCGCAAGTTAGTTCAATTGTACCCGTCGTTGACTGGATTAAAAAAACGGCCTACAGAAAATGGACCCTGATTTATGAAAGTATGATAGGTTATGAAAAGGAAGGGTTGTAATGAGATAGCTTCGAATTTGGGGGTATCAAAACCAAAGCAAAATATGATGAAAGTAAAAATAAAATAGATAAACCCCATAATTTATTATACCATACCTGTTCACACTGAAACACTTATTACAATATTCTGTGGATCTATATTTAAAAAAAACCTTGTTAAACTTTGTGACATATTTCCATTCTATGGAGGTTAGGCGCGAACGAACACCCCATAATTTTATTATACCATATTTCTTTAAACTGAAACATAATTATCAAAGTATACTTACGCAGATAGATATGAAAAGTCTTTATTAAAGTTTGTGCCTATTTCAATTCTATGGATGCCAGGCGCAAACGCATACCCCACAATTTTATTATAACATCCCTATTTAAGTTAAAACATACTTATCAAAGTATTTTTATGTACATCTATATCAAAAACACTTGTAAACGTTTTTTATGCATTTTTAAATTTTTTTATTTCCATACTTTGTGGACCAGGCGCGAACGCATACCCCACAATTTTAATGAACCACTGTTCTGCCAGATCAAACATACCCATTCCTGTGTCTCGATACATCTTCTATCATTATATGTAATCAGTTTTTTAAAATAGTCAACCATATAGGAGCCTATTCGTGATCAGACACACACATACACACACACACATACACACAGACATTCAGCTTTATATCATAGATATACGACACAGTTAGATACAATTAATCAACCGAGAACCAAATCACTCTACATAAAAAAAAACATATAAGATATCAATGGATATATACCTGAGAATCAAAACAAGGAAAAGAATATGCTGTTGTCATATCCTAATGATGAGTCATAAGCAAAGAAACATTCCGTGGATATATATATATATATATATATATGTGTGTGTGTGTGTGTGTGTGTGTGTGTGTGTGTGTGTGTGTGTGTGTGTCAACAGAGACCGGTTTACAATTACAATCCTCTTTTATCGCGGAAACACATCTTCCAGGAAAAAACAAATGTGGCCTCTTACACGCCACTCCGTCATCTGAGCTAAATTGCTACTTCTCTTCTAAATTCATCTCTCGTTTTCATTTTGGTTCTGTGTGTTCACGAAATAAGAATCTCTGTTCCATTTCAATATTCTTCATGAGGTGCAGCAACGTATTCATAATTTCTTCTCTGCAACTTCTCTCTCGCAAGAATTTTTATAACGAAAACCCATGTTCTATACGAGGTGCCTTCAATAAGTTCCCAAACGTTTTTAATATGGACACTTTTATTGATAGTACGCACATTAAACTCAACTCCCCTTCGAAGTAATCTCCTCCGGCTGCAATGCACTTGGTGCACCCTTCCAACAACTTCTGGAAGGCTACTTGAAAGTCCTCTTGTATGAGCGTGTCAAGGACCCTCATCACAGCCTCTTTCCTCTCCTCAATTGTTTCATAACGAAAGCCTCTTAGGTTTTCCCTGAACTTATGGAGTAACCAAAAGTAACAGGGAGGAAGATCTGGACTACAAGAAAAGTGAATAACTACATTGATGCCCATCTTGTGACAAGGATGGGGCAGCCTTGAGACCAGCTTTGCACAAATCTTCCGCATCTTCAGTTCCTCGCGAATAATCGTGCTTACAGTTCCCACACTAATACCAAACTGTGCAGTCATTGTCTTTATAAACACACGACAGTCCTTATCCAGGAAATTCTTTATTTGGCCAATCAACTCTGGTGTTCTGACTTCCTTACTCTTCGCACACCTCTCATCATCTCTCACAGACTTTCAGCCTCACTAAATGTCTTATGCCATTAAAAATCTGCTGCTCAATTCATGCAAGATGGTCCAAAATATGGTCCAAAATATGGCCCAAAATATGGCCCAAAATATGGCCCAAACTATCGTCTAATGTATAATTTGTTAGGTTTTGCATTATCCCGATAATTGATCTCTTTCTTTTAACTTTCATATATATATATATATATATATATATATATATATATATATATATATATTAGTAAAAGTGTCTGTCTGTCTGTGTGTGTGTGTGTGTGTGTGTGTGTGTGTGTGTGCATTTCTCTACGCAATAACTCTGTCAATGTTTAGTCTACATACTCGAAATTTGATATACCGGGTACTGAAATTTAGGAAAATCTACGTGATCGGTTTTCGGCCAGAAATTTGGCTGTTAAGGGGTCAAAGTTCAACGATTTGACCTTTGAGAACTCTACCAAACTCCTCCGGCTATTTGGGGTCTACACACTTAAAATTTTAGATATAGGTTTCTTGGACATGGTTCTAACTTAATAACTCGATTTGAACCCAAAATAATAAAGGGGTCATAATAGGGGTCAAAGGTTAAAAAATTAACCCTTTTTTGTTTGTTTTTGTTCAACATACACCTCCAAACACCCGAACAACGCCGGGCTTAAATGCTAGTGTAATATACAGCTGAACGTCTGTGTGTGTGTCTGGTCATGAATAGGCTCCTATATGGTTGACTATTATGGAAAACTGATCACATATAATGATAGAATATGTATGTTTGATCTAGCATAATGATGATTCATTAAAATTGTGGGGTCTGCGTACGCGCCTTGTCCACAAAGTATGGAAATAAAAATTTTAAAAATTAAAAAAAACACGTTTACAAGTGTTTTTGATATAGATGTACGTAATAATACTTTGATAAGTATGTTTTAATTTAAATAGGGATGGTATAATAAAATTGTGGGGTCTGTGTTCGCGCCTGGCCTCCATAGAATGGAAATAGGCACAAACTTTAATAAAGACTTTTCATATCGATCTGCGTAAGTATACTTTGATAATTATGTTTCAGTTTGAAGAAACATGGTATAATAAAATTATGGGGTGTTCGTTCGCGCCTGACCTCCATAGAATGGAAATATATCACAAAGTTTAACAAGGTTTTTTAATATAGACCCATAGAATATTGTGATAAGTGTTTTAGTGTGAACAGGTATGGTATAATAAATTATGGGGTTTATCTATTTTATTTTTACTTTCATCATATTTTGCTTTGGTTTTGATACCCCCAAATTCGAAGCTATCTCTTTACAACCCTTCCTTGAATTATCATAACCTAT
>NC_136509.1:89186263-89213763 GCF_053919585.1 Euprymna scolopes
AATTACAAAAATACGAAACTAACTTACAATCTAACAATCGAACCTCCGACATCACGGCCGCCATTATGAAACTAAACTAAAAAAAAAACAAACGCGCGTCCACTCGTGGTCTTTACATTTCGGGTTTGGGTACTTGTGCAGTTTTCCATTGACATTAAAAAATGGAAATATTTTTTTAAAAAAAATATATTGTACGTACTCGTCATGGGATAAAGTTTTCCTACAGAAAAAATCACGTAATTTCATCAAGTAGTTATTTTTTTTATAGCGAAAACAGAAAAAAATCAACGCTACAAGCGAAATTAAACAGAAAGTTCAAGTAGGGGGATTTCCCTTTTTTTTTTTTATAGCGAGGCCAAATTTCGCGAATTTGGCCTTTTTTTTAAAGCAGTTTGGCCTTCAAAATTTCTGTTTGGCCATTTTCTTCACCGATGAAATAAAAAAAAGCAAATAAAAACAACGCAATAAAACTTTTAAAAATACGACACACTTTTGTTGTTCTTGTTTGTTTTTTTTTGGTAATTTTCCTTATTTTTTTATTTTTTCAAGATAATACTATTAAATGGACACTATTATGCCAAATTAGCCCCCCCCCCCCAAAAAAATGCACAAAAATTCGAGATTTAAGGTTTTGACGAGATAATTTAGCGAATTGTCCGGACTATTGCGAGATAACCATCCATTAGTTTTTCCTGAAATTTTGCCACAAATTGTATTTCATTACATAGATGTGCATAGTAACAACATTTTTTTGCCGAAAATTTGGTCTTTTGTTATATATATGGCGTACTATTATCCTTATATATATGATGTTTATGTTTATAACAACATCTTAATACGGCGCTGCCGCTGCTGATCCATAGTCGTTTCGACTGACGGATGCCACACACATGTTTATATATATATATATATATATATATATATATATATATATATATATATATATAAGTGTCTGCGTGTCTGTGTGCATTTCCCTACGCTAAAACTCTGTCAATTTTAAGCCTAGAGATTCGAAATTTGATATACAGGGTACTGAGATTTGGGAAAATCGATGTGATAGGTTTTCGACAGAAATTTGGCGATTAAGTGGTCAATATTCAACGATTTGACCTTTGAGAACTCTACCAAACTCCTCCTACAATTTTGGGTCTAAACAGTAAACACGTGATATTTTAGATATAGATTCCTTGGACATGGATCTAACTTATTAACTTTACTTGATCCCTAAACAATAAATGTTAAGAGGTCATAATAGGGGTCAAAGTTTTAAAAAATTGACCTTTTTTTTTCTCAGTATTAACCTCAAAACACCTGGGCAACGCCGGGTACCGATTGCTAGTATATAAATAAGTAAAAGAGCTTATAGTTCTTTAAAAAAAAAAAAAAAAAAAAAAAACACCGCTAAGGTAGCGAAAAAAAAAATCAAGAAAGAAAGAAAGAAAGAACGTTAAAAAATAAAAAAAATAACAGCGTTTCGAAGTTATTAATATAGCTAAAAAAAAAAAAACGCTCATGGACGCGTAGCGACATACAATACTTCTGTAAAACAAATAAAAGTGTACATATAATCAGTGAAGGTGCTGAAAGTGATAGATCGTCTGTAAGAGATTTGGATCATTTGAAGATATAATTGTGTGACGTTTACATAACACATTGTGGCCTCGGTCGCAAAGTAGATAAAGAGCTTCAACTCGCCCATTCTTTGTAACGACGACATTTATTTCCTCGCCGTTTCGACCGTGACATCACCCGCATGATATCGAACGTCTCCCTTTCACGTGATCTCGAACGTTGTCTCCGTCTCTAACGTGATCTCACTTTTAAAGATTTTATTTTTCCATGCCATTGACGTCATATCGCACGCACTTGCATATAGCCTTCTGCGCTATGTTACAGTTCTAAATTAAAGCTAATTATAACAATTAAAGTGGGAGTTTTTTAAAACGTAATTTCATCCAAATACTGAGGGATATTTTAACGTATATTTTCTGCGAAAATAACATACGGAAAAGGGTCTTAGCGAAGCAAGCATTGATTAACTCTTTTAGTACATA
Organism: Euprymna scolopes; assembly: GCF_053919585.1. Lineage (NCBI taxonomy): Eukaryota > Metazoa > Mollusca > Cephalopoda > Sepiida > Sepiolidae > Euprymna > Euprymna scolopes. The sequence goes on from NC_136509.1 coordinate 89,188,318, forward strand.
AAAACAGGGAACGATAAAGAAAACAACACTACAGCTTATTTTTTAAATTTTATTCAGAAAATCAATTCAGCAAACTTAATTATGTAGTAGAGCTGACATCTATTCAGTGTAGCTGCCTTCAGTTTCAATCACCGCCTCTATACGGGTCTGAAACTGGGAGCATGCCTTTTTCACAAGCGCTGGCTGGAGCTCGGCGAATACTCGGTGGATGACGGCGATCAGGTTGGCTTTGGTGTTGTGCGAGGTCATGTTGGTGATGTTCTCGATGTATGAGCAAACGAAGTAATCCAGCGGGCTCAGGTTGGGGGAGATGGGCCAGTGACAGAAAGGTACAAAGTCGTAGCTCTGCTTCTGAAGACAAACCTGAGTCTCTTTGGACTTGTGAGCTGGCGCCTAGTTCTGCTGCCACACCCAGGATCTACCAGCGGCCACCTGATTGCACCAGGAGATCACCACACTCTCTAGCACATCCAGGTACACTTTGGTGTTGACTTTCAAGCCGACTTCGAATATGTGAGGTGGTATGATGTGGTCTTCACTTGAAACCACACTAAAAAAAAACATAACCATGGCCGGATATTTTGTTTGTATCACCCCGGGCACGTCCCTGAAATTCGTGGCAATCCAGCGATGTATTTTGAGGCTGCTGGCAATAGTCCAGGTGTCATATTGGTTCGGTAGAGAGCATCTCCGATCTCTCTTGTTGAACATTGTGTCACTTTCAGGCATGATAGAAGGCTCCTATCGCTCTTGGGATTTATACACAACTAGCCAACTAGAAGATGGTTTGCAACAAAAGAAAAAGAAAACCCGTTTTCAACAAAACGGAAATGGAATCATGTTGTCTTTTCTCGAGCGATAGTTTTATCGTTTCATCCCTGTAGATTTTGAACGTTCGTAACAAAACGTCTGGTTTTTATCACTAAATGGTATTGTGGTCGCTTTCTTTTAACCAGAAACAGAAGTGTCGAATCAATTGTCAGGTCTTATGAAATATTCAAACAATTGTGTTTATTTATATAAGCACCTGTCTTGCCATCAGTTATTGTGGAAGCGAATGTCTGTCCAGTTGTCCGGTGGGTGGCGAAAGAGGATGCAAGGGTCGCTTATGTGTTCATATCGATGTTGTCTCGAGTTGATGTATAGTTAATGAATATTTTAGCGTCGACGTCAGCGTGTTCACAGATTTCGACTTTTAATTCGTGTCGCCGTCTCTCGATTGTCTCAAGAAAATCCTAAAGTGTGACAATCGTTCCGTGCGTTATAACCGTGGTAATCAAAGACAGGAAAATGTTTGGAATCGGTAAATCAACGTAGGAGTTCTTTGGTGTATATCACACAGAAAGGGATCGTAGACTAAGATCATAAAAATAGTTTGAGGCGAAGAGTAAAGAATCTATATAGATGATACCAGTAAGTATCTCAGTGCCGATGCAATTTTCTATATAAGGGCCAAGTACGTCCTAAAATGGAGTACTGTTGCCACATCTGGGCAGAAGCTGTTCAACCAGCTCTCCTGCCTTGATAGAGTTCAAAACCGGCTTCGAAATCTAGTAGGTGATGCCTTTTTCTCTTTCCTGCAACCTATTTCACACAGAAGAGACGTTGCGAGTCTTTCTCTGCTTTATTATTATTTCCATGCCAATTCTTTTAGAATCCAGCGAAATCAGATAACTTTATTATGTAGTAGAGATTTATTTTTTTATATATAGGCGTCACCACTTATCAAGGCCGATAGGCTACTCAAGGATAAGGGTTAAAAAGTGTACAGCAGTCAAAAGGACAATATAGTAATCGATAGTAATGGAAGTTCGGTAAATTTGTTAACTTAAGCGGAACGGCTCATGAGAAACTTGTTCACGTTGGACTTGAAGACAACCATATTATAGGCAGCTGGAAAGCAGGAAAACGGAAGACAATTCCACGGGCGTGCAGTTCTAAGAAAGAAGCTTTGATCATGGAATCTATGTTTAGGTTTAGGCACAGATAAAGAGTGGGGGGGGGAATTATTGATAGTGTTTTCAGCTAGACGAGTGTTTCTTGTGAAAGTTTGGCGAGGGGGGACCATAGATTGAAGCTCAGTCGAACACTTTCCATGAAAATAACGATAAAGCAGAGACAAACTCGCAACATCTCTTCTGTGAGATAGAGGTTGCAGCGAAGACAAAAGGACATCTCCCACCAGGCCTCGAAGTCTATTTTGAACCCTATCAAGGCAGGACAAGTCTTTTCTAGCAGCTCCTGCCCAGATGTGGCAACAATATTCCATACTTGGACGTATCTGGCTCTTATATAGATAGAGAATTGCATCTATAATAATCATCAATTGTAATATGTATGTATGTATGTATGTATGTATGTATGTATCTATGTATGTATGTATGTATGTATGTATGTCTGCCTAAAACTTTCGATAGAGGCGACGGATTTTCACAAGATCGGTATCGTTTTGAAGCCCGACCCTTCGGGCGACAAATATCGAAAAATTGGCTAAAAACATTAATTTCTTCACCTTTAACAGGGCGCTTTTCTATAAGTAGGGGTCGCTTTTTTCGCTGATATTTTGGAAAGTCATCCCCTCTTTTCGATTGATTAGCCTTAATATAAACCTTCGACACTTCCGGTTTGACGATGGACCCTATGGCAGATACGTCGTTTTTTTTTTGTTGCTTTTTTGTTGTTGTTTTTTTCACGTTCTTTGCCTTCTTCGCGGTACATTTCTGTACTTTATCAAGAACCTCGGGAACTGTCCAGTTTTTTGTGTGTTTGTTTGTTTTTTCTTATATATATTAATAATTAGCATAATCGATGTTCTTCGTGAAAAACACGAGAATTTCTGGAACGCGCAGACAGGATCTTTTATAAAAATAAAAATTGTTTCAAAATGTTGATTTTTGAAAGTGGTCAGAATGGTTTAATAAAAAAAAATGACTCTCGAATAACGCCGAGGACCTAGAGTAGTATATAATAAAGCAGTACTCATATTTTTATTTAAGTAAACTTTTGTGAAATAATTATATATGGTCCCCCCTGCCAAACTTTCACAAGAAACACTCGTCTAGCTGAAAACACTATCAATAATTCCCCCCACTCTTTATCTGTGCCTATACCTAAACTTAGATTCCATGAACAAAGTTTCTTTCTTAGAACTGCACGCCTGTGGAATTGTCTTCCGTTTTCCTGTCTTTCGGCTGACTACAATATGGTTGTCTTCAAGTCTAACGTAAACAAGTTCTTGATAAACCGTTCCATATAAGTTAACAAATTTACCGAAATTCCATTACTATATTGTCCAATTTCTGCTGTACACTTTTTAATCCTTATCCTCGAGTGGCCTCTTGGCCTTAATAAGTGGTGATGTCTGTGTAATATATATATATATATATATATATATATATATATATATAGAGAGAGAGAGAGAGAGAGAGAGAGAGAGGGAGAGAGAGAGAGAATAAATGACAAAAACTATATTCATAAGTTCATGATGTTAACCAGCATATTATTTATTCCTTTAATTCAGTTTATATTTACGAGGAAATAAAGTGTGTTTTTGACATGATTAAAATCCGAAAATTGGAAGAGAAGCTGCAAATACCTTTCACGGCGTAATGGCAACATATTAAACGTATTTGCGGTTTCTCTTCCAGTTTTCGGATTTTAATCATGTCAAATCACGCTTTACTTTCTGTTGACGGATTGATTGTTGCTATTTCTTCTGATGAGTTAAGGGCATAATAGATTCACTGATTGATATAATAATTAAGTGTTTGATTTTGCGCTACGAAACATATACTGCCAAGAATCGTAAATGCCAATTGAATTAAAGGAATAAAATATAAGATGGTCAACATCATGAATTTTGGAATATAGTCTTTTGTCATTTATTAATTATATTGCTCTGTAATTACATTGAGCTTCTTAAATATAGATTGGTATATATTATAAATATATATATATATATATATATATATATATATATATAGTAATCCACTGATAGACTGTTTCGTTGTATCACAGCTCTTCAGTTCGGCTAGAATAGCAAGTGTCTCACGCCAGAATTAAAACTCTATCAAGTAGATGACAGTCAGCGCTTCTAACCGTTATGCTACTTGTCTGCTACTAAAATGAGCATCTAAAATTGCAATGATCAAACATTGTACAAACGCCTAAGCTCAATATTTAAAAAAAAACATTGCTTTATACGCTAGTGGCAGCTTTATTTCACTCTTCAATATGCTCACTATCAAAAGATATCGCGCTCTCTCTCTCTCTCTCTCACTCGCTCTCTCTCTCTTTCTCTCACTATATATATATATATATATATATATATATATAACATTTATTTTAGCCATGTTCTGAACACGTTAAAAACGTATGTTTTTTTTACAGACGAGATGTTTCACTAGTTCAAGAAATTTAAAACAAAACAGTAGTCAAAAACTGCCTGAAGTCGACTAATGAAACTCGGTTTAAAGTGCTCGCAAAAAACAATCAAAAGAAAAAAACAGATGTACCAAGACGACTATGGAACTTTCTTGCACAGATTCGACCGAGAAATAAGAACGAGATTCCGAAAAAATTGAAAAATGACCAAAAAAAGTTCACTAAACAAAAACACATATATATATATATATATATATATATATATATATATATATATATATATATATATATATATATTTATATATTTATATATATATATATATATATATATATATAAATATATATATATATATATATATATATATATATATATATATATATATATATATATATATATACGGTTCATTCAAATATCTCGTAGGCATTTTATTCTATTCCATTTAAATTGTTATTTTCTGTAACCGAGAAAAAAAAATGCGCTAGCCCGCAAAGCCAACGTTAATTTTTTTTGGCTAGGTTTGAATCTTCCGACCACCCAGATGTAATTACCACTTTCTGCACTATCTCTTTCTCTCTCTCTCTCTCTCTCTATATATATATATATATATATATATATATATATATATATATATATATATATGCCAGCTGGACGCTCGGCGTTGCCCGGTCTTACATCCTACAATACGCTTAAACATGATATTTAAATGTATAAAGATTGTGTGCTCTATTAAATATCATATATTAAGAGGACTAATTTGCCTGATGGACTAATCCACAAAAATGGAAATCAACAAAAATTAAAAATAATGAATATAACGTTGTTCATCAAATACCGTCTGTGGTTGTTTACAATATCACGTCAGCTGATATCTGGGCTTGACGATGAATGCTCTGAAAAGTCACCGCTGATTAATTTTTATTTTTAAAATATCTAATAGAAGAAATGATTTCTGGCGATTTTAAATGGTACTTTTTTATCGCAAACTGAACTCATTAATAAGAAAACATGGTGAGATATACCTGGGCTTGAACAGGGGAACATTCGACGTGCAGTTAAATACTCTTCCACTGAGCTATATATCCAGATGGCAATAAACCTGCTTTTTTATTAAGAAGAAATGGTTTGCTAAGATTTTACTATTTCCCTTGCCCGGTGCAATGTAAAATATTCCGCTGTAAAAATTCTTTTTTTTTTATCTATAAAAAAAAAAGACAATTTCATGATTGGATTGATATGAGTGTTAGGACGATGCATCAGAATTGAAATCTGAAATCAGAACAATCAGGACTTTTGGAGTATCGGAATCGGTATAGTAATCGGAAAATTTCTGCCTATTTTCCGATGCCAAAAACGATTCTATTAATTGACTTTATTATTTAATGTTGTTTGAAGCAAAATTTTCTACCGATGTAATTAATAATGAAATAATGAATATTTATTGATTTTAAACTACCACTAAAACTAAAATCCATTCATCATAACCCACAAATACATTTTTAGATTTGAGAAAATATCTGTACATTTAACATGTGTTTTTATTGTAATCGTGAAAAGGTAGTAACTTTATAGTTAAATATTTAGAGATTTATAACGAATCAGAATCGGTAATTCTATCGGAAACGAGAATAATATTGGAACAGTTCCATCACTTATATATATATATATATATATATATATATATATATATATATATATATATATATATATACATATATATATACATATATATAGTAAATTATATATATGGCAATTAGCTACACAGAAATATTCCGCGTTTCATTATCGTGAGAATTCGTCAGGTTTAATTACCATATATATTTTCATAACTTACTACCTAGCTCTAGGTATGTATCGATCACTGCTGAAGTTAATACTGAAAAAAATTACGCATAAATTATATCTTTATATATTAATTTATGTGATTAAATAATATATGTATATATATATATATATATATATATATATATATATATATAATATATATATATATATAATATATATATATATATATATATATATATATATATATATATATATATATGGGTACATGGCTTCATTGCGCGGGTTGTACCTCACGTCCTATGTCTTTCATCTGCATCGTCATATTGCATTTACATGCACCGTCTTTAATGTCCATATTAACCGCATGCGTATATATATATATATATATATATATATATATATATATATATATATATATATATATATATATATATATACACTGTGAGGCATCCACTCTGAATGGTTGTTTGCGCATGCTCAGACACTCGAGAATGGCGCCCGTGCGCATGCGTATACACATCCTGTTCCTCTCCTGAATGCCTTAGGCGTTTATCCGCCCATAACGTACAATAAATAGCCACAGAATTCTTCGGGGATGGGGGACCCATCCTCCGCCGAGCTGCAGTATCTTGACGAAGAATTCATTACATCTCAAACAAATTTCCGTCTAAAGAGGTTCAAAACAGCAGGAATCGGCCGAGTAACTATTTAGGCCCTGAATGCATTGGGGGCGGGATAATCAAGACGATGGGATTCGCGTCTTAAAGTGAGAGGAAGTTGAACGCCGGTCGCAGTGGTGGGCCCAGGGAAACACGGATGGCCTGATGTAGAGAGGGATGGCTTAATGGTTGGTTGCTGAGCGGGCGGGGGTTTATTAAGAAAACCGAAATAGAGGAAAGGTGAAGAGAGCGCGTAAAAGCGATGGGTTTTGTTCGGTGGTGGTAATTCCTTGTATGAACCAGTATAATAGTTTGTTGGCCAACGAAGCGAAATATGAAACCATTTATACGAAAGAAAAGGGGCGTTTGTTTTTATTTATTTTTAAATGAGGATTGGTAAAAGCGTTTGGATATGAAGCGGGTTAAGAAACTGATTAAAACAAACAGAGAAATGAACACTGTGTGTCCGTTTGGTTTTCTGTAAACAACCCGACTCGGTCTTACTATTTTTGCACGACAAATTAAGGCACGTAAAATGTACGAAAAAGTACAAGAAATGTACGACAAAGCAGAACAGATGTACGACAAACCACAACAAATGTACAGCAAAACACAAGAAATGTACGACAAAGAACGAAAAATGTACGACAAAGAATGAAAAATGTACGACAGAGCACGAGAAATGTACGACAAAGCACGAGAAATGTACGACAAAGCAGGACGAATGTACGACAAAGCAGAACAAACGTATGACAAAGCACTACAAATGAATGAAAAAGCACAAGAAATGTAGGACAAAGCACGACGTATGTATGACAAAGCACAAGAAATGTACGACAAAGCACAAAAAATGTACGACAAAGCATTATAAATGTATGACAAAGCACGACAAATGTACGACAAAGTACAAGAAATGTACAACTACAAGAAATGTACAACTACAAGAAATGTACAACTACAAGAAATGTACAACTACAAGAAATGTAAAACGAAGCACGAGAAACGTACGACAAAGCACGAGAAACGTACGACAAAGCATGAAAAATGTACGATAAATTACGGCAAAGTACACAAATGTACAGCAAAGCACGGGAAATGTACGACAAAGCACGACAACTGCCTATGCTGATTCTCTATCCGTGAGATATTTTGGCACGACAAATTTAGATGCAACAAATATAGGAAACGACAAATTGGTTCTACTGTTTTGTTTTTCACTAAAATATTTGTAAAAAAATAAACATATTTTTTAGACTTAGAGGAATATTTTTTTAAAAATGCGGCTCAAGCAAAAAAAATTTTTTTTTTAATTATTTTTTTAAGAAATGTTTACCGAAAAAAAAATTTTTTTTAATAAATGCTTACCGACAAAAAAAATTTTTTTTTAATAAATGCTTACCGACAAAAAAAAATTTTTTTAATAAATTTTTACCGAAAATTTTTTTTTTCTTTTTAATAAATGTTTACCAAAAAAAATTACTATGAAAAGTGAATTCATCAATTAATTACTTGATCCTCACTAAACTTCGGCTCGTCAGTCGCAAAAAAAAAAAAAACTAATTGAATAACTTGTTTATTTTCTTCAAAGATTTTTAGCAGGAAAATCAACATGCCAGTCTCTTTAAATTAAAATCGGTTGCTTCCTGTTCTTAATATAAGAATCCGAGGTTGCCTGAATGACGTGCCTAAATATCACACAAATAGAAAATCAGAAGAAGTAGTTCTCGTGCTTTGTGTACATTTATCGCGCCTTAATTTGTCGTACATAATTAATACAACCCGTAATCGAGTCATATGTTCTTAGATCTATGAACTAGGCTTAGGACGAGTAAGCGGAATTGAACACATCGGAAGTTTTAGGGTATCGGAATCGGAAAAATGTTTGCTTGATTTCCGATGTCAACAAACGATTATTTGAATTGTATTTTGTTTGTTTGTTTTGCTGTTTGTTGATGATTGTTCTCTTTTTTCTTTTTTCTTTTTGTTTGTTTGTTGTTTGTTTTTTGTTTTTTTTTTTTGTTTTTCCGCTTGGGTGTTTGGTTCGTCTTGTCTAAAACAATTTTCTTCTGATACTAATCATAAAATATTAAATTTAACACTATCAACTAAACTAAAACCTATGGATTACACCTTCAGTGTAAGTTTATATTTATGAAAATACCTCCAAATATTAGATTTTATTTTAAATTTTCTCCGCTAATCTGAAAATAAAAACAAATATAAATAACCTGTGGCTAACAATGCAGGGGTTTTAAGAGAACTGAAATCGTTAATTGTATCGGATTTGTGAATGGGGAATTTAGAACAAAATCGATAATTGTATCCGAATCGGGAATTAAGATCAGAATCGATAATTGAAATCGGGAACTTAGAACAGAATTGATTATTGTATTGAAATCGGGAATTAAGATCAGAATCGGTAATTGAATTGGAATCGGGAATTTAGAACATAATCGATAATTGTATCGGAATCGGGAATTTAGATCAGAATCGGTAATTGAATTGGAATCGGGAATTTAGAACAGAATCGATAATTATATCGGAATCAGGGAATTTAGATCAGAATCGGGAACTGAATTGGAATCGAGAATTTAGAACAGAATTGATTATTGTATTGGAATTGGAAATTTAGAACATAATCGATAATTATATCGGAATCGGGAATTTAGAACTACCACTAGATATGCACATAAAGAAACAATGAAAAAAAAAAGAGAACAAAAAAAAACGCAAGAAACAGCGAATAAATCGAATGCCAGTTTCCTACACAAGCAAGCAGGTGATAATTATATCGGAATCGGGAATTTAGAACAGAATCGATAATTATATCGGAATCAGGGAATTTAGATCAGAATCGGTAATTGAATTGGAATCGATAATTTAGAACAGAATTGGTAATTGTATTGGAATTGGAAAAAACTTTAAAATCGTCTCATCACTAATAGGAACCTCAAAGTTGGTAGAAATGATCGAGTGCTGATGTATATTTTTATGACATGTGTAACTGTAGAAATTTTATGACAAGTGTAACTGTAGAAATTTTATGACAAGTGTAACTGTAGAAATTTTATGACAAGTGTAACTGTAGAAATTTTATGACAAGTGTAACTAGAAATTCGAGTTAATATAATAAACTTAAGAAAGCGATCAAAAAAAAAACTTTAATAAATTTGACCGTGTGTGTGTGTGTGTGTGTGTGTGTGTGTGTGTGTGTGTGTGTGTGTGTGTGTGTGTGTGTGTTTCTGCTAATGACTTGAATTGATTAGACCTCAGAATGTGAAATTTGGTAGGAATTGGCGACTGTCGATACATATTATGCTGAGGAGATAGCTGGTCGACGCTGAAAACACTGATTGATATGAAGCAGTTCTTAGAAATCGATTTAGATAATAAAACCTCAATGAACACAAAATGTGACGGTTAATTGATAAACTGATTTTCTGGTAAAACCGCAGTTTAGAGGCCTGAACAGAATGCGATGACAAATAGTTTTAAGATTATGGCATCTTTCGGGATTAAAATCCATTTAGTATTAGGGATGAAATCTTAAGAAAAACAATTTTTCAATGAATAAATAGGCTAGTATTATCGACAGATTTCCAAGATGGAGGCATGATACGCCGCCACCCTGGAAATGCTAGCATATTTTACCAATTTAAAAGTGATTCCTTACCAATTCATAAGTTGTCCAGATTAAAGAGTTCGACAAGATACACCTGAAGATGGTCGGAGGTTACAACGGCCGAAACGTTATAAGAATAACACGATACGAACGAATAATCAAAATAATACAAGATAAATGGTTTCTTCATCTCTTCCCTGCTCATCGTCCTCATGGTCTTTTCCACCTTCCTCATAATTTACTGAAAACGCAGAAGAAGGTGCGCAATGGGGATGAGAAGGAAGAAATGCGCGGGAGTCTCTTTGGAAAAACACGACGCGAACACGAATAACAACCACGGTAAGGGGAGACAACTCTTTTAGTAAACCTCGAATGCCAGTTTCCTACACAAGCAAGCAGGTGATTAACAACACACTTGGGTTAGCACTGTGCCGCTTACATCCGGGCTCTCTTCAAGCGGTCTCGAAAAGGATGACAAGCATATTCGGGCAAGGGCGGGTAACTGAGGCGGGCTCACAGGTTCTCGCGAAGGGTTCTCCTTCGTCTGACCAGGAAACACTGACGTGCACTATTTAAAGACTCATCGCTCGTATATATGGACGTACTAAAGTCATTATGCAAGGTCAACGGATGCTATCTAGCCTGGGGGGATATATAAGCGGGCAGGGAGTCGGTATGGGTTCTAAGGCTTGATTACTCATGTTTTTGTTGTGTGTGTGTGTTTTTTTTCTTCTTCTTTGGTGATATGTAAATCCAGAGAGAAAAAGGGGCAGTAATGAAAAAGAAATAGATATGCACATAAAGAAACAATGAAAAAAAAAAAGAGAACAAAAAAAAACCGCAAGAAACAGCGAATAAATCGAATAAAATGAAAGATTTAGTTGTTTTCTTTTATAGAACATCAACCATTTTCGAGTTATTTATTTTATTTATTTTATACTATCATTTCAGCCAGGCGTTGTCCGGGTGTTTGTATGTGTCTGTTGAGCAAAAAAAAAAAAAAAAACGTGGTAGTAGGAAGGCAGGCTCGAACCCGTACCGCGAGGGAGGAAAAGAACGGGGAAAAAAACATGACGTCTTTACTGTTACGACCACCATCAAACCGGAAGTGACTTATGTTTAAATTAAGGCTAGACAATCGAAAGGAGAGGATGACTTTAAAAAATATCGGCGAAAAAGCGATCCCCCCACCTGTAGAAAAGTGCCCAGTTGAATGTGAAGATATTAATGTTTTTAGCCAATTTTTCGATATTTGTCGTCTGAAAGGTCGAACTTCAAAATTATACTGATCTTGTGAAAATCCGTCGCCTTTGTCGAAAGTTTTTGGCAGACATGCAAACATACATACATACATACATACATTTATATATTGGTAACTAAAAATTTTCGACCTAAACTGATTAAAAAGCTTGCCCTATCTCTGAATACCCTTTATGTAAAATTTCAAATTTTAAGAACAGAAATTGTCTGAGTAGTTTGGTAGAGACCGCAGAGGTCAAATTTTTTTATACTTTGACCCCTATTATGAGCCCTTAACATTTATTGTTTTGGGTTCAAATCTTTGTATCTTCAAATATTTATTCATGATGGTTGGTTTGGTTGGTTTGTATGAGAAAATTCTTGTTTTTGACTTTGCACAATATGATCGAGTTCTGCAAAGGAAAGCGAAAACGAAACAATAACATCAATGTTTCGTAGATATTTTCGTTGGGAAATCATTATCTTCAGAGATCCTAATCAGGTAACACTAGTTAAAATGATAGAAAGATGTGAACAGAAAAGAAAGAGGCACACACTGAGACACAGACAGAAAAGGGGATAGCAAAAAGATTTTTAAAAACACAAAAACAATTAAAGTAAGAAGTAAGACTGGAATTACTTAAAGCAGCCATTCTCAACCTTTCTTCCATTGTTGACCCCCCCTCTCCTTTATGTATTTCTCCATTTACCCCCCCCCATACTCCCATAAAAAATTCATAGCAGTCATAGTAAAACGAGAAGGTTAAAAAGTGCTAGATTAAAGAAAGCTGCAAGCATCCGTTTCTTCACAAATACAACGCCAGGTTCTGGTAATGTTCCTGCAGCCCTAAACCTAGCTCTTCCTGCTTTAAATGTACCTATTTACTTTGCCTCCCCACGAGGGCAGAGTTAGACACCAGAGTCGTTCTTTTAATGTCGAGCTAAGGAACAAAAATAAAAACTATCTCAATCGTGAAGGATTTCTCCTCCACTGACCGAGAACCAAAAAATTAAAATGTAGCATAAGAATAGATACTATACTTTGAGGTATTTATTTGCTCCCCCACTAAGCAAATTAGGCACAAGGCCGATTTTTAATGTGAGGAGTGAAGGGGAAATGGGGACCAACTCCCCGGAGAGTAGGGGAGATGGATAGTGACAATTAGTATGAAGGGTTGCCCCTACATTGACCAAGGTCTTATATGTGGGGTCGCCCCCACATATGGTCTTTGTTTGCAGTATCTGCCAGAACAGATACTACACTTTGAGGTATTTATTTGCTCCCCCACTGAGCAAATTAGGCACAAGGCCGATTTTTAAAGTGAGGAGTGAAGGGGAAATGGGGACCAACTCCCCGGGGAGTAGGGGAGCTGGATAGTGACAATTGGTATGAAGGTTGCCCCTACATTGACCAAGGTCTTATATGTGTGGTCGCCCCCACATACGGTCTTTGCTTGCAGTATCTGCCGGAACAGATGGTATTTATTTTCTCCCCCACCGAGCAAATTAGGCACAAGGCCGATTTTTAATGTGAGGAGTTAAGGGGAAATGGGGACCAACTCCCCGGGGAGTAAGGGAGCTGGATAGTGACAATTGGTATGAAGGGTTGCCCCTACATAGACCAAGGTCTTATATGTGGGGTCGCCCCCACATATGGTTTTTGCTTGCAGTATCTGCCGGAACAGATGGTATTTATTTGCTCCCCCACCGAGCAAATTAGGCACAAGCCCGATTTTTAATGTGAGGAGTGAAGGGAGGAGGAAGGGAAAAAGAGGACCAGCTCCCGAGAGGTGGGAAATGGGAGCTGGTTAAAGGTCAGGCATGTGGGGTTGCCCCCACATCTGGTCTTTGCTAGTTATAGCTGGTCTTTGCTAGTCATAGCTTGCAGTATCTGCCGGAGCAGATACTACACTTTTATCTCGGTCCGAAGGCCAAGACCCGCTTCTTGTTTCAAATATAGCACAGTTATCGGATGCATGGGCAGTATGTAAACCATCCAGATGCTGTTTCAGTATTGAAGGTTTCAATGACCCATTGCCAAGACCTTTTAAGCACAACAGACACTGAGGCTACACACCATCCACAACAACGAAGGCAAAGCCATACAAACATATAAATCCAGGTATGCACTTTTCTTAAACATGACACAATCTGAAAAGAAATTACTTTTTAATTATTAGGTATTTCAATTATTTACCCCCCCCCACCATATAATTTTCCCCCTCTTAGGGATAGATTTACTCTTGATTGAGAACTTTTGGCTCAAAGGATATAAAGTGCGATATCTTAACAATATCTTTAAAAAATGGCAAAGAAAAAAATGTATTTCGGTTTTTATAGGCCGGCAATAATCAATAGAAAAGCGGTGGTATAATTAACAAAAAATACAAAATAGACAAAAGTGTGACATACCCTTTATTGGGGAAGCTCTTTAAGTTCCCACATTTAAAAGCCTTATGCCCGATTTCCCTTGTACTCTAGTAGAGACATCAATATTTTGGCATATGCTGTTGAAAACATATCAGATACAGCGGTGTATCTCTCGATTTGGATTGACAGGTTGTTTATAAACTCGATGGCAAAGAGTGTCGAAAGGTCAAAGTCGGTAAACTCAATCAGTCTCTTTGCTTTTTATATGTACCTATCTCTCTTCCTCTTTTTCTGTCTTTTTCTTTTTCTCTTTCTCTTTTACTTTTCTTTTCTTTTTTTTTTTTTTGTTCTATTCATCTAATCAAGTAGTGTTCTGCCTGATACACGCATTTGACGGCTACGGCTCTCCACCTATCTTTTTCCCTCGAACAATTTATGAATTCATTGTTGCTCATCATTTTTTATGTTGCCCAGGTGTTCAGACTGCCAACATATGTTTCTCGCTGTCGTCCTCTGCTTTTTCTACCCACGATCTTTCCTGTCAAGCTAATTTGTTCTATTCCGCTTTTTTTTTCTGTAGATATAGCCCATGAACCTTATTTATCTTTTTCGTACTGTTCTTAAGAGGCATTTCTGTATTTGCCATCTCTAATTTCTCCTAGTTTGTTTTCCTTTTCTGTCCAGGAAATCTTCAAAATTCTCCTTAGAAACCAACTTCCAATTGCCTCTAGTTTCTTCCTCGTGCTGTTGGTGATTGTCCAGCACTCACAACCGTATAAAACCAGACCATACATACGTTTGGAGTATTCTAAAATTGGTGTTTATTTTAATCTTTCCGTTCGTCATGACTGATGACTGTCTCCTGAAGGCGACTTTGGCGGCCGCTATGCTGCTTTGTATTTCAGTCGTACATCTTCCATCAGATGTGATTTAGTACGGGTTTTTTTACATAGGCATCACCACTTATCAAGGTCAAGAGGCCACTCAAGGATAAGGGTTAAAGAGTGTACAGTAGAAATTGGGCAATATAGTAATCGTTAATAATAAAAATTCGGTAAATTTGTTAACTTAAGTGAAACGGTTCATCAAAAACATGTTTACATTAGACTTTAAGACAACCATATTGTAGTCAGCTGGAAAGCAGGAAAACGGAAGACAATTCCATAGGCGTGCAGTTCTAAGAAAGAAGCTTTGCTCATGGAATCTTCGTTTAGGTTTAGGCACAGATAAAGAGTGGGGAAATTAGTGATAGTGTTTTCTGCTTGACGGATTTTTCTTATGAAAGTCTGGCGAGGGGGAACCATAGATTGGAGCTTAGCTGAGCACTTGCCATGAAAATAACGATAAAGCAGAGAAAAACTCGCAACATATCTTCTATGAGAAAGAGGTTGCAGGGAAGAGAAAAGTACATCTACGAGGCTACGAATTCTATTTTGAACTCTATCGAGGCAGGACAAGTCCTTTCTAGCAGCTCTTGCCCAGATGAGGCTGCTAGAAAAGACTTAGTCCAGATGTTTGAATTTTTTAACTTGTTTAACTGGTATACTGCGACTTTGTAGTTTATATGTTAGAACTTGGGTGTTCTTGAATACTGTCCTGCTTACCGTTTTTAAGATGTTTAAATCAAATTCTTTATTTTCACTTGTTTCCACCACAATGCGTTGGAGGGTCTCTTCGAATTGTACTATTAATATAGTATCGCCTACATACCTTAAATGGTTAATGTTGTGTCCATCCAAACTTAGATATATTTAATTCTTTGTCTATATCTCTCTCATTTTTTTTTTTTTTTTTTTTTTATTTCACGAAACATTGTAATTCAGTTTGAATCCTACCGTGGACATAATTAAAGCTGGAACTTGGAATCTCGACTTTTTTTTTCAGAACGGCTCTCGAATTTAAGAAAATGCTCTTTGAATATTAAAAAACTGTATTTTTATAAGAACATGTCTTTGTAGCTTTTTATATACACGTATCCAATCCTAAGAAGAACAGTCTTCCGGCATATCAACCCCTTAATCTAAAAAGGGCGTATCTATCATTTCATTGTGTTTAACATTCGTAAACCTGGTTGCCATATCAAGACGTAACAATTATTTCGAGATATGTCCCCAGGATACACACAACCAAGGTACTCTCTCCAGTAAACGACTGTAACGCAAAAGTATGTGACAGAAAGTATACGGCCGATTCTCGGGCCATAACTGCCACGATACCTAGTCGTAACTGTATTTATTGTATATGGGTAATTTCATTTACTCCCGAAATCAACTTACACCAAAATAAAAAAGGGAAAAAGAATAGACAATGTAGGTGATTCAGAAGCATAGGCGACTGTTAATCCGCGTATACCGGTGTCAGGTGAAAAATTTGTCTTGCTATAAATTGTTTCACTTAGCAAACCGGACTTCCTGTTTAAGTTTATTTATTTATTTATTTACATAGCAGGCACCACTTATCAAGGCTCAGAGGCCACTCGAGAATAAAAGTTAACAAGTGTACAGTAGTCAATGAGACAAAATCATAGTAATCGTCAGAAGTGTAAATTTGGTAAATTGGATTACTTAAGGGGAACGATTAATCAAGAACTTGTTTAGGTTGGACTTGAAGATTGCCATATGGCTCATCAAGAACTTGTTTATGTAAATAAGCAAATTGACACGAAAGAAAATATGTAAAAATTTTGTACACGTTTTTATTTTATTTTTATATATATTTTACAGAAATAAATAATACTTGATCATATTTTCCGATTTAGTAATCGGAACGTTTTTAAATCAAGTATAGATTGTCACTTGGCACCGGCACTTAGAGTGGGCTATGCTTTTGAATCGCCAAAATATATATGGTTATTAAAATTAGAAGAAATAACTTTTGATATAAGCTATAATTAAACTAATAAAGAACAAACGGAAAATACATGTTGTATTCTTGTATTGTTTTTTTATCACAATCAGTATCTTTGTTGCTAACTTCCGACCTTCTTCCGGTCCACTATCTCCAAATTTTGATACTATAGACTTTCTTACAAGTAAAAAATATTGTTAATGTGGGACTGAAATGATCAACTCGAACATCGCCCTGTTGTTATGATAACGTCTTTCTTTCTGATATTTAAAAAAACAAATTCCTGATGAACCGCCCCCTTAAATGAACACTTCATTAAATCTCCACACTAACGTACTGTACTTGCAATAACCCTTGTCTCTCAGTGGCTTCTGGGCCTTGATAAGTGGTGACCACCGTTTAATTATCTGAGCACTCCTGAGACAAACTTCACACAAATATTCTACATCTTCAGTTCCTCGCGAATAATTATGCGCACAGTTCCCACACTGACATCAAACGGTGCACTTATTGTCTCTAGAGACACATGATAGTCCTTATCCATGAAATTCTTTCTTGGGTAAATCAGCTCGTTATTTCCATGGCAAGTGTTCGTCTGAGCTCCAATCTCTGCCCCCCTCGCCAATCTTTCACGAAAAACACCCGTCTAGCTGAAACCACTGTCAATAATTTTCCCCAATCTTTATTTGTGCCTAAATCAAAACAATTCCATGAACAAAGCTTCTTTCTTAGAAGTGCGCGCCTGTGGAACTCTCTTCCATCTGCCTGTTTCCAACCTGACTACAACTTGGATGAGGATTTAATGAAGTGTCTACTTAAGGGAGCGGTTCACCAGGCTTTTGTTTACTTTGGACTTGAGGACATCCAAGTTGTAGTCAGGAGGGAAGCAGGCAGACGGAACAGAGTTCCACAGGCGTGCAGTTCTAAGAAAGAAGCTTTGTTCATAGAATCTACGTTTTGATTTAGGTATAGATAAAGAGTGGGGAAAGTTTTTGACAGTGGATTCAGCTTGACGGGTGTTTTTTGTAAAAGATTGGCGAGGGGGGGACCAGAGGTTGGAGTTCAGACGAGCATCTACCATGGAAATAACGATAAAACAAAGATAGGCCTGCAACGTTTCTTCTGTGGGAGAGAGATTGCAGAGAAGAGAAAAGGGCATCCCCCACTAAGCCACGAAATCAATTTTGTACTCTGTCAAGGCAGGATATGCTGTTTTTAGCAGCTCCTGCCCAGATATGGCAGCAGTATTCCATCCTTGGACGTACTTGGCTTTTATATAGATAGAGAATTGCATCAGTAGTGAGATATCTTCTGGAGCGGTAGAAGGATCCCACCATCTTTCCAGCGACCTTGGCAACAGATTTGATGTACGTGTTCCATTTCAGATCAGGAGTGAAGGTCAAGCCCAGAAGCTTGTTAAAACATGGGAGAGCCATCCATTTCATTTCATGCCAGATGGAGATCAGAGCGTTGATGATGTAAAGATAGGGGTTTGGTTTTAGATGCACTAAAGGTAACCAGCCACGTCTTCCCCCACTTAACCACTCATTCGAGATCAGAGCAGAGAGAATCATAGAGAGCTTTGTCATTTACAGCCTTTGATGTGTTGCCGTAGATGGTCGTGTCATCAGCATAGATGTCAACGAATGATTTAAGTATGTGTTTAGGGAGATCATTGATGTAGATCAGGAAGAGTGTTGGGCCCAGGATGGACCCTGGAGGGACTCCAGCATTAATACTGCAGGCCTCTGATTTTTATCCATCAACCACTACTTTTATGGGCCTATCAGAGAGAAATGATTTAATGATAGAGAGAATATTTCCAGTTATACCGTAGCTGGAGATCTTGTGAAGTAGGCCTTTATGCCATACCTTGTCGAAGGCCGTTGATATGTCAAGAGCAATTGCCCTGGAAAGGAAGCCTTTGTCAAGAGATTCACTAATCCTATGATTATTTCTGCTGAGGTGGTTGACTATTTCTCTATTGACGTGTATTGATGTGTCGAATTTTAATAAGTACTCTATCTTCTGCGCCACGGGTTTTGCGGATAAGATATACTTGAATAAGATCGGAGGTTACATCTACCGAAATGTTCTCACCTCGTGCCGGCTGTCCTCTTCTTCTGATCTCTTCATTGTGCTCTTATATAGACATACTTTGAATTTGAATGCTTATTGTTTTTTGTTGATATGCGAGCCAGGTTCGAATGTTGGACGATCCTATTGTTTACGTTTTTAAGTGATCTTCCAGGATCACAACTCTCGATATGATTGATATCATCGGCCGATATCTGACATTGCGTGTGTGTACATACATTCGATATTTTCCGTTGTCGACTCAGCACAATCTTCAACCAATAAGAGAAAGAATAGTAAAACCTACAACAAAGAAAGGAAATAAGTGATCAATAGGACAAACATATAGGAAGTGAAGTCAGTAGAAAGACAATAGGGGAAATGATGCATCAAGGTACACAAAGGTGAGCTGAAAAAACAATAGTTAATCAAGGTGTGAAGCTAACCGGGACAAAAGACCGAACACAGAGATTAATATATTTAGAGTTAGTTTACGGAAAGTTTTAGAAATTTGGATGAGTTTTGCGATTGCTTACGGCAACTTACATGTAGTCTTAGATTTGCGCTGGTTGACGGCAATTGCAGTTGAGGAAAGTTGAAGGCAAGTTGTTGCTTGGAACAGATGGGGATATGAATTGATCAACAGACTTACGAACATCACCTCAGCAGAAAATTAGCATGCATAGCATCGATGGTGTCACATCTACACCCAAAGTACAACGAATATAAACAGAATGTTTCGCTTAAGTTTGTTTATTTTTTATACTTGTGAACCAGCACTCGCCTTCGGCATTCGCCAATGTGAGAGAGGACTACACGACCAGAACGAGAAACACCGAGAAGAGGAGATGAAGTAGAAAGTAGTGATGGGACAATTTCAATATTTTCCCGATTCCGATACAATTACCGATTCCGATTCTTTATAAATCTCTAATTATTTAATTATAAGATTGTTATTTCCCCCGATTTTCGTAAAAACATATGTTAAATATGCAGATATTTTCATAAACGTTAAAATACACTTGTGAAGAGTGATCTATTGATTTTAGCTTTCCTGGTATTTTAAAATCAATAAATATTTATTATTTTATCATAATTACCAGCAGTGGAAGATTTTGGTTTCAAAATAAAATCAAATAAAAAAAAGACAATTAAAAGAATCGTTGTTGGCATCGGAAAATAGGCACCAATTTTTTTCGATTCCGATACCGATTCTGATACCCTCAAATCTTCCGATTCCCGATTCCGATTCCGATTAATCGTCCCACTACTAATAGAAAGAGACTACGACGTACACAACAGCGTTATGATCGGTGATTGCTGTTAATAGAGAGCAGATGGGTATACAAACTAGTAAATCTATGTTTCGAACTAGATTCGAACTCTTATTTCGAATCATACCAATTGAATGCATGAAATTCACATTTATCGATTGCGTACAACGCCCAGTTTTCTTATACAATGCCTTGAATTCTAGCTTAAAATGCAAACGGCAAGTATCATGGCTAAATTGTGCTCCAAACAGAATCATTTATTCCGAACGCGCCCCTGTCATATTAAAAAAGCTACTGTCGATTTTATACGCCGGGCCTTTCTACGTAATAATGCCTTGAAATAAAATTTAAAATGTAAAAGTCATTTATCATGGTTCAATTGTGCTTTAAACAGAAACAGTGATTTTGACTACGCACCTGTCATATCAAAGAACTTACTGTTAATTTTATGTGTAGTGGTTTTCGGTTTGTGTGGTAATAAAACTGTTCAAATGCACTTGTGGTGCTAAGCTGTATATATTATTAACTTAGGTCAAAATCGCCTTCCATTCTTTCATCGGATAATTATCGAAGACATTCGGATACAAAACCTATCTAATTTCATATACATGCACATGAAGTACATATATGTGAAATTTCAAAAAACATCGTCCCAGTCATTACGGAGTCTATAGGGACTGAGCTCACACATACACGCAGGAAAATTTCTTTTTTTTTTAAATCTTTATTATATAAAAGGAACTTTGTCTGTGTATCTATGTGTCCGTTAGTTCGTTCCCTATGGACTCCAAAACGACAATGTATTGTGGGATGAATCACTGGGTGGCATGCGAAGCTTCCTCCCGGTGCACTGCGATGGGTATCCAATTAGAGCAGGCAATAGATAGATTTAAATGTAAAAATGGGAGATTTCACTGATTTCGATGGCAATAAAAATATGGGATTCTGAAAGAGTCGTTGATCACCATTTAATCCAGGACAACATCGAGTCATACTGCTAGTATATATATATATATATATATATATATATATATATATATATATATATATATATATATATTATGGCAGTAGAGTTTAGTTTCCTAGAAGTACATCCAATGAAACAATATGTGTCTACCAAAAAGTGCTCAATGAGTAAACAGAGCAGGTATATTAAATTTATTTATACAAACATTGATGAGTACATATGTTTGTATAAATAGATTAATATATATATATATATATATATATATATATATATATATATATATATATATATATATATATATATATATATATTAGATATCTCATTGCTGATGCAATTCTCTATCTATATAAGAGGCAGATACGTCCAAGTATGGAATACTGTTGCCACATATGGGCAGGAGTTGCTAGAAAAGACTTGTCCTGCCTTGATAGGGTTCAAAATAGACTTCGTGGCCTGGTGGGAGATGTCCTTTTCTCTTCGCTGCAACCTCTATCTCACAGACGAGATGTTGCGAGTTTTTCTCTGCTGTATCGTTATTTTCATGGAAAGTGTTCGACTGAGCTTCAATCTATGGTCCCCCCCTCGCCAAACTTTCACAAGAAACACTCGACTAGCTGAAAACACTATCAATAATTCTCCCCACTCTTTATCTGTGCCTAAACCTAAACATAGATTCCATGATCAAAGCTTCTTTCTTAGAACTGCACGCCTGTGGAATTGTCTTCCGTTTTCCTGCTTTCCAGCTGTCTATAATATGGTTGTCTTCAAGGCCAACGTGAACAAGTTCTGATGAGCCGTTCCACTTAAGTTAACAAATTTACCGAACTTCCATTACTTTCGATTACTATATTGTCCTTTTGACTACTGTACACTTTTTAACACTTATTCTTGAGTGGCATAACAGCCTTGATAAGTGGTGACGCCTATGTAAAATATATATATATATATATATACAGAGAGAGAGAGAGAGAGGGGGGGTCATCCTTTTATTTTCGGATTACGTTAAAATCCATGTATTATATGCATATACAGTCGCACGTTGATATGTCGTAAAAACAAACAAACAAACAAAAAGCCACTTAAATATTTACGTATTCATAAATTTATATACCACTTTTTTAGTTTTGAAAAAAAAAACTATAATGTTTTCTTCTCTTTAAAAAAAAAAAAAGCACAAGCGAAAACAGAACTTATCAATGAGCCAAAGAAAAACGTCTTTTACAAAAGGGCCACGTTTGTTCCCTGTTTATAGGGACCCCATTCGAAGTTATTATAGCCCGTATGTTTCGTTGGCCCTCATTTGCCGTTTTCCACCCGATTACTGGCCTTCGGGGATTTCGGCTAACCGGCACAGTGCAGATCCCGCACCAAGGTAATGGAAAATGCGTTCCGATGGCGGACCGGAATTTGATTTGGGGATTGGAGGGTGGTAGGCACAGCGAAAGAGAGGAGGGAGGGCGTAGTTAGCTTACGGACGCCACAGCAGGAACTCTTGTTTTGTTGCAATGGGAATTAGTCAATGAGTAACCAAAGCGCAAACTTTGCAAGAATAAACATACAGTATTTACTAGTGTTGGGACGATAAATCGGAATCGGGAATCGGAAAAAATTGGAACTTTTGAGATGTCGGATTCGGTGTTGGAAAAATTTTTTGACTATTTTTCGATACCAAAAACGATTGTTTTAATTGTCTTTTTGTTTGTCTGTCTGTTTGTTTGTTTGTTTAAATTTTAATTTTCCATTGCTGTATTAGGGAAAAAAATGAACATTTATTGATTTTAATAGATCAGCAAAACTAACATTTATAGATCATCCCTTCATTCACAAATGTTTTTATGTTTGCAAAAATATATGCACGTACTAAATTCTGATAAAAAATGAAATCAAAAATATGCTTTAATGATGTTTGCTTAAAAATCAATGGATTCTTTCTGTCCGTTCATCCATTTCTTTTCGTATGAATCAGAAGGCTCTATTGTTGGTATTGGTTCCCCAGATATATTTCTAGTCAGAATTCTTTTTACAATGACAAAGGATCCTTACGGGAGGGGCCACATGAAAGCTGCCGACATCCGAAATGACGATATGTACTAGTGTTAGACGATTAATCGGAATCGCAAAAGATCAGAACTTTTTGACATATCGAAGTCGTTATCGAGAAAACTTTATGACTATTTTCCGCTACCAAAAATTATCGTCTTTTCTATCTTTTTTACTCTAATTTTTCATTGCTAATATCTTTTTCACTCTAATTTTTCATTGCTAATATCTTTTTTACTCTAATTTTTCATTGCTAATATCTTTTTTACTCTAATTTTTCATTGCTAATATCAACGATGCATTTGAACATTTGTTGATTTTAAATCATCAACAAAACTAAAATATTTAAATCATCACTTCCTCTACAAGTGTTTTTTTATGTTTGCGAAAACATATGCACATATTTCATGGTATTCTAAAACAAAAACAAAAAAGGCTGTAGTTAAATACGTACATATTGTTTAAAGAATTTAAATCGGAATCGGTAATGGTATCAGAATCGGGAGAAAAATTGGAATCGTCCCATCACTCGTATTTACACAGGATTTCGACAAAAAATAAAGATAAAAATTATTACTAGCGAGGTGACTTGATAGTGCTCTGAATCGAATAATGATCAACGAATATTTCACATTCCCATATTTTTATTGTCATCGAAATCGATGAAATTGTTCATTTTTCAATCAAATCGATTGATTGCTTTAATTGGGGACCCATCGCGATGTCCTGGAGGAAACTTTATATGCCTCTCGCAGTGACTAAATTTACAATATATTGCAATCTACATTGCACTGTAGATAACCTACTGTTAATTATATAAAATTATTTTACATATAATGATTTGCATTAAAGTTTAAAATTCAAAAGTCAAGTATCATGCTTCAGTTGTGCTCTAAACAAAAACATTTATTCCGAAAGCGCCCTTGTCATATCAAAGAACCTACTATTGCCTGAAATTATTGGTTGTCATATCAAAGAACCTACTATGCCTGGAATTATTATTATTATGTCATATCAAAGAACCTACTATGCCTGGAATTATTGGTTATGCGGTGGTGATGGTTTTAATTTAAGTTTAAAATGAAAACGTCAAGTATCATTGTGAAATTGTACTTTAAACAGAAACATTCATTTCGAACGCGCCCCTGTCATATCAAAGACCCTGCTTTTGATTTTATATGTCGAGCCTTTCTGCTTGTGCTATAATAATAGTAAAACTTATTAAATACACTTTTGATGTTAAGCTGTGTAAGATGTTAACTTTGGTCAAAATCGCCTGTTCCTTCTTTTATCGGATTGTTTCGATTATCGAATTATCGATATTTATCGAAGGCATTCTCATACAAAACATACCTAAGAACACTGGCAGGCAATGAAGTATATTTGGGAAAAAATTCATAAAAGAATTCACCCAGCCATTTTGGAGTCCAGAGGGAACAAACTCAGAGACAACAAATTTCCTTTTATATAATAGTAGAGATAATAAATAGAGCTGTGACAACAGCATATTCTTTTCATTCTTTTGACTCTCGAGTATATATCCGACAAAGTAAGACACGGTCAATCAACCGAGAACCACATAAGTCTCTATAAAAAACATATTAGATATTAACGGATATATACTCAAGAGTCAAAATAATGAAAATAATATGCTGTTGTCACAGTTTCAATGATGTTTGATCAAAATCAATGGATATTTTCTGTCGGTTTATTTATTCTCTCTTCATGAATCAGAAGGTTCTATTTTTGGCTATGGTTGGTCGGTTGGTTGTTTTTGTATTACGGCATATCAACTCTTTTCAGGTTATTTAATGCCAAATCCAGTTATTTTGAAGAAAAAATTTTTAATAGAATATATTTGGATTTTTTTTTTCTTTTGTTTGTTTGTTTGTTTTCAAGTCGGTTTCTATTTAACCCATAGTTGGGACCCTAACAGATACTGGCACTCTGGGTCAGAGTGGATCTTGGAGCAATGACAGGGTAGCTCCACACTCACCAAAGCCCACAAACTGGGACCTCACCATCGGATATAGTTTAAGGTCATATCCAGGACCTGTTGGCATTGGTTTCCCCGATGTATTTCTAGTACGAATTAATTCTACAAATACATCGAATACTTACGCAATTGTATTTGGGGTGTCGCCAGCACTGAGGAGTGAGCCTTCAATCTTTAGAACAGTGTAATT
>NC_136509.1:89216263-89231263 GCF_053919585.1 Euprymna scolopes
AAACATCACGGGGTCCTTAAAAAGGGGGACGACAAAAGAAATAGGGGAGAAAAATATAAAAAGGGGAACAGGAAAAGGGACAATGTAGGGGAAAAGACCCGTTGCAAAATGGTTGTGCTGCTGGATGGCAGTGCAGAAAGCTTGATGTTCAAAAACTCCACAGGAAGACCGGAAGTGCACCGTAACCCCCACAAGATGGCAGCTTTCGATTCATTTTTGTAATTCTCTCATTGGTCGGCCTCGTTTTCGTCCCTCGTAGTTCGAATTCTTTCTCTGCATTCCTTTTTCTTCTGTCGTGTCTTCTTCATTCGTCGATTCTAGACTTGCTTTATTCTCTTTCTTTTTTTTTTTTTTTTGCATTTGATTTTTTTTTTCCATTCGTCCCCCCTCCGTCCCCGCTGCCATTAATTTTGCGTGTGTATTTAAGCTTGTTTGTTGGTTTATTTTGTCACGTTCGATTTACTTGTTTTTATATATTTATCTATTTGTCAATTTTCGTTCTACTTCATTTTAATCTTTCTCGATATATCTAATATATAAAATAAAGTCGATTTTGGCAATCATTTCTAAAATACTCTCTCCAACAGAGAATGTTAATAAAATGAAAATAGATACGAAGGCGTTCAATAAGTAATGCCCCTGAAAAAAACTTCTTATCGCAGTAGAGCAAAGAAACTTAACACGCTTATTAGTCTTTCTTTCATAAAAAAAACACTCAAGAGTTACGCATTACTCCTATCTTTTAATGCACCTCTGGAAACCTTGTAGAAGATCCAATGGTTGGTGCTCCAACAACGAAATGATTTCTGAAGTCAACGCTACATCACTTGAGAAACGTTTTCATTTAAAAATAAATGCTATGGTTGAAGAAGTTAAAGTCAGAGGGCGCAAGGTCACAAGAGTAGGGGGACGCTAAACAGTTTACATTTACACTTGACTTCGTTCAAATACTGGTTTTACTTGTTTAATATATATATCGATACGTCAATGTTCGCACTTCTTTGTGTTAATCTTTCTATATATAATATAATATATATATATATATATATATATATATATATATATATATATATATATATATAAACAAATGATTAATAAAACATGTTAAAAAACATCTTGAAAAAGAGTTAAAAACATATTTAATTTTAAAAAGGAAGCACAAGATAAGTGGATAGTCCTTAATCCGCGGAGTTTCGAAGAAATACTCTCCTTCTCATCAGAGGGCAGGAATTAGCAAAATGCGGGATCGGATTTTGCATGTAAAAGTATTTAATGAAACCACAAGTAAGTCACAGATCTTACTTGGTTAAAAAAAAAAGGTGAGGTAAGGGGAATAGGAGGTAAAAGAAAAAATGATAAAAAGATTTCACATAAATGGATAGTCCGGTGAAGGGTAAAAAATCCAAGAATGGTAAAATCCAAACACGGTCGAATTAAAAACTTCCAATCCAACATTGATTACCTTGGTAAACTTATTGTAATTTTTATTTATATATATATATATATATATATATATATATATATATATATATATATATATATATATATATATATATACCCATCTATTATTATATATAAAAGAAACTCTATCTATGTGTAGTGCGTGAGAGAGGTCGTTTCCTATGAACTCCTAAACGGCTGGGCTGATTTTTATAAAATTTCACACAAATGTACTTTATGTATCTGCCAGTGTTTTTAAATAGGCTTGGTATCAGAATGTCTTCGATAAGGATCGATAATCGATAATCGAAAAAATCCGATGAAAGCAGAAACAGGCGATTTTAATCAAAGTTAACACTCCATATAGACTGACATCACAAGTGTATATGAGAAGTTTTATTACTACACAAGCAGAAAGGCTAGGTATATAAAATCAACAGTAGATTCCTTGATATAATAGGTTTGCTTTCGAAATAAATGTTTCAATTTTAGCAAAATTGAACCATGATACTTGGCTTTTGCATTTTAACCTATTATTTATAAAAGTAGTAGAATATATTCGAAAATTAGGATATGGATTTATATTATTCTTTCATCGCAGAAATATAATTACTTATCTAAAAGTCATGTCACTCGAAGATGTAATGTTCGATTGAAATATTTAAATTATTACGAGCATCATATAATTAAATTTATTATATTTTAGTAATAGTCAATTAAAAAATAGATTAGCTAATTAATATATTTATTTTATGGTATCAGATTTTTAAAACAAAGTTGCATATATCCATTTGATTTAGGTATAATTTTCAAGATGGAAAAGTTTGGTTACAATTAGCTAGCTACGCCATATTGTAATTTTGCTGGCTGATTTTTATTTCCTTTTTTGTGATATACGATTTGTAAATTTAATAGAATTATGACTAAAGTTTTTTATAATCTAGATTTTAAGAATAAAATTAATGATAAGCTATGGACGAGTTATCGATCGCTGTCATTAAAAATTAAACAGGAAAAGTCCTTTCTAGCAGCTCCTGCCCAGATGTGGCAACAGTATTCCATCCTTGGACGTACCTGGCTCCTATATAGATAGAGAGTTGCATCAGCAGTGAGATATCTTCTGGATCGATAGAAAGATCCCACCATTGTTTCAGCGGCCTTGGCAACAGATTTGATGTACGTGTTCCATTTAAGATCAGGAGTAGAGGTCAAGCACAGAAGCTTGTCAAAACTTGAGGCTTCCTGAAGACAAGAGCCATTCATTTCAATTGATGCTAGATGTGGATCAAAATGTTGATGATGTAAAGAGAGAAGCTTGGTTTTAGATGCATTAAAAGTAACCAGCCACTCCTTTCCCCATTGTACTACGTGCTCAAGATCAGAGGAGAGAGAATCGGAGAGAACTTGGTCGTTTACTGTCTTAGATGTGCTACCATAAATGGTAGTGTCATCAGCATAAATGTCTACAAATGATGTAAGGATGTGATTTGGAAGATCATTAATGTAGATCAGGAAAAGAGTTGGGGCAAGGATGGACCCCTGAGGGACTCCAGCATTAATACTGTGAGCTTCTGATTTTTGCCCATCAACTACTACTCTTAGGAACAAATCAGAAAGAAATGATTTAATAACTGAGAAGACATTTCCAGCTATACCATAGCTAGAGATCTTGTGAAGTAAACCTTTATGCCATACCCTATCAAAGGCCTTAGATATGTCAAGAGTAATTGCCCTAGAAAGGTTGCCTCTGTCGAGAGATTTGCTAATCCTATGAGATATAACTGTAAGCAAATCTACTGTAGATCTAGCAGAACGGAAACCATATTGAGTGTCACTAAGAAGGTTATTTTTGTTGAGATGGTTGATTACTTCTCTATTTAACACAGATTCCAGCAACTTACTCATGACGCACAGGAGACTTATTGGCCTGTACTGAGAGGGGGGTGAGCGATCACCTGAATTCTTCAATACAGGGCATACTGATGAGATTTCCCAGGGTGATGGGAAGCTATTCTCCTTAAGACAACGTTTAAACATTTTTGTAAGTACAGCCGCTAGTTCTGGTTGAATTTTTTTGAGTACTATAATTGGAATACCGTCAGGGCCAGTTGCTTTACTGGAATCAAGGTTTTTGATTAGCTTGACAACATCACGTATTGATATATGTATATCACATAGCGTGTTTCTGATACAGGAGGAAATATTGGGGTTGGCGGCCTTGGTTGCAAGGGGTAGAATTAGCTGCAAAGTTCTTGGCAAAGAGTTTGGCTTTGTCTGATGCTGACGAGATTATCTCAGGTCCATTGATGATAGTAGGGATAGAACACACGCTTCTGTTCAGGATTCTGTTTGCTATTTGCCAAAACTGGTGGGAACCAAGCCGCTGCTCAGCTACTTTGGACTAGCCGGATTGAGCATACAACTCTTTTGCGTTCTTTATTACTTTCTTACAATGGTTGCTGGCAGTCCTGAAAACGGCTTTAGTTTCCATACATCTATTACGTTGGAAGCAGTGGAAAAAGTGATTTCTGTGCGCAATGGCAGCAGCACATTCTGGAGTGAACCATAGCTGGCTGTTAGGTTTTTGCTGAAACTTTTTCGATGGTTTTAAACGGTCTATACCTATAATTAACCATTCCGTCAGGTCTGATACTATAGAGGACACATCCTTTTTAAACATAGAATGCAGAGGTAGATCCGATATAAATGTACGGAAGCTATCCCAGTCAGCCTTAGTGTATCGATATACTTTACGATGGAGAGGTACGTCTGGAGATTTATTACATTTCATTTTTATCTTAATTGATACAACAGAGTGGTCGGAAGATCCGAGAGGAGACAGAACAGAAACTGAACATAGTTCAGGGCAAGTTGTGAGAAAAAGGTTCAGTAGACTCGCATACTGGCCGTCATTGTCGGGCACACGGGTGGGTTGGGGAACAATCTGAGTGAAGTCATAAGCAATGGAGAAATCATGACAGAACCTCCCCTCATCATCGGTCTTGTTTGAGTGGGTCAACCATTCGACGTTGTGAACATTTAAGTCTCCACATACGTGAATGTTAGCTGAAGGATAAGCAGATAGGACTTTGTCAATTTTCTCAGATATGCTTTTAAAGATAGTAACTTCGCTGTTGTGGGGGCGATAGAGAGTAAATATAAATGCAGTAGTGTGAGCTAGTGCAACCCGGAAGCACATATAGGGCAAGTTAGGATCTTCTCTGGAGATGTCCCTACCACATGGAAAGCCATCTTTAATATAGGCACATATTCCATGCCCATGGCGATCTTGGGGGTCAAATTTAGAAGTTAAGTTAGAGTATCATTTAATTGCGAACTCTTCTAGGGAAATAGCCTGTCCAATGCCAGTTTCGCTTAAAAATAAAAGGTCAGATTTAGTCTCCTGTAATTGGGTTTCAACCTCTGGAAGGTTAGAACGTAGACCACTGATGTTGGAGAAGGAGACATGGCAGTAGGGGTCTACGTTGGAAGTTGGAGAACCGGGTTTAATCGTGTATTTTTTCTTGAAACTTGTCATGATGGAATTTTTGAATTTGTGGACTAGGTCGTCAGATTTGCTTAGAGCAGGACAGGGAGGGGAAACTAAGAGAGAAAATAAACGAAGAACTTTTTTGTAGAACATGATAAGGTAAAGCCGTAACAATTACCCACTAATATGGCATCGAGAGGCCCCACCAGAAGCTACTGCATGGTCCAGGATCCATTCACCAAATGGCAATACAGCAGCCCCAGTACTTTGCACCTGCTGATAGGACAGCCTCCTTAGTGGTTAATCCAAGGTCCGGGTCCCTGACTAAAACGTTTACCTCCAGCACTCTTGTGACATGGCTACAAGGATAGACATAGAAACAGAAAATTTCCGCCATCTCTGCCAACTGTTCGCGCAAAATACTGCCAACCTAGAAAACAGCTTTTTCTTCTCCCTTTGTCAGAAAAATCACTCATTAAATAATGAGAACTGAGGGACAAATAAGGAGAAGCGAGAGTAACGAGAGCTACCGATAAAGCATCCACAATGCGTTTTCTACTCTCCATTAAAAAAAAAAAATTATTAAGTATTATACTTAATAAAAGTCCAACGGACATGTTTAAGGGAAAGTATGGTGATAGATTCCCCTCGCACGAACTAAAAATGAATAATAATTACCTAATCTATTTTTGCAATCAACTTGGTAGTAAACATTTATAGACGAGAAAAACGCTAGCATTTAATAAAACAGAAATACATAAATTAAATA
Organism: Euprymna scolopes; assembly: GCF_053919585.1. Lineage (NCBI taxonomy): Eukaryota > Metazoa > Mollusca > Cephalopoda > Sepiida > Sepiolidae > Euprymna > Euprymna scolopes. The sequence continues at coordinate 89,221,963 of NC_136509.1, forward strand.
CTGACGAGTCATTTTAAGTTTTCATATAACGAGTCATTTTAAGTTTTCAAATCATTGGGGGGGGACTTAACCTGGACGTGAAATAGCCTGGGCAAAGCCCCCCACCCCGCTCCTGGGCAAACCCCATCCCCGCTAGTGATTTACAAAGTTAAAAATGACTCGCGTAAATATGATATTTTAATTTGTCCAGATTTCGTATGTATTATTTTAGAGTTGTGATTTCAAAAGTAAAAAAAAAAAGTATTTAGGTGCCAGCAGTTAGAACTGAAACCGAAACTGTAGCATTCAAAGCTGGTGACGTTACCACTGTATTAACTTTGCAGGTATATAAAGTGATTAAAAATTAAAAATTGAAAATAAACTAAGATGAATGTACAAAAGGTTTAACGATTTTTCACTTTTGGCGAATTTTTGGAGCATTAAAAACTATTTTAACCGGTTAAAGACCTATAAAAGAATCCAATAATTTGAGGCCCCTAGCGCCGCACTGCATCTTTTTGTTTTAAAGATATAGAGTTTTAAGATAAGGAGACAGACATACCAACATACATATAGCCGTTTATTTATTAGATTACTATATATTGAGTCCAATATAATAATAGATACGAAATCTGCATTAATCAAAATATCATATTTAAGCGTATTTTACGTCCAGGCAATGCCGGGTTGTCTGCTAGTATATATATATATATATATATATATATATATATATATATATATATATATATATATATATATATATATATATATATATAGTTATCCACGGACAGACTGTTTAACAGTATCACACCTCTTCAGTGCGATAGACTAGTAACTACCTCAAGCCAGAAATGAAACTCCTGGGCGAGCAGTCGGTACTTCTTATTGTTACGCTATTTCGCTGCTGCTAAGGGGGTGGGGGTATGTCAAATTACAATGTTCAAACATTGTCCAAACGCCTAAGCTCCGTTTGTTTACATAAAGAGCATTGCATTATACGCTACCGGCAGTTTTTTTTTTTTCATTCCCTAATAGTATAAGTAATAAGTGTATCACAGCTCTGCATTGCAGCTAGACAAGCTACTACCTTCAGCTAGGATTGAAATTCGGCTGTCTAGGCGACAGTCGTTGCTTCTAAAGAGAGAGAGATGCATATGGACAGACTAAGATAGATAGATAGATAGATAGATAGATAGATAGATAGATAGATAGATAGATAGATGTAGAAAGACAGACAAATAGATAGATAGATAGATAGATAGATAGATAGATATAGAAAGACAGACAAATAGATAGATAGATAGATAGATAGATAGATATAGAAAGACAGACAAATAGATAGATAGATAGATAGATAGATAGATAGATGTAGAAAGACAGACAAATAGATAGATAGATAGATAGATAGATAGATATAGAAAGACAGACAAATAGATAGATAGATAGATAGATAGATAGATAGATAGATATAGAAAGACAGACAAATAGATAGATAGATAGATAGATAGATAGATAGATAGATAGATAGATAGATAGATAGATACAGAGAGACAGGAAAAGAGATAGATAGATAGATAGATAGATAGATAGATAGATAGATATAGAAAGACAGACAAATAGATAGATAGATAGATAGATAGATAGATAGATAGATACAGAGAGACAGGAAAAGAGATAGATAGATAGATAGATAGATAGATAGATGAATTAATAGATAGATAGATAGATAGATAGATAGATAGATAGATAGATAGATAGATACGGAGAGACAGGCAAATAGATAGATAGATAGATATGAAAAGACAGACAAATAGATAGATAGATGAATTAATAGATAGATAGATAGATAGATAGATAGATAGATAGATAGATAGATAGATAGATACGGAGAGACAGGCAAATAGATAGATAGATAGATAGATAGATAGATAGATAGATAGATAGATAGATAGATAGATAGATATGGAAAGACAGACAAATAGATAGATAGATAGATAGATAGATAGATAGATAGATTGATAGATAGATGGATAGATAGATACGGAGAGACAGGAAAATATATATATATATATATATATATATATATATATATATATATATATATATATATATATATATATATATATATATATATATAGATAGATAGATAGATAGATAGATAGATACGGAGAGACAGGCAAATAGATAGATAGATAGATAGATAGATAGATAGAGGAATTATAGATAGATAGATAGATAGATAGATAGATAGATAGATAGATGTGTAACAATTTACTATAAGTCAGAATATATTAATGGCAGAATTCTTTTTTGGAAATTAAAAAATATTTACTTACAAAGTATTTTACGATGAATTTAAGAAGAAAAAAACAACGCGATTTTAATATAACAAAAATAAATTGTATCAAACTTTTTTTTCCTACATTAAAATTAAATAAAGACTTTAAAAAAAAAGCACTTTTTCTCATAACAAAAATAAATCGAAACTTGCTCACGAAATCGCTAGGCATCTCTCCGTTAATTGAAACAGCAGTCTGTGTGTACTTTTTCATTTAAAAGAAAATAGAAGAAGAAAAAAAAATAGTTCGAAAACTTTTTAACTTGCAGATGGAAAAAAAAAAGTTTTGCGTTTTACGGATTTCCAGTTTTAAAAGTTTCGATTTTTAGTTTTTCAAAATTGTTTTTGTTGTTTTTACTTTTATTTTTTTATATCTTCATCTGCATTAATTCCAAATGCATTTTTTTAACTGTCTTAAAAAAATGCATTGTGTCGCTAAAGTTGCTCAACAGTTTAAACGCTGTGTTTAAAATACGATCGTGTACGGGATTTGAACCCCTGCTATTCGAGTCGAAAGGGTTCGTGCAAGCCAGTTGAAACCTGAGTTCGCCACCTCGGCGAGAAAGCACTTTTAGCGAATAGTATGGTCACTCATGAGGGCAATAATAGTTCCTGTCCGTTTATGGTTTTGTCATAATGGTTCATTGTATTGTCCTTTTTGTGTTAGCCAACCACGTCATTATGATTTTTTTTTTTAGTTTTTTTTTTTTTTTTGCATTCGTTATCTTAAAATCAACTTTTTCTTTTTTTTCTGCCTTTTTCTTTCTGTCTCTCTTTTTTTCTCTCTCACTCTCTCTTCTCCACAGACACTTTCTCACTCTATCTTGTATATATATATATATATATATATATATATATATATATATATATATATATATATATATAAGCATAAAACAGAAACTGCTGCTTAAATATATAATATATATACATATATATATATATATATATATATATATATATATATATATATATATATTTAAGCGGCATTTTTTCTATTATGCAGGTTTCATTAAACATCGGGTGTAATTCTTGTTTGTTTTTCTTGAAATCCATTTTATTTTCATTTTGGCGGGTCAATTTAGAACATTCTGTCTGAGTGTAAAAAGAAATTTGCCATAGTCACGAACGTTTTCGGCTTCCATGAGTCGTCTTCAGGCGAGTCATAGAATTAAAAACTGCGTTTGATGAATTTATTGGGTTCAAAAACAGCCTACAGAAAATGGACTCTGATTTATGAAAGTATGATAGGTTACGAAAACGAAGGGTTGTAAATAGATAGCTTCGAAATTGGGGGTATCAAAACCAAAGCAAAGTATGATGAAAGTAAAAATAAAATAGATAAACCTTATAATTTATTATACCATACCTGTTCACACTGAAACACTTATCACAATATTCTGTGGATCTATATAAAAAAACTTGTTAAACTTTGTGACATATTTCCATTCTATGGAGGTCAGGTGCGAATGAATACTGATCCCTATTAATCCCTAACTGTACATTAAGCAGATAACATAATACTTAGTTTACTGCACCTTATCATAGAAATGGTCCATACAAAATTTTAGTCAGATCTGCCTAGCTGTTTTTGAGAAAAGTGGAACAGAGAAATATATATATATATATATATATATATATATATATATATATATATATATATATATAAGAGTTTATTTGTGGTGCAAAATTTACATATGACAGAAAAAAGAATTCTTTTGAACCCTAGACGTCTTTTGCCATCCTCCTCAGGGGCAAACGATGGCATTTTGATCATTTTTTGAAAGAGAAAATAGGGGAAGAAATTAAAATTTAGGATGAAAATGATAACGACTTATTTACAATTACTGTACAATATATGTACTGGAAGGACGGAAGGAGAGAAGATAAAATAAAACAGATTAACGAATGAAAACACGAAAATGTAATTATTGCTCCCACCCCACCCCCGAAAAAGGCAGAAGCACGTGACAAACCCTCCACCAGATATTTCGGCGCAGAAGGGATACGAAGAGAAGCTATTCTCTAGATATTGAGAACCTTTTTATGACTATTAGCAATAAACTATAGAAACTAAAACCCGGGAGCGTTGACCTCCCAACATCAAAGAGAATCGTACCTCAACCCGACAGCAAAAAGGGAAAATAAATGTCACAATTGGACTGACTGCCAAAGACATATCATTTCCATTGGAAATATAAAGGCATAATTATATCTTATGACTAGCATGGATACCCAGCGTTGCCAGGGTCAACATGAAGTTCGGTTTGGTCACACCTGCTATACTAAGAGTATTGACCAGTTTTTCATTATTGTATGTCAACTCTATCGTTACCCCAACAAAAATTTCAAAAATAAAAGAACGGATGAAAACACGAAAATGTAACTCCCCCCCCCCCGCCCGAAAAAAGCAGAAGTACATGACAAACTCTCCACCGGATATTTCCACAGATGGAATACGAAGAGAAGCTATTCTCCGGATATTGAGCACCTTTTTATGACTATCTTCCAGTTTAAGCGAATTTCTTTTATGCTACCTCAGTCTAGAAAGATTTGTTATTACGGTTTGTTGCAACGAAACCAAACTGTAAATAATTCAGTTTCAAAAATACCAAAATAGAATTTGTGTTAACCGAAATAAACGTTTTTATGTTATAAAAATGATGAGTTATGATTTTTGTGTTATTAAAAAAAATTAGCAGTTATGATGTCAAAAAATGTGAAGAAAAAAACGTAAATGAAAGGGATTTTTTTGTTTTTGTTTTAAATAAAGAATCGTAGTTGAATTGGATAGTTTGTTTATTTTAAAATAAAAATCCACTGGAAATTATTTTATTTGAACTGATTCCAAAAATAATGCTTGAAAGTTTGTGTGAATTATTTTTAGTTTATCAAACTGTCCGCGAAAAAGAAAACAAAAACAAAAAGAAGAAAGTAAGCGCCCAATGGAAATAACTCCAAACTCAAATAACTGAAATCGGTTTATAAAAAAAAATCGACGCTGGTAAAAAACAATTAAATTAAATATGTTCTCAATATATCAAATTTAAATAATAAACTTAAATAGAACACTTAAAAACAACCCTCTCATAATAAACAATAACTAACACACCGCTATTTAATAAATCGATTTCCCTAAATGTAATATGCAAATAAGGTCATCTCTTAATCATATATTTTGCAAAAATAATACTATATATATATATATATAGGAATGAATGAAACATTAAAATAATGGACCTTTTGTATATAACAAACAAATAAACAGACAAACAGACAGGAATACGAATTTATATATATATATATATATATATATATATATATATATATATATATATATTACTGATTTCAAGAGTTAAAAAATGATTTGGATGCCATCAGCTAGAATCGAATCCAAAACATTTAGCGCTTTAGTCGCATTGTCAACCGTTTAAGCTATTGACAGATACATAAGAAAGACTTAAAATCAAGCAACTCAAACTATGAATGCATTTGCACATGCGCAAAAGTAATATATGCCGACAAGTTGAAATGAATATTTTGCATTTTCACTTGCCGACATATTTCTGTATACCTTATTCCAAATAAACATTTACTCGTTATAAACCATCCTTAGTGCATATATAATCATCATTTTAAGTTATAAACCATCCTTAGTGCATATATAATCATCATTTTAAGTTATAAACCATCCTTAGTGCATATATAATCATCATTTTAAGTTATAAACCATCCTTAGTGCATATATAATCATCATTTTAAGTTATAAACCATTCTTAGTGCATATATAATCATCATTTTAAGTTATAAACCATCCTTAGTGCATATATAATCATCATTTTAAGCTATAAACCATCCTTAGTGCATATATAATCATCATTTTAAGTTATAAACCATCCTTAGTGCATATATAATCATCATTTTAAGTTATAAACCATCCTTAGTGCATATATAATCATCATCTTAAGTTATAAACCATCCTTAGTGCATATATAATCATATTTTTAAGTTATAAACCATCCTTAGTGCATATATAATCATCATTTTAAGTTATAAACCATCCTTAGTGCATATATAATAATCATTTTAGGTTATAAACTATCCTTAGTGCATATATAATCATCATTTTAAGTTATAAACCATCCTTAGTGCATACATAATCATCATTTTAAGTTATAAACCATCCTTAGTGCATATATAATCATCATTTTAAGTTATAAACCATCCTTAGTGCATAGATAATCATCAGTTTAAGTTATAAACCATCCTTAGTGCATATATAATCATCATTTTAAGTTATAAACTATCCTTAGTGCATATATAATCATCATTTTAAGTTATAAACCATCCTTAGTGCATATATAATCATCATTTTAAGTTATAAACCATCCTTAGTGCATATATAATCATCATTTAAAGTTATAAACCATCCTTAGTACATATATAATCATCAGTTTAAGTTATAAACCATCCTTAGTGCATATATAATCATCATTTTAAGTTATAAACCATCCTTAGTGCATATATAATCATCATTTTAAGTTATAAACCATCCTTAGTGCATATATAATCATCATTTTAAGTTATAAACCATCCTTAGTGCATATATAATCATAATTTTAAGTTATAAACCATCCTTAGTGCATATATAATCATCGTTTTAAGTTATAAACCATCCTTAGTGCATATATAATCATCATTTTAAGTTATAAACCATCCTTAGTGCATGTATAATCATCATTTTAAGTTATAAACCATCCTTAGTGCATATATAATCATCATTTTAAGTTATAAACCATCCTTAGTGCATATATAATCATCATTTTAAGTTATAAACCATCCTTAGTGCATGTATAATCATCATTTTAAGTTATAAACCATCTTTAGTGCATATATAATCATCATTTTAAGTTATAAACCATCCTTAGTGCATATATAATCATCATTTTAAGTTATAAACCATCCTTAGTGCATGTATAATCATCATTTTCAGTTATAAACCATCCTTAGTGCATATATAATCATCATTTTAAGTTATAAACCATCCTTAGTGCATATATAATCATCATTTTAAGTTATAAACCATCCTTAGTGCATGTATAATCATCATTTTAAGTTATAAAACATCCTTAGTGCATATATAATCATCATTTTAAGTTATAAACCATCCTTAGTGCATATATAATCATCATTTTAAGTTATAAACCATCCTTAGTGCATGTATAATCATCATTTTAAGTTATAAACCATCCTTAGTGCATATATAATCATCAGTTTAAGTTATAAACCATCCTTAGTGCATATATAATCATCATTTTAAGTTATAAACCATCCTTAGTGCATGTATAATCATCATTTTTAGTTAATTTCAATGTTGCGTGATCAGTAGTTTAAGAATTTATCAGGTAAATATTTTCACACAGACACGATGCCTCTGTTCAGTCTTATGAGACAATGGATATCTCCGATAAGGGTAGTTGCGCGTAAAATTGTGAGGCAAGGGTTACGCAATCACTAACTGCATCTCTCCGTAATCGGTACTGCTTCAGCCCAGTGGCAAGGGACTCTAGAATGACTGGAAACAAAGCAAAAATAAACGTTGAGCACATTTAGCACTGACTAGGCTAACCGTTGCTTCAGTGATCTAATGCGAACCGGAGTGTCAAAGTGATTATGCCGTGTATAGACACACACACACACACAGACATCTACTGTTTTATTCATGTAGATTTAATCGTCATATTGTGAAATTAAACGTTTTAAAAATTAATTTAATTGCGGAAAATATTTATAGTGTACGTACCTGTCACGGAACGAAGATATTTTTTTTTTACAAAGGCATCACCACTTATCAAGGCTAAGAGGCCACTCGAGGATAGGGATTAAAGAGTGTACAATAGACAACTGGATAATAGAGTTATCGTTAGTAATGGAAATTCGGTAAATTTGTGAACTTATATGGAACGGCTCATCAAAAACTTGTTTGCGTTAGACTTGAAGACAACCATATTGAAGTCAGCTGGAAAGCAGGAAAACGGAAGACAGTTCCACATGCGTGCAGTTCTAAGAAAGAAGCTTTGTTCATGGAATCTACGTTTAGGTTTAGGCACAGATAAAGAGTGGGGGAAATTATTGATAGTGTTTTCTGCTAGAAGGGTGTTTCTTGTGAAAGTTTGGCGAGGGGGGGCCTAGATTGGAGCTCAGTCGAGCACTTGCCATGAAAATAACGATAAAGAAGAGACAACCCCGCGGCATGTCTTCTGTGAGAAAGAGGTTGCAGGAAAGAGAAAAGGACATCCCCTACCAGGCTACGAAGTCTATTTTGAACTCTATCAAGGCAGGATAAGTCCTTTCTAGTAGCTCCTGAACAGATGTGGGAACAGTACTCCATTCTTGGACGTACCTGGCTCTTATATAGATAGAGAATTGCATCAGCAGTGAGATATCTACTGGGTCGATAGGTGGGTAGTAATTCCAAAAGTCACGTAAATTGATCAAGTAGTTTTATTTTTAACTAAGAGAATCGAATTTTATGAATAAGCAAAAAGGAACTTTCTTGCTCGCCATCTTAAATAAAACAGGGGCAGATAACTCCACAATAAGTAAAACTATCGCGATCAGTCTAGTAATGCTGGCGACTTTACAATAATTGATTAAAATCGTTAAAAAAATTATTTTCTTTATATAAAAAAAATGTATGATGATTTTACTTGATTTTTGGAATATGAAATCTTTATCCTGTGACAAGTATACGCCATAAATATTTTTTGTGGTTTAGGCTATTTTGTAATAGGTTTAATTCTAAATAAAAATCAATTATACTATTGTATTACAGTGATTGCTTGTTTTTTAATGTTTTCCATTCGATCATTTTTTTTTTAATTTAATAATTTGCATTTTCTTTATTCTTCCGATCCTTAATACGAGGACAACCCCCTCCTGTCGATGACTTAAGCTAAAGTCACGTGATGATAAATTGTCGAAGTG
>NC_136509.1:89241263-89246263 GCF_053919585.1 Euprymna scolopes
GTTTCTTCATGCGAACCTTAATGCTTTAAAACAAAAAGGATTGTTATACACAAAGAGTGAGGTATATATATATATATATATATATATATATATATATATATATATATTAAGTAATGTGATTTATAATTTAAAATTTTTTTAAATTTTTAAAATTTAAAAATCAAAATTTAATTAAATTAAAAATCAGTTTCATAAGAAGGAACAACAACAAAGTCAATTATCTGTACGATCGTTTCGGAAATCCGTGCTTTTTATTTGTGGTATACATGAAGTCACGTAGAACAATTATACATAGTTTTTTTAGTAAGCACGGTCTCCTCATCAGCAAATTTAGGAGGATTTCTATTGAATTGAAAAGACACCAAAAATAAACCTAGCATTAAAAGTAAGGCAGATGAATCTGAAAAATTGAAGTAAAAGGTTTGGATTTAAAATTTATAAGAAAATTAATAAGAAAATTGGTATAGGTTAGAGATAGAAATAAGTAGAAAAAATATTTTTTTTTTTTTAATTTACATAATAAATTTGATTTAAAAATATATAGATATATAATTACCTTTTGGTTTTTCTTTTTTTGAAATCAGGAACTGTATTTAAAGTAGTCATTTAGATGTTTGCTATAGCTTTTTATTTTATTGAATGATGAATTTTAAAAGGGCGACGCTCGTGCAGTAAATTGTTTCCGTTAGCGTATTTTGATTTAAAGACGCTACAGTTAATATCTATAGAGAGAGAGTATTTATTTTGCAAGTTTTTAAGGGGAGATAATTGTCATGGCTTTATTTATTATTTGATTTACGAGTCTAAGGGCGGTAATTGGTTTAACTTAATTTATTTTAAAAAAAAAAGTAATCTATTTTTACTAATGAGTAATTTTTAATGATTTAAGGTGGTTTATATTTATTAAATTTAAACCAACGTTTATGATTACATGATAGAAGCTCGTGTCTTGAATTTACTAGTTTGGTTGTGCTTTTTATATCTTCATATTTAAAAATTTTTAAGGTTTCTTTTGTACATAATGTACAAAATTTATCTCCTGGTTTATATGATTTGCAAGTCTCAATTATTTGCCATTTTAAGTTGAAAGAAATATTGCTATTTTTTAGTTGCCAAATATAGTTGGATAGAGTAGTTTGGTTTGATAGAGAGTTATTTTTAAAAGAATGTTTGTGCGTTGAAATTCTATGTTTTATTGGGCCAGATGTGGAACCAATATATATTACCTCTTGATTATTATGATTATTTTCCGTTAGGTCTATTGTTGGATTATAATGTGGTGGGTTGGTTAATAATTGATCGGTAGATTGATTTAAGTTGGTGTTATTATTTAATCTGGTAGTTGAGTTATGGCTGTTGATAGGTTCTTGTATATTTGGAGTTTTTGATACTGTGCAGCTATAGATAACATTTTTAATTTTACATGAGCCTTGTAGGGGACATTTATTTTTTCTTCTACAGTTACAGTCCGATGTATTTTGTATAGTTGCATTTTGTAGTTTATTAATTTTATTATTATTAGAGCTAATTATTTTCTGATGAAGGTTAGGCATAGTAGAGTAAGAGACTTTAATTGTGTTCTTATTGAAAATCTTATTATATCTATGGGGGGCTTTAAAGTTCTTATCTAATATTTTAAAAAATTCTCTAGCTATGTTTGTTTCTAGGTTTTTGGAATACGGGGGGTTGAACCATAGGATCTCCTTGTGTCTATTCTTACGTTTGCGGGTTTTAGTTTGTTGTTTATTTATATTATTATCTAATATTTGTAGTTTGGTTTTATCTTTTTTTGTCTCCTGGTTATTTTTCTTAACTCGTATACGGGAAGACATTGCCATATTATATGTTATTACGCTCTTAATAGGTTTATTTTTAATGCAGTTTATGTTTCTATCATTTTCATTTATGAATTTAATTTGTGAATTTTATCCAGAGTTTTTAAGGGCTTCATTATAGTATTTTTCATTTTTGGTAAAGCCCCCCATAGATATAGCTCTTTAGACTATTATTCTAATCTCCTTTAAATTATATATATATATACATTGTATTTTGTGTACAGAAAGTTGTTAGATAAGACAAGTCATTGGTACCGTCGGTTTCAATACTCATCTGAGATGAGTATTGACTGAAGAGAGCTTGATATGGATATCTAAAACGGTCATAATTATCGGGCTTGAAACCGACGGTACCAATGACTTCTCTCATCTAACAACTTTCTGTACACAAAATACGAAATACAAATATAAATACGCTCTTATTTTTCGGATTTTCCTTTTAATTGAGCACTCTGATGGATTTTTTTTTTTTTACCAAAAAAAAACTAATCATATATATATATATCTTTCGTGGCCTTGTCGGTGGGGCATTAGAATACGCCGACTGCCCCCCTGCAAATGGTAAAAGTCCCTCAATGGGGATCCTGGTGAGGCCCTAGCTTGTGGGCTTTGGGGAGTGTGGAGCCACCCGCCACCCTTTAATTATCATTGCTCCCAGGTCCACTCTGACCCGGAGTGGTAGTACCTGTTAGGGTCCAAACTATGGGTTGAATAGAAACCGACGTGAAAACAACAAATATATTCTATTACAAAAAAATTTTCTTCAAAATCTTTGGATTCGGCATTAAATAACCCGAAAAGGGTTCATATGCCGTAAAACAAAAACAACCAATCAACCAACCAATCAACCTTTGTCTTTCGAGACTGAACGAAATATCGATTATTTCACATTAAAGATTTCGCCAGAAAGGTGGCTAGTAACGATTGTTCAATGATAAGTATTTTTTATTATATTATATATGTTTCATCCTTACGGAAGCATCAGTGTAATAATAACTGTTAAAATCGATCGCGCGATTCGAACCTAGGAAAAAGTGTGATAGTTAACTCAATTCTGAGCGAGATATATATATATATATATATATATATATATATATATATATATATATATATATATATATATATATATATATATATATATATATATACACGGCAAAATCACGTTAACGCATTAGTTCTCGCCCGATCACGTTGGGCCTGGCCAGTACCAGGCGTTGTATGTACTGCACCAAAACGTTAAAATTTCCATATGGTATCTGGACGCGCGAGTAATTCACTGCGAGAGGTGCGCCCTTAGTCTTAGTTAAGACATGCACCCAAGAAAAGGAAAATCTCTGATGCAAAACCTGAGGTCTGCTGTCTTCTCTGTCTGGTTGCAGCTATTGCACCGACAAAGGTAAGCAGTTGCGCAAAAAGGTGAGGTTGGTTCTGTACAAAGTCTTTGCCGCTATAAACAAATAATCTGTGTGGATTTTTCGAATTGTTAGTTGTTGTGACGGAGCTTATACGTCGAAATTAATACGAAGGCTCTATTATTAATCTAGTTTATGGCTAGACTATGGTCAGGTTAGGGTAATTTGAAGGTTAGGTTATATTTGGGAAAATGCTTTAAAAATAGTGTAAAAATGTGTTGCATTCAGCAGAAACGAATGTGCATTTATAGTTAAATAATTCGGTTTGTATTATTTCACAAGTACGGCATGACCACGTTGAAGCACCGGTTCCCGCTGGATCACCGAAGTTAAGCAACGTTGAACCTGGTCTGTACTAAACGGTGACCATTTGGGACGTCCGGGTGCTCTACGTGCTCTCTGCTTATCTCAGCATTGTTTTAAGTCGCCATAGACTACTCCTTGATACTGGACTCAAACAGTGCCGAATCAGGAGAGGTGTGGATGACGATTACGCAACCCTTGCCTCACAATTACACGTGCAGCTGCTCCTACAGAAGTATCCTTTGTCTTTTTGTTTAATGATAAATATTTACTTGTTATATGCAGACGCATATGTTTCATCCTTACGGAAACATCAGTGTAATGATAAATGTTGAAATCGATCGCGCGATTTGAATCCCAGAAAAAGAGTCATATTTAACTCAATTCCGAGCGAGATATAAATACGGCATAATAATGTTGACACGCGGTTCTCGTCAAATGACCAAAGTTAAGCAACGTTGGGCCTTACTAATACCACATGAATGACCATTTGGGAAAGTTAGGCGCTGTATGTGCTGCGCTAAGACGTAGAAATTTACAGAATTGGTATCTGGAGACGCAACTGATTTACTTGGAAGGATGCACCTCCAGCTTTCTTTAAGACATGCATCTAGGAGAAGAAAAAAATCTTATATAAATATAGATATATCGGGTTTGTTGGGGGTATTTACGTCAAGTGCTTGTCTAGCTGTAAACACTATCAATAATTCCCCCCACTCTTTATCTGTGCCTAAACCTAAACGTAGATTCCATGAACAAAGCTTTTTTCTTAGAACTGCACGCCTGTGGAATTGTCTTCCGTTTTCCTGCTTTCCGGCTGACTACAATATGGTTGTCTTCAAGTCTAACGTAAATAAGTTCTTGATGAGCCGTTCAATATAATTTATCAAATTTAGCAAATTTTCATTACTAATGATTATTATATTGTCCAATTTCTACTGTACACTCTTTAACCCTTATCCTTGAGTGGCCTCTTGGCCTTGATAATGAGTTGATACCTATGAAAAAAAAAAAAGAAAAAGTCCAATGTGAACAAGTTCTAATTGAATCGTCCCCCTAAGTAATCCAAGTTACAAAATTACCACTGTTTACTATGCTAAAATCACAATGACTAATGTATACCTATTAACCCTTATCCTCGAGTGACCTCTGGGCCTTGATAAGTGGTGACACCCTTGTAAACAAAAAAAGGTTCGTCGGAGCATTCACTGTTAAAGTACTTGTAGAACAGGCAGAGGGATGCAACGTTTCATCCATCATTGTCTAGGAGTGAGAGACTAGTAGCAGATGCACCAACCCAAATATGACAACAAGACTCCATACATGGGCGAATGGTGGCCTTATAGAGGTACGGGTTCTTCTTCATAAGCCCTGTGGCACCTATAATAACTGGTATGCTTGATATCTCCCTAAGATTTCGGTTTCTTTTCATATCAAACATGCGACCTCG
>NC_136509.1:89248763-89353763 GCF_053919585.1 Euprymna scolopes
TGATAACGCTGGAGAGCTATACGTTTTGGTTTCGATTCTAGCTTATGGCATAAAAGTCATTTTTATTTTACTTTTGAAATCACTCCTATATATTAGGTACAATATAATAATCGATAGAGAATTGGCTCTGTAATAATAAATACGTAATACATATGGATTAAAATATAATATATAAACGTATTTTACGACCGGGCATTGCCAGGATTGTAGATTGTATATTACTCTGATATTTATCCTCTGTTCTTTCTTTTTTTTTTTTTTTTTTTTTGCATATAACTCATTAAAAAGAAATACAGAAATCGAACCGAAAACAAACCGTTAAAAATAATTGTTCAAAATTATCATCGAAGGAAAAATAAGAGACAGACAAATATAATGACATCCGATCAAACCAGTATCATATTATCTTATACCGTTGAAGTTTTAAGTAAAACACAGCCATCCTTAAAAATAAAAAAAATAAAGAAAAAAAAAAGCGTGTGTCTTCCAGCTAATGAATATTTTGTTTGTTAAGGATAGTTTTCAGATTTAAAAATCTTAACCCGCGGTAATATACAATATAAAATTTAGAATTCAAAATTAAAATAAGTAAATAAAACAGGTGTGGATTATTGTCGAAAAACTAATTACGTCTCTTATTTAACGGACCGTGTGATGCGCAAACGGTGAAGGTCGTACCTCCCGGTTATATTTCTTTTAGAATTTATGTTTCAGTTTAAGGCTGAATGAATTCTCTCCCTTGATTTATTTTTTATTATTTTTTATTAAAGCGTTAAATCCATTTTTTTATCTGATTATGTCAATAATAATAATAATAATAATAATAATAATAATTATAATGATAATAATAATTATAATGATAATAATAATAATAATAATTCTGATTTCGTTTATCAACGTAATAATAATAGGGCTTTTTACAAATGGCGGGGGGCTTTTACAAAGTGTCTGTATTATAAGGGATAGAAGTGAATTTTCGTCTCGTTCGGCGGGAGATGGTTTTTACTTTCTTATTTATTAATTTAAGAATTTTTAATTTTTTTTTAATTATTGATACGATGTGTTTGCGAGCTAAAACGCGACGGGGGTAACATTTTATCTTGTTTTAAGAATGAAATACCAAAAACCTAAGCCGTACATGTGTTTATGTATGAAAGCGAGAGGGAGGGGACAAAAAAAGACAGAAAGGAGTAGAGACAGAAACAGAGAAAAGAAGAGGGGTTAAAAGTGATAGCACGTAGTTTATAGTTATATTCCCTAAATTGTTTATATATATATATATATATATATATATATATATATATATATATATATATATATATATATATATATATACTAGTAAAAGTACCCGTCGTTGACTGGGTTCAAAAACAGCCTACAGAAAATGGACTCTGATTTATGAAAGTATGATAGGTTATGAAAAGGACGGGTTGTAAAGAGACAGCTTCGAATTTGGGGGTATCAAAACCAAAGCAAAATATGATGAAAGTAAAAATAAAATAGATAAACCCCATAATTTATTATAACATACCTGTTCACACTGAAACACTTATCACAATATTCTGTGGATCTATATTAAAAAACCTTGTTAAACTTTGTGACATATTTCCATTCTATGGAGGTCAGGCGCGAACGAACACCCCAATAATTTTATTATACCATATTTCTTCAAACTGAAACATAATTATCAAAGTATACACACGCAGATAGATATATAAAAAGTCTTTATTTAAGTTAAGTAAGGCTAGTATAGGCTTTGCAGTTACGAACTCCTTAATTGACAAGATTGAGCAGCCAGTTGGCATAAATAATCGTGCAATGAGATTGAGAATTCCCCTTGTTTTTCGTCGTTACATGAATGTTCTTTCTGTTCATGCGTCGACTCTTACTTCGCCTGAAGACGATATTAATTCTTTTTATCATACGCTTAGATCCGTTATCACTAATTTGCCAGGTGCTTAGGATTTAGTGATTCTTTGTGACGTCAATGCACGGCTCAGCTCAGAGAATGAAACATGGTCTGCGCTAGGTCCATATCGCAATGGCAGAGTCAATTCAAATGGTCTGCTTCTATTTTAACTCTGTATTGAACTAAATCTTGTTATCCCCAACACCTTTTTTTTCACCAGAAAAAACAAAAAGATCTGGTTTTATCTCCAGTCTAAACATGGCAGTTTGCTTGATTACATTCTGTGTAGACGTGGGAAGTTTTTGCAAAGAGTCATACGTAGTGCCGACTCTGTTGCTGATCATTTAATGATCAGATCTAAACATTTTAATTCGCAAGAAATGCCGTTTCAATCGAGTCAAAGTACCTAAGCGTATTGATTTCTCTAAATTGAAGGATCCAGTCGTACGAAGTTCCTTGAAATCTGCTTTCAGCCAGGTGGATCTCTCAGATTGTGCTTGGAAGATAGTCAGAGATAAAATAAGCCAAAACGGTGTTGAAGCTCTGGAATTGAAGGTTTCCAGACATCGAGATTGGTTTGCTGATAACTCCAATCTAATTAACCTTCAAATTGATAGAAAGCAGAAAGCTTATTTAAAACTTCTCTTTCGTACTACGGAGTGAGGTTCAGCGTTGTGCGCAGCAAATAACAAACAAACGATCCGAAATCCTCTTCAACTGAGGAAGGATGGGAAAACCTTGTTGAAAACCTGAGATTAAATTATGCTTCGATGGCATGAACACTTTCCTGATCTCTTATACAACCCATCCAGTGTTAATGTTGCTGCAAGGAGTATCCCTCAGTGTTCCTTTCATCTGGAACCTCATGCTGGACCATTTTTTTCTCCGCGTTAAAAAACGACCCTGGTGTCTAACTCTGTCCTGTGGACAGGCATTGTAAATAGGAACTCTCGTGGAAACAGTTGGCTGCATAAAACAGATCAACTCGAAGAAAGCCCCTGGGCTGAATGGCATTGCTGTTGAGCTGCTGAAGCATGATGGTGCCAGTATACATAGTGCTGTCTACTCTTTGATACTGTCAGTATGTCAGGGTAACCCGGTTTCTCAAGATTAGATAAATGCCATCCTTATTATGTTGTACAAAGGAAAAAGTGCAAAACTGACTGCGGTTGGTAAAGTATTTGCACGGCTCTTGCTAAACCGATTGGAGAAGTATATCGAGTCACAGACTAGTTTTAGATATGAACGAAGGACCGTGAATATGGCGTTTTCTGCTAGATAGACACACACGCACACACACATATAATTATATATATATATATATATATATATATATAATTATATATATAAATATGTGTGTGTGTATAAATGTATATATACATATAGTTAATTGTAGTTAAGGTTTTATTTTTCTTTGTTCATTCTAATATGATTAAATTCTGCGTATATATATATATATATATATATATATATATATATATACCTCGTGCCAAAATTATATGCAAATCGATAGTTTTGTTCTAACTCCGATAGTTTTCAATGAAAATTTGTGAAATTTAGCACGTTATATGGCAACACTAACACAAGCGTAGATCTAAAATTTTAAGCTAATCTGCACAGTAATAAACACTTGGCAGCCGTTTTGGTGATTTGCATTTTTTTCAGCTTGCCAACTTTATATTCAAACCAATGCTAAAATATGGTGAAGTGCTAAAAGATCATCGAAACATTGCTTATTCTAGGAATTTGTAAATTAATAACAACAATAATAAAGAACAAATAACTTCAATATGGTTTCATAGTACAATCAATATCTTATATAATTGCCATTTTTATTGACAAGAGCAAAAAGCTTTTGGTCCATTGAAGATGGAAAACTTTCGATTTCATCTAATGAAATGTCTTTGGGAGCAGTCAGAATAGCATTCCAGAGGTCAACTTTGGAGTTGTACTGTCTTCCTCCGGAGTAAATATTTTGTTTCAAGATGCTCCACAGATTTTCGATGGGATTTAAATCTGGAGAACAGGCTGACCATCGCTTTATTTTCCCATATCTGGCAAAAACTTTCTCCAAATATTCAGTGGCTATCCTCGCAGGATGATACGGTGCATTATCATGCATGAATACCATCTTTTTCTGGAATGTCAAATTCTTCTTCTTGTGCCAGAGTTCCAAGTGTTCCTTAATGAAGTCAATGTAGAGTTTGACGGTAATAATCATTCCATCTGCAACTCTGAATGGTCCTACTAGTTCATTGCCAATGATTGCAGCCCAGAACATCACACCACCACCTCTTTGTTGACGCCTGATCCTATGGGGACGTAAACCCTCATTATAGTAACATCCTCCCCTCCACACATCGGGTCCATCAAGGGTCGCTCGACACTCATCGGTGAACAAAACAGTTTGAAAATTCACCTTCATGTGATCTCTTGCCCACTCTAGCCTCTTTTTCTTGTGGATATCCTTCAATTGAGGGCGGACCTCTGGCTTTCCAAATTTTGCAATCGTCTTCAGGATACGGCAACGAGTTGATTTGGGCACATCAGGATCGCCAGCTTTTTCAAAAACTTGTTTACTAGTTTCAAGTGGTTTACGGCAAACTTCTCTCTTGATCTTGCTTATTGTTCGACGTGAAAGATATGATTTCTTACGAATTTTCCCTTTGTTAGAACGTCCGTTGCGAAGTTGAGGGTTAGTACAAAATTTATGATTGTACGATGATCACGGTGTAATTCTTTGGTAATTTCTAAGGTGGAAATCTTATTATGGAGTCTTTGAACAATTTTAGACTTCTCAGCTTGACTTAAAGCAGCTTTACGTCCCATCTTGCATATAAAGTTGGCACACTGAAAAAAAACTGCAAGTAACCAAAATGGCTGGCGTTTGCTTGCTATTGCGCAGATCAGCTTAAAATTTTATATCTGCACATGCGTTAGTGTTGCCGTAAAATATGCGAAGTTTCACGAATTTTCACTGAAAACTATCGGAGTTAGAACAAAAATATCGATTTGCATATAATTCTGGCACGGGGTATATATATATATATATATATATATATATATATATATATATATATATAAAGAGAGAGAGAGAAGAAGAGAGAGGGGGGAGAGGGATAGAAATAGAGAGAGAGTGGGGAGAGAGAAAGTAACAGAAAGCTATGTGTACATATTACAAGGAAAAGAAATGAAGGCTAGAATGTATACAGAGGCACATATACAGAGGTGCCACAGGACTTATGAAGAAGAACCTGAAGTCCTACCTAACTAATATTCCTGGTGAACCAAGTGCAAAAGAGATTCAGACAATTGCACTTAAGGGAACAGCGAGGATACTAAAAAGAGCTCTCGGTTGGTTTCAATAAAAAAGCGGGGCAATGTTGGCAGCTGGTTTGGCTGCCCCATACCCGGCATTACAATCTTCAAAGGAAGAAAAATAAAAAAAAGATAGATCGATAGATAGATAAGTATGAAAACGGTGAAATGTGTCTATATGGATAAATATTGATAAATAAAGGAAATGCTAAGATAGCGATATAAATAGATAAAAAAAAGAAAAAATGAAAGAGAAAAAAATAAAGCAAACAGTACAATGAAAGACAGAGAGGGGAATCCATAGTAAGGTAAGAAAAAAAAGAGAGAGAGAAAGAGAGAATATGTGTGTGTGTGTGCGCGTGTGTGTGTGTAAAGAAAAACAAACTAATGTGTGAGCAATAAAGCGATTAAATATTGGAAAGGACGACATATTTGTATTATAAAAATACTTTTCCCTGATTTATTTTAATTATAGATCCGCCATTACATTGGTAATTATGTTTTAATTGGGTTCATAAATTTTCCAGAAATTTATGCATGGCACTATTTCGCTTAATATATGGATGGAGGAAGTGAGGAAGCATGCCTGTGGAAATCTTTTTACCTGAATACGATATCAAGCGTTAAAAATATACCATTTGTTGTAAAAATCTAATGGATAAAGATCCGAAGAAGTTGATGGAGACAGGATATTTTTACGGAAACATAAATCGTAAAATTGCCAACTCATTAATGAAACAGCTGTAATGGGAAAATCCTGGAAATTAACGAAGGTTATAAAAAAAGAAAACGCGTGTCTTTGAATTTTCAACAAACTTTTGTACTATATATATATATATATATATATATATATATATATATATATATATATATATATATATATAAGTCTATATGTCTGTCTGTCTGTCTCCAAATTTTCAAACTCTATCTCCACGGCGGAAAATTAGGGGCTTCAAAAGATTGGATATTTTACGGACCGTTCTTTATGGGTCATTTGCCAATTAAAGGGTCTAAATGGGTAAAAAATGAAAAGATCGTTATACATTTTCACATTAGTTTATTTTTAATTTCTAATCAGGTCATATGTGCATCACATTGTACAGTGGTAACGTTACTAGCTTTGAATGCTACAGTTTTGCTTTTGATTTCGATTCTAGATGATGGCACTCAAATACTATATATTTTTTTTTTACTTTTGAAATCGCGACTCTATAATAATATATACGAAATCTGGGCAAATTAAAACATAATATTTAAGCGCGTTTTGCGTCGGGGCACATATATATAACGATTCATGATTAATATAACGTTTCCCTTATTTTTTCCATACATAACGTAACGCAACGTGATTTTATTTATACATATTTTCGATTCCCATTCGTGTTTTTCTTTTTTCTCCCAAACAAATCCCTCGATACAGCTTTGATAAAGCGAGGGCGAAACCGGTCAGCTGACTTCGCTTTTTTTTCTTCTCTTCATCCCGTTAACTTTATTTTAAACGTTTTTAATCATGAATTTACGTCTTCCCTTCATGATTGCGTTATATATATATATATATATATATATATATATATATGTGTGTGTGTGTGTGTGTGTGTGTGTGTGTGTGTGTGTGTATATTAAAAACAAATAAGATTAATAAGAAGAATAACAATAACAATAACAATATATATTTGTATTTGTATATATATATATATATATATATATATATATATATATATATATATATATATATATATATATATGGTATTGGTGGCATTGTGTAGAGGTAGTGCCTTTGAGTCTCTGGCTGCTGCACCCAATAGGGTGGACAGAGATCACTGGTCCTCACTCATCTCCTAAATCTCTCACTTGCTAGCTCCAAGAGTTATACCCTGGGTACTGGCGTGGCTACCGAGAAAGAAGACATCGTAACGTCACCTCCTAATTAAGTTGTAGGTATAGACAGCTTCCAGTATTCAACCACGTGGTCATGCTAACAGGCATAAAAAAAAATATGGCTACCAATATGTGTTACCGATTGTCCATGTATGTTCTAAAGAAAAAGAACAATTCTCCATTCGGAAAATAATTATTATAATTGCACATTTGGGATAATTTTAATCAAAATATCGTAAGTGAATTTGTGTTTGAACTTTTATTTTTATTGCAGAAAGTCGAATATTTCATTTTATTTTTTTTTTTTTTTTTTACTGCAAAACAAACAATTTTTGGGTTTGTATTACTGTACACATAGATTCGAAAAAAGTTGTCAAAAAACAAATATATAACAAATAAATGTTATCAAAGGCAAGATAAGTTACTTTTCTACCAAACTGGATATACTTTTCGTGTTTTTATTCAATGTAACATGTTTATTACGCTCGAAAAGCATACATTGTTTACCAATGTATTGGAAAATTCAAAATGGAGCCCGACTCTCTCTTTAACAAGGTAAGTTCGGAAAAAGGTGTTATGAATAATAAACTAGACAAAATACTATTAAAAACACCGAATATATGTCAATCTATGTCACGGGAATATATATTGAGCGAGTTTCTAACAGTATTTTGTCTAGTTTTATATTTATAGCACCTTTTCTCAAACTTACCGTGTTAAAGAGAGAGTCGGACGCCATTTTGAATTTTCCAATACATCGGTAAATACAGTATGTTTTTCGAGCTGAATATACATGTTACATTAAATAAAAACACTGAAAACATCAAGTTAGGTAGAAAAGTAACTTATCTTGCCTTTGATAACATTTATTTGTTATATATTTGTTTTTTTACAACTTTTTCGAATCTGTGTACAGTAATACAAACCCCAATTTTTATATAATATTTTTCAGCCCATTATTTTAATAATAAATAAAACTGAGGATTTTCAAATATTTTAAAGTAAGCATTTTTCACGACAGTGTTTATTTTTATTTTATTTCTTTTTTTACGATTGGTGAATTATCAATATTTTAGCACGGGGCGTAATTCATTTCTTTGAAATATATTTAAAACTTCAATTTTTTGTCTTTTATAACATTTTTACCGTAAATAATTTACATACCGAGTTTGTTTTACTGTACACATAGTTCTGAAAAAGTTGTCAAAAAACAAATACATAACAAATAAATGTTATCAAAGGCAAGATAAGTTACAAACATGCCGATATTTTTCTTTTTAAAATATATTGATAAACATTGTATGATTTTCGAAGCGATTACACGTTTTAAAGTGAGTAAAACCACTAAAAACCTTCCCAGATAGGTAGAAGAGTAACTTATCTTGCCTTTGATAACATTTATTTGTGATATATTTGTTTTTGACAACTTTTTCGAATCTATGTGTACAGTAATACAAACCTAAAATTTAATTTAACTTAAAAATAATATTTAAAATACACGTGCGTATACTGCACAAGCACCCTTATTATAATAATAATAATAATAATAATAATAATAATAATAATAATAATAATAATAATAATAATAAACTGGTGTCGATGACATCGACTGGTGCCACACCAACTAGTTTCGAAGGATCCGGGAGGATGGAAAGACCGAGGTGAGAGAGTACTGACCAAATCTCCACTGGATGTGTGCAGTTCGAATCTGGTACCTTGGGGAGGCATTTTGTCACCGAAACCCCAGGAAACTCCAATGGCCGATGCCAACGAGAAATCAGTGACAACGGCTGTTGCAATAACATGCAATCACCTGCACAAGTGGTCAAAAGGTGGAGAACACTGGAAATCTGGGGAGACTTGTCACTTGGTCTCCAGGGAACACAACAGGTTACTGCCAGTGAGCAATCACTGATGATGTCTTGTGAGACAACTAATACGCTACACATTTTAATGAAAAACATGGTAAAAAATGGACATAGAAGAACAGAAAACCAAAACTTTAAATATAATTTCTGTATTTAAAGTAATAGTTATTTAAATATTTCAACATATAATCTTGTGGAGAAAATCCAGCTTCCCAATAAGAGCCACTCTGGATAGGAACAAAAATAATCTCAGTCATGAAAGATTTCTCCTCCACCGACCGAAGACAGAAAAGGTAAAGTGTAGCAGCAAAATAGATACTACACTGATCTTGTTCCGAAGGCCAAAAAAATATTTGTTTAATGTTTCTTTAATTGTTTGTTCCCTAAATTCATAATTTAGTTTTATCAGTATTAAATTGTATATTGCTTTAAAATTACTTAATTTTACATAGATAATGTTTATGTTTTATATTGAATAAAGTTCAGTTTAAGTAGTAATCGAACTGTGTTCCTTTTTCTTTTTAAAAATGTTTTATTACTCTTTTTCAAATGGCCCTCATATAGTACTGACAGTCTAACAAATCTTACCTACATTGCCTGCAGACATTTTTCAGTTAACAGGCCTTTTTCTTACTCTCGGTGGCCGTGGTACTGGTCTCAGCAGGCCTGCCAAACCTTGTGAGGGGACGGTGATGGTGCAGCATCGCTAAGCAATGTGTCCACAAGACTGAACTAACAGTTAGGGTCAAGGACCAAGAAATAGCTGTATGGTGCCCAGCTACATATAAAGCTTACCAGGGTGGATCAGGCCCTTTAGTGTTGGCTCATAACTGATCTAGGGGATGGAACACTCTTACAAGAAACAAATAATCATCCAGATAAAAAATTATATTTTAATGTATGTAAAACTCTTAACTGAAATTAAAGTTGATACATTTTATGTATAAAGATTTATACTACTAAAAAATAATAATAAACTTAGTGAATTCTTATTCTAACAGAAATTAATGCATTACTTCCATGTTTTTTTTGTTTTGTTTTTTTTACATAGGCGTCACCACTTATCAAGGCCGATAGGCCACTCAAGGATAAGGGTTAAAGAGTGTAGAGTAGTCAAAAGGACAATATAGTAATCGATAGTAATGGAAGTTCGGTAAATTTGTTAACTTAAGTGGAACGGCTCATCAGAAACTTGTTCACGTTGGACTTGAAGACAACCATATTATAGACAGCTGGAAAGCAGGAAAACGGAAGACAATTCCACAGGCGTGCAGTTCTAAGATAGAAGCTTTGATCATGGAATCTATGTTTAGGTTTAGGTACAGATAAAGAGTGGGGAAAATTATTGATGTTTTCAGCTAGTCTAGTGTTTCTTGTGAAAGTTTGGCGAGGAGGGACCATAGATTGATGCTCAGTTGAACACTTTCCATGAAAATAACGATAAAGCAGAGACAAACTCGTAACATCTCTTCTGTGAGATAGAGGTTGCAGCGAAGAGAAAAGGACATCTCCCACCAGGCCACGAAGTCTATTTTGAACCCTATCAAGGCAGGACAAGTCTTTTCTAGCAGCTCCTGCCCATATGTGGCAACAGTATTCCATCCTTGGACGTATCTGGCTCTTATATAGATAAAGAATTGCATCAGCAGTGAGATATCTACTGGATCGATAGAAGGATCCGACCATTTTTCCAGCGGCCTTGGCAACAGATTTGATGTATGTATTCCGTTTAAGATCAGGAGTAACGGTCAAGTCCAGAAGCCTGTCAAAACTTGAGGCCTCCCCAATCATTTTAATTGATGCCAGATGGGGATCAGAACGTTGATAATGTAAAGATAGAAGCTTGGTTTTAGATGCATTAAAAGTAACCAGTCACTCCTTTCCGCATTGTACAACGTGATCAAGATCAGAGGAGAGAGAATCGGAGAGAACTTGGTCGTTTACTGTCTTAGATGTGCTACCATAGATGGTAGTGTCGTCAGCAAAAATGTCTTCGAATGATGTAAGGATGTGATTTGGAAGATCATTAATGTAGATCAGGAAAAGAGTTGGGCCCAGGATGAACCCCTGAGGGACTCCAGCATTTATACTGTGAGCTTCTGATTTTTGCCCATCAACTACTACTCTTATGAACCTATCAGAGAGAAATGATTTAATAATTGAGAAGACATTTCCAGCTATACCATAGCTGGAGATCTTGTGAAGTAAACCTTTATGCCATACCCTATCAAAGACCTTTGATATGTCAAAAGCAATTGCACTAGAAAGGTTGCCTCTGTCGAGAGATTCGCTAATCCTATGAGATATAACTGTAAGCACATCTGCTGTAGATCTAGCAGAACGGAAACCATATTGTGTGTCACTAAGAAGGTTATTTTTGCTGAGATGGTCGATTACTTCTGTATTTAACACAGATTCCAGCAACTTACTCATGACGCACAGGAAGCTTATTGGCCTGTACTGAGAGAGGGGTGAGCGATCAACTGAATTCTTAAATACAGGGCATACTGATGAGATTTTCCAGAGTGATGGGAAGCAATTTTCCTTAAGACAACGTTTAAACAGTTTTGCAAGTATGGGTGCTAGTTCTGGTTGAAGTTTTTTGGGTATTATAATTGGAATACCGTCAGGGCCGGTTGCTTCACTGGAATCGAGGTTTTTTATTCGCTTGCCAACATCACATACAGATATTTGTATATCATATAGTGTGTTTTCTGATACAGGAGGAAATATTAGGGGTTGGCGGCCTTGGGCGCAAAGGGTAGAATTGGCTGCAAAGTTCTTGGCAAAGAGTTTGGCTTTGTCTGATGCTGACGAGATTAACTCAGGTCCATTGATGATAGTTGGGATAGAGCACACGCTTCTGTTCAGGATTCTGTTTACAATTTGCCAAAACTCGTGGGAACCAAGCCGCTGCTCAGCTACTTTGGACTTGACGGACTGAGCATACAACTCTCTTGCATTCTTTATTACTTTCTTACAATGGTTGCTGGCAGTCCTGAAAGCGGCTTTAGTTTCCATACATCTATTACGTTGGAAGCAGTGGAAAAAGTGATTTCTGTGCGCAATAGCAGCAGCACATTCTAGAGAAAACCATGGCTGGCTGTTAGATTTTTGTTGGAACTTTTTCGAGGGTATAAAATTGTCTATACCTACAATTAACCATTCTGTCAGGTCTGATACTATAGAGGACACATCCTTTTTAAACATGGAACGCAGAGGAAGATCCGATATAAATGTACAGAAACTATCCCAGTCAGCTATAGTGTATCGATATACTTTACGATGGAGAGGTACGTCTGAGGACTTATTACATTTCATTTTTATCTTAATTGATACAACTGAGTGATTGGAAGATCCAAGAGGAGACAGAACGGAAACTGAACATAGTTCAGGGCAAGTTGCGAGAAAAAGATCTAGGAGACTTGCATACTGGCCGTCATTGTCGGGCGCACGGGTGGGTTCGTGAACAATCTGAGTGAAGTCATAAGCAATGGAGAAATCATGACAGAATCTCCCCTCATCATCGGTCTTGTTTGAGTGGGTCAACCATTCCACATTGTGAACATTGAAGTCTCCACATACGTGAATGTTAGCTGAAGGATATGCTGATAGAACTTGGTCAATTTTCTCAGATATGCTTTTAAAGATAGTAACCCCGCTGTTATGGGGACGATAGAGAGTAAATATAAATGCCGTAGTGTGAGCTAGTGCTACTCAGAAGCACATATAGGGTAAGTTAGGATCTTCTCTGGAGATGTCCCTACCACAAGGAAAGCCATCTTTTATATAGGCACATATTCCATGCCCATGGCGATCTTGGGGGTCAGATTTGGAAATTAGGTTAGAGTATCCTTTAATTACGAACTCATTTAGGGAAATAGTCTGTCCAATTCCAGTTCCGCTTAAATATAAAAGGTCTGGTTTAGTCTCCTGTAATTGGGCTTCAACCTCTGGAAGGTTAGAACGTAGACCCTTGATGTTGGAGAAGGAGACATGGTAGTGGGGGTCTACGTTGGAAGTTTCAGATCCGGGTTTAATCGTGTATTTTTTATTGAAGCTTGTCATGATGGAATTTTGGAGTTTGTGGACTAGGTCGTCAGACTTGCTTAGAGCAGGACAGAGAGGGGAAACAAAGAGAGAAAAGTAACGAAGAATTTTTTTTGTAGCACATGATAAGGTAAAGCCGTAACAATTACCCACTAGTATGGCATCGAGAGGCCCCACCAGAGACTACTGCATGGTCCAGAATCCATTCACCAAATGGCAATACAGCAGCCCCAGTACTTTGCGCCTGATGATAGGACAGCCTCCTTAGTGGTTAATCCAAGGTTCGGGTCTCTGACTATCAGGCAGATAACGTCAGCCCAGATAAAACGTTTACCTCCAGCACCCTTACTAGTGACATGGCTACAAGGATAGGCATAGAACAGAAAATTTCCGCCATCTCTGTCGACTGTTCACGCAAAATACTGCCAACCTAGAATACATCTTTTTCTTCTTCCTTTGTCAGAAAAATCACTCATTAAAAAAATGAGGACTGAGTGACAAATAAAGAGAAGCGAGAGTAACGGGAGCTGCCGACAACGCTTCCACAAAACGTTCTCTACTCTCCTTTAAAAAAAAATCTATTAAGTATTGTACTTAATAAAGTCCAACTAGCGAGTTTTTTAAAGGGAACGTATGGTGATAGATTCACCTCTCACGAATTAACAATGAATACAATTTCCTAATCTGTTCATGCAATCAACATGGTAGATATGATAAACATTTATGACGAGAAAACGCTATCATTAAATAAAACAATCAGGAGATAAAAATATAAATTAAGTACTGAAATAGAATGTAGTTATTAATATTAGAAATTAAACCTAAAAATTAAAATACACTTATCTCGAACACGCATTCGTCTCCAGAGTGCAAACTGATTTGAGAAGACTTTTAGCTTTAATATCAGCGTCCCAAAAGACTTTATATATATATATATATATATATATATATATATATATATATATATATATATATATATATAAAGAGAGAGAGAGAGAGAGAGATAGTGAGAGAGATGCTAGGATGAATGGATAGAGAACCTACGTGAACCTAAAACATGGGGTTATGTTTTACTTCTAATATATGAACGATGCAAACAAATTCGTAATAAAAGCTCATTAAAAGACACTGACACGAAGAACTCGAACACATAATACGGACGTAAGATGAGAAAAACACAAAAACTCTCCGTGACTGTTTAATAAACCAGTAAAACCGGCACAGCAGCAACAAAAGAACGCATGCTTACCTCCCTTGACTTCTATAATTGGGTTGCACTATTCATATATAAACTCGGTAATTAGAGAATGAGATTATAGCAAAGGAGAAAAAAATGGCGACGTCTTTATTTTCTTCCTCTTCCGTTGCGTTCCTTTGTTTGTCCCGTTTTGTTAGTCAACTTCTTCTGTCGATTCCTGTTTCGGTTTCTGTTATTCCTGGGTTTTATTTATTTTATATTTACATGTTTTTTTTTGTTGTTTTTTTTTTTGTTTTTTTGTTGTTCCTCCATATTTTTGTAAACTTTATATAATCCTGTTATGATGTATATCTATTATTTGTCGAATTTGTAGATATTCTTGTGTGTTGCTCCTATATCTGAATAAACAGGTTATCGCCCCTCGGATACGGAACTTCCTGCTACTATATTAAAGAACTTCGTGTACACACACACACACACACACACACACACACACACGCAGGTGCTCGCTCGTATATATATATATATATATATATATATATATGTGTGTGTGTGTGTGTGCCAGTGTGTTTATATATATATATATATACATATATATATATATATGCATATATATATGCGTTTGCCTGTATGTGTATATATATACATATATATATTCATACATATATACATATATATATAAATACATACATATATACATATTCATATATGCATATATATACATATATATACATATATATGTGTGTGTGTGTGTGTGTGTGTGTGTGTGTGTGTGTGTGTGTGTGTGTGTGTGTGTGTGTACGATGTCCCTTCAACATGACTTTTATGTACAGGCATTTAAAATTGTTGTAGACTTCTGAAAATTCGGTGTGTTATTGCTATATATCTTATGAGGTGACTCATCATTTTTTTATGATTTCAGGTTCAAATGAACAGCTACAGCAGGAATCGGAATACACCCTACTAAAGCCCGATTGCCACATCTGGTGAATTTCAAAACTGCAATCTGGGCTGTAGGGCTCTTTAGAAGAACGATTATGCAATAAAATTCTGTTTTCAACTTGGAAAAAAATTGCCACAGAAACTTATGGAAATGTCCAGATTGTTTGGAACCAACTTACATGGATCGAGCATCGGTTTTTTGAGTGGCATAAGAGATTCAAGAAAGTCAGGTAGTATGTGAGGGAAAATGAGAGGTGTCGGAGGAGTAACGAAGTCATAACACTAGGATTGATTGGCCAAATAAAGTATTTTATGGATAAGAACCATCGTGTGTCTATAGAGATAATAACTGCACAGTTTAATGTCAGTGTAGGTGCACAAAATTAGGAACTGAAGATGTGAGAGGTTTGGGCAAATGCATCAGTCAACAACACCATCCTTGTCACAGAATATTTGACGAAGACGAGCAGCAAGACATGTCTTTACCCTCCCTATAGTCTAGGCCTTCTCTCTGTGAGTTTTGACATTTGATCATTGCCTAAGCTCAAGAAAAACCTTAGGGGCTGTCGTTCTGAAACAATCGAGGAGATGAAAGAGGCTTGGACGAGGGTTATTGACACGACTTGTACTGGGGCCTTCCGGAAAATGTTGGAACGGTACAACAAGTGCATTTCAGCCGGAGAAGATTAGGTTGAAGGGGACTAGAGTTTCATGTGTGTACTATCAATGAAAGTACCCATACGAAAAAAGTCTGAAAACTTATATGAAGGCTCCTCGTATATATATATTTTCTGCGTTCGAAACCTGGCGATTATTTACATGGATAAAACGCTGCAGACTCTGTGTAGTTTAATTACCATGTATATTCATATATATATATATATATATATATATATATATATATATATATATATATATATATATATATATATTTGTGTAGACAAAAGATTCTGAAACACCAGTTGGAGATATTCATTGATTTTTTTTTTTTTTTTTTTTGTCCCACTGTTCTTCCAACTGAAACCAAAATTCCCTTCTTCCCTCATTCGTTTTCTTAGTTTTTAATTTATCATTCTGACGTTTCCTCTTAGAGGGTCAGACGATAAGGCCTTAAGGTAATTTTAATAATTTCACCTGCCCATTTCTTGTTTTTAGGTATTTAAATTAAATTATGTTTCCTCTGAAATTACTCCTTCCATTTTGCTGTACCAAAAATTTACTTATATATATATATATATATATATATATATATATATATATATATATATATATATATATATATATATATATATATATATATATATATATATATATATATATATATACTAGAAGTTCAGCCCAGCTTAGCTCGAACTCTATGTACGGTTCATAATTATATGGTAGAGATTTTAAAGGTCAAATCGTTGAACTTTGACTCCCTGAAAGACAATTTCTGGCCGAAATCTGAATACCCCTTATGTCAAATCGCGAAACCTAAGCAAAATTCATCTTAAAACAGTAAAACTGAAGCCGCCTTACCAGGACACTATATGTACAAATGTAAGAAAATTTGTCAAAACCTTTACGCATAGAATAGTTTTATAATCTTCAACAAAACCTGATATATACATATATATACATATATACATATACATATATATACATATATATATATATGTATATTATATATATATATGTATATTATATATATATATATATATATATATATATATATATATTTATATATATATATATATATATCCTCAAAACCTCTGGTCTTGATCGAGAAGAGACTAAAAGTTGCTGCTATCGGTTCAAATGGTCTGAAATAACAGCAAGGGAGACACACACACACTATATATATATACCTCTGTGTGTGTGTGTGTGTGTGTGTGTGTGTGTGTGTGTGTGTGTGTGTGTGTGTGTGTGTGTGTGTGTGTAATGGCGTGTTTGTTACTACGTAAAACTATTCGAGTGCTAACAAGCTCTCGTGTACCCCATGGATATACAAACATTTGTTAATTTGTATAAATCTTGACATCAGAGAAAGCAAAAAGGCAAATCAATTGCAGATTTTTCTTTCTTTCTTTTTTCTTTGTTTATGTATGATAATCAACGATTGCTTGTTAACCTTTGTATATTATAACATGCCTGCGGCAATACACACACATAAAAAGACACACACACACATATATATATATGCATATATATATATATATACGCATATAGATAATTATTTTTCTATCTACATATAAATGTAGCAATTAGTTCAAAATATTTATACATAGGTGTTATATATATATGTGTGTGTGTATGTGTGTGTGTGTGTGTGTGTGTGTGTGTGTGTGTGTGTGTGTGTGTGTGTGTGTGTGTGTGTGTGCGTGTAATACTTGGTCTAATTATTTTGAAATAATAACTACATATCGTGTGTACGTAGATATGAAAATAATTATATATATATATTAGTTTTATATAATCATTTATATGTCGCTACACTTTAATGAGCATGATTCAGTTAGCTAATTTCAATAACTAGAGACCTCTTTAGGTCATGTTTCTTATACAAAAGTAAGGTGTGTCTGTTATGTAAAATTAGCAAAATGTATTAAGCTCTTTTGTATGAACCTTGTTAAGAATCTATTGACTGTTTCACCTCTAGAAGATATTAACCTGGAACTATATATATATATATATATATATATATATATATATATATATATATATATATATATATAATTATGACAATAATAACTTTTTAATTTTTAAAATATTTTTTAATTATATATATACATATAATCATTACAATAATATTGTTTTATTTTTAAATATTCTTTAATTTTATATATATATATATATACATATATATATATATAATTATTACACTGATAAGTATTTATGTTTGTACTCTTTTTAATTTATACATATATATATTTCTTTATTTTTTTAATGTTTTCTAATTTTTTACATGCATATCTGTCTATATATATATATATAGAGAGAGAGAGAGAGATTTGTATATATATATATATATATATATATATATATATATATATATATATAAGATATATGTATGTATATATATATATATATATATATATATATATATATATATATATATATATATATATATCGACCGGTGTTACTCGTGACACCGTGCACTGATAATTCCCGAAAGGATGAAACACTCGTGCCTTTAGGTATTTAATGATTACTTTAGTAAATAATTATGTCAGCCCCGTTAAGAAACTCAAAATACAGACGGTGTTTTCATAAACTGGGTGAGTCGTTGAGTTATTAAATATGCACATTTGGGAATACGACAGTAGTAGTAGTAGTGGTAGTAGTAGTAGTAGTAGTAGTAGTAGTAGTAGTAGTAGTAGTAGTAGTAGTAGTAGTGAAAATAACCCAAATGAACTGAAACGGCAATAAATCTCAAAACTTGTGCCCCCTCCATGCAACTAAAGCTCATCTAATACTAGTACAGCTAATACTAAACAAGGAGAAATAGACAGACCAAAAAAGAGAGAACACTAACCAGATCTACGCTGGAAGAGTACGGAAACTACTGGAGACTTATTACCATCAAAATTCAAGTGAAAACCAATGGTTTTTACCAGCAATTAATCAATGGTAAACAACTGTTGCAATAACTCATTTCAATAAGTCATTTGCAATATTTTCGACAGAGATAGAGAGTGCTATAAAATCTGGAAAAGCTTGTTGCCACTTAGACCTCAAGGAACATCACCAGTTATTATCACAGAGTAAACTCTGATGATGATCTGCCTGAGAACCCTTAGTGGGGGGCTCGCGCACGCACACACATACCACTATTACTAAAACAACAACAACAACAACAACAACAACAATAACAACAACAACAACAGCAACAACAAAAACAACCACAATAATCATAATAATCACAACAGAATGCATCAGTCATGAAAGGTCAAGAAGGATGGAAGGACGAAGCAGGTGGGAAGTCCAGACCTTGATTGGATGAGTGCGAACAGTGTTGGGATCTTGGGGAGACTTTTTGCAACCCGAATTCCAGTGAAAACCAATGGTCGTTGCCGCCGAAATCAATGGTAATCGACTGTTGCGATAACGCAAATTTATTTGCAAAGGTTATCGAAAGGGATGAAGAGTACGGGAAATCTGGAGAGACTTGTTGTCAACCAGACTCCAAGGAACACCACCGGATACCATCAGTGAGTAAGATCTGATGATGGCCTAGTGAGTAAGAATAATTGAAGAGGTCATCGAAAAGAATGTGATGTCATGTGGAAAGCAATATTCGTAGAGTTCGCCTGTGTCATTGTTATTTGCAAACTGGATGGTGTCAAAGCGGTGAAGATTTTGGTCCTCTTGTCTGTCAATTATGTCTCGGTTTGTAAACTAATTAGACCAAGCCAAGAGCGGTTCAAGTGTCACTTTGCTTTGGCGTTGCATCGCAAAACTAATCATGCGACTATCTTAAGTATCGCTGTGTTTTCACATCGTGATTGGTGAAAAATGCTTTACACCTTATGAAAAATTAACTTTTTCTTCCTTCTCTGTAAATCTTTATCTCTATCTCTATCTGTTTGTTTTCTATCTCTCTGTCTTCTTTTTTTTTTATATCACTCCAGACAAAATATGTAGCCACTTCATGTGAGGGGGCTTAAAAAATACTACTTCGCGCTAAAAATAAACTAGACGTCGATAAGTGCTAGATGGGAAAGATTCAGACTTAGAAAATCGCAATTCATTCCCCTTTGTCGGAAATATTGCTCATGGAATGTGAGGACTAAAGGACAAGATAAGGTAAACTTAAGGTCCACTTTCTACTCTTTCTATCTCTCTCTCTTTCTCTCTCTCTCTATATATATATATCTATCTATCTATCTATCTATCTATAAACCTATCTATCTATCTATCTATTAATCCACATCTTCCTACCTCTTTTCCTATCTATCTCCTAAGATTTCTCTATCTGTCTCCTTATATCTATCTTGCTATTTATCTATCTGTCCATATTTCTATCTTTTCCTCTCTATATATCTTTCTTTTCCTATATCTTTCTCTCTCTTTCTTTTACTATACCCCTCTCTCTCTCTCTCTCTCTCTCTCCCCATATATATATATATATATATATATATATATATATATATATATATATATATATATATATATATCACTTTCTTTTTCTATATATTACTCGCTCTTTCTCTCCATATCTGCGCTATGGAGATCGCTTGAGTCACGGCGTGAAGCCACTTAATGTAAGCAGCTAACAGGATCTAAGTCTTGAAATGGTCATGGCTGTAGGTATTACGCAAAACAGTAGGCAGAAAGAAAGTTGCACAGCCTTGCAGTTTTTGGAAAGATGCTAATAGAACAGAAGCTGAATTACAAAAAAGTTACCAAAACAGTGAAATGATGGAGAGAATGAGTCAAACGAGCGTGAACAAAGAAGATATTTTGAAGAATGCATGGAAGAATGGTATTTATAGAAAAGACTGAGACTAGCATTATCATGTCTGTGAGAGAGAGGTTGCAGACAAGAAGAAAGAGTGGGGTCAAACAAAATTACAGACACGTTTCTGCATCTTGTCAAGAACACTCAAATGGGACAGAGATTCGCTAGCCCAAATATAACAACAGTACTTTATGCATGGTATAAATTACAATAGAAAATTAATATGGTTAAGCTTAAACATGGCAAAGTAAAGGACTAGTTGTTAAAACTGGAAAGGAAAAGGAAAGATATTCAAGTAATCTATATAATGATAAAACTCAAATGATCTTGTAACGATGTATGAAACCCACTTCCCGGTTTACGACATCCGGTTGCGCATGACCTGCGCACTGAAATATTAACGTTATTATTTCGAAATTATTATTTAACATGGGAAGAGTGGGGTTTAAAATAACTTAAACGTAATACAGAAATGAAAGACGGAAAAAAAAGAAGACAGTATTAACAATTTTTTATTTGGATAATTTAAACGGGAAAAAACAAAAGAACAATTGGGACGCTGAAATATTAACGTTATTATTTCAAAATTATTATTTAACATAGAAAGAGTGGGGTTAAAAATAAACAAAAAATAAAAGAACAATTGGGACGCTGAAATATTAACGTTATTATTTCAAAATTATTATTTAACATGGGAAGAGTGGGGTTAAAAATAACTTAAACGTAATACAAAAATAAACGATGTAAAAGAAATCAGATATATCAAAATCTGAATTTAACTATAATAAGTATTATGGTATCTGTTCAGTGCAACCTATAAGTATGGCCAACCACTTCAGTAAATGTATTTTTTTTTCAAAAATAATCAATTATAATAAACAGAACGACTCATAGAAATCTATATATATTCTTTTTTAATTTTAATATACTTTCATAGAAATGTTTCTGTTATGTCAAAAAAAACTATTTTCTTTACGTCACAAGTGTCACATTCATACATGAATTCCATAGCTAATATAACATACTGACCCAACGGGTCACGGGTAGTCTAGTAAATATAATACATTTATAACTTAAAATATTGCAGCTTTAAGAATTGATTATATAATGTTAAATTAATTTTTTTTAATTTAATGCTGCAATATTTATCAGATTTTTGGCTAGAATATATTGTCCTTTTCTTTTCCAGTTTTAATAACTAGTCCTTTACTTTTCCATGTTTAAGCGTAACCATATTACTTTTCAGGCTCGCATTTTTCTATTGTAATATATGATTTTTCCAGGCTTCTAATAAATTCACTTGTTCTTTGTTTAATTTCAGTCTTATTTTTTGCCCTCATAAACATAGCATACACGTATGTAATAATAATGTACGGCCCTCATCTGCTTTAATAAAACCACCACAATTATCTCCCTTTCATTCGTTGATTCTGTCTGCTTCACTTGTTACTTCCCTTTCCGCGACAGCAGTGAATTAGTAGCAATATTCGTCGCTGAAGCGACGTGGTTGCTAAGGAAACCAGTCATAAAAAGCGTCGCTCACCTCCTTACGTCTTTTTACGATTTTGAACACAACTAAATTCATAAAACCTTTTGTTTTATTGAACGAACTTGAAAAAAATATTCACAAGGGAAGATGATTTATAAACTGTAATAATTGTTTGAAGTTATTATTTATCTTTTATTTACGTTCGGATCACCGTTTATCAAAGCTCGGAGGTTACTCTAGAGTAAGGGTCATCATCCTCTTCCTCCTCCTCCTCCTCCTCCTCATCATCATCATCATCATCATCATCATCATCATCTAAATCCAAAGATTCTATTATTCGCATTGGTTTCCCTGAGAATTCTTTCTTGAAAGACATCGGGTACTTACGGGAGGGACCACGAGAAGGTTGCCAACCTCCCTCATGGATGGGATCTTTGTGTTACGAACTGGATTCAGACTGAGAACACACAGGCCGTTAGTCCATTTCGCTTACCACTGGACCATCATCATTTCCCGGGATAACGATTAATGAATGTCAGTAAGACGGCAAGGTAACACGGTGATGATCAGTAATGGTGGAATTTCAGTAGAATTTAATTATATATGAAAACAGCTCGACAAGAACTAATTCACATTAGACTTGAAAACGATACTGTTGTAGTCAGCCGAGAAGCAGCCGCACGGTATTGTTTTCCACATACTGACAGTGTTAGGAAACCAAATTTGCTCGTGGAATTTTCATTTAGTTTTAGGCACAGATAGAGATAAAAGAGAAATTGTTGGCAGTGGTTGTAACGAGACGAGTATTTGTTACGAAAGTTTTACAATGGAAACCATAGATTGAAACTAAGCCGAGCACCAAGCGTACATGTAACGGTAAAGCAGAACTAAACTCGCAACGTGTGTTTCATGAGAAAGAGGAAGCAGAGGTGACGTTACATTTCCAAAGATCGCAGCAGAAACACGTATGCACATATATAGGAGAGATAGAATGATTCCAAATTTTTTCTCGATTCCAATAAAATTACGGATTCTGTTTGAAATTCCCGTTTCCGATACAAGCACCGATTCCGATACTGGTATATTTTTTAATTTCTAAGTTTTCCATCAGTGATTTGGGGCGTTTAAAAAATGTTCAAATTATCATATATATTTTAATTATTATTTTCCTTGAGAACTTTCTAGTCAGAATTTTTTTTATATATATATATCTGGCAGTGCTTTTGGATATGTTGTGCGCAGAAATTCATCTAATAAGTATCGCAAATCGAAATAATCCGATCTGAAAAATAGTCTTTTTTCTGTTATAGATAAATAAAAAAGAATAATTTTTACAGAATCCTTTATGTTACACTGGCCAGTGTTTGGTAAAGTATTCCCCTGTAGAAATTCTTTATTTTATCTATAATAGAAGAAAAATTATGTGTAATATGGTCAAGCTCAGCTGACGTGATATTGTAAACAAACACAGACGAAAATTGATGGACGACATTATCATTATTATTTTTTTAATTTTTGGCGAATTAGTCCACCGGGCAATGTCCATATATATATATATATATATATATATATATATATATATATATATATATATATATATATATACATATAGTGACCTTGGGGTAAGGATTAATGTAATGTCCATATATATATACAGTGTCGGCAAAAAGAAAGTCCGCATTTGTAATTTTTTCAAAGACATTAAATTTAAGATAAATTCAATGTAACTGTTTAAACAACCTATACCTCATTTGATTCGCCTTTTATTCCTCTATAATTTTACCTGCTCATATTTGGCTTTTAATTGAAATATTCTAGTGTTCACGTCAATTTAAAAAATAACTTCAAATTGAGGAGGCAAAAAGAAAGTCTGCAGCAACAAATTCGCTTAAAACCAGCTTAAATTATCACCCCTAAATCAGTTTAAAATATCCACCAACAGGAAACAAAGCATCTCAAATCGTAATTGTTGTTGTTCAAACGTGACATTTAGTCCATGGGTCACGACTTTCTCTTAGTGATCGTCAGGAGCTCATTACTCTCCATCTTTCTGGTTTATGCAATCGGGAAATCGGCCGCAGATGTAAATGTGATGAGAAAACGGTACAAAAAAACTGTGCAAAAGCACTAAAACACCGACAATGTTCGTGATGCCTCTAAATCTGGTCGTACTAGAGTTACTTCTAACATGGAAGACAATGCTATCAAATCAAATGAAGCCAAGCCTGTGTTTTTTTTGTTTTTGTACTTGTAAGCCCGCTCCGAGTCCTGCTGCCACACGCAAGATCTGCTCGTAGACACCTGATTGCACCATGAGATCAGCACACACTTTAGCACATCCAAGTGCACTTTGGTGTTAATTTCAAGATTTGAAGTGTCATGATGTGGCCCTCACTTGAAACCACACTAAAACCATAGCTGTGGCCGGAAAATTTGTTTCATTACCTGGACACGTCCCTGTTATTCGTGGCAATTCAGCCATGCGTTTTGACGGTGTTGGCAATGGTCCTGTTGTTATAATTTCGATCGGTAGAGAGCATGAGTTGTACAGCGGCGCATCTCCGATCTCGCTCGTTGAACATTGTGTCACTTTCAAACATGATAAAAGGTTCCTATCGCTCTTGGGATTTGTACAATACTGGCCAACTGGTAGATGGTCTACTAAAAAAAAAAATAAAGACAATCGGTTTTCACCAAACTGTAATTTTATCGTTCCACTTTGTATGTTCAGGTTTTATCATTCTTCTGCGAATTAAAAGGGGGTACGAGCTCGTGTAACGTGTCCTAATTATACAAAATAACATAATTCTGTCCCAAAAGGCACTGAAGTTGAATAGATTTTTCATTTTTGATTATATCTTTTTGTAATTTTAACATAATCTGACTAAAACATTGGGATTTTTTTTAAAAGCAAAGCAAAATTTTAAAAATCTTTATTTATGAAAAATAATATCTTTTTAAATGTTGCCCATTTTCAGCTTCGCATATTTGTGCTATTTCCAAAACATTATTCATGACAGATTGTAGAATCTCTGGATTGCGATTCAACTCCCTTATTTCGTTCCTGATGTTTTCCTTCAATTCTTGCAGGGTTTGGGGTTTGTTAACATAGACGCTTTCTTTAAATATCACCACAAGAAAAAGTTTAAGAATTGTGTTGTCACTTGATCTTTCTCTTATATTAAAATGCTATCGATAAGCTCTTTGAGTCAAAAGAACTGAACACTGATTTTGGTAAAAAAAAAATATTCGTTGTTCAAAACTATACTTATCCATAATTAATTTTCAAAGTATTATCTGTAAAATATCTGAAATAGAGAAAAAAAAATAATTATTAGTAGTAAAATGACAAAGATTTTCAATCCTTCAGTGACTTTTTGGACAGTCCGTACGTGAAAAACTTTACTTGATAGGTGTACAAAATGTTCGTTACACCTGCGTTTACAAAAAAAAAAAAAAAAAAAAAAAAAAAAAAAAAAAAAAAAACGAGGTGTGTTTCTATTGTAACGTAGTCGTTATATCAAAGGAACAGGAGACAGAAAATAAAATTCGACTCGTTTTGTTTTTTAACAAAAAAAAACTTTATATCTGATATCTCCAACAACGCATTTTTTTCTAAATATTTAAACATTTCATTTCTCCTGCTCCGGCCACGTGTAACTTTTCGTCTCGGCTCTGACACCATCCACACACTCGAAAATGTCCCGAATCTCACTCGTCTCAAACACGTCCTTTTCCGCTCTCTCGTGTCTTGAACACATTTCGAATCATTTATGTTTCGAATACGTATTTCCTTCTTCACGTGTATCTTTTTTATCTCTGCTGTGACGTCACATCGCGCAACCGGCTTGGTCATTTGTTACTGTTGCTAACCCAGCGTCAATGGCTATGTTATGCACGGTTATTTCTCTTATTTCGCGTATTGTTTTATTTATCTGCTTTGTATTTTTTCTAAGATGATTTTTATTCCATTCTATTAACGTTCTTGAATGCAATTAAGATTAATGAAGTTAGAAAAAAAATTAAACCAATGTTTAACGGATGTGAAGCAAATGAATAAAATATTATAAAATTGTAACTGTTTGTTTTTATTAAACATTTAGTTAGCAAATGTTAATCGATCAAAATACTTTTAAAAAATGTATTTAAAAAAAATACTGGCCCTTTATGTCCAAGTGGCACTGTAAATTGGTTTGGTTGAAAAATATAAACATTAAAAAGAAAAAGATTTTGAAAATACGAGTATTATTCAATAAGTCTTATCTTTAAAGGGGTGCTTAATACAATATTCTAAATAGAACATTTAAAACTAAGAAAATTAACCGACATGTAAATAATTTATTGGGTCATAAAATTCTTAAAGACATGGAAATAAATTAGAAGTCATTTCTTAATCCATGACATTTCAAAGATTTTCAAATTTCTTATTAAAGGAGAAGATTACTCCAGGATTGTAAAGACAACGTTTCTGAAATAAAATAAAAATTGAAAAAATAATAATACACAAATAATAATCTAAATAATATAAAAAATAAGAATAAAAAATTAATAATAAAAATAATATAAAAAATAAAATAATAATAATACAAAAATAATAATAAAAATAATATAAAAAATAAGAAGAATAAAAAATTAATAATAAAAATAATATAGAAAATAAAAATAATAATACAAAAATAATAATAAAAATGATATAAAAAATAATAAAAATACAAAAAATAATTATAAATCCTCATCTCCAAAATATACATTCATCATATAAAAAAACAGGAATGGATCCGGAGCTATTAATATAAAACAAAAAAAGACTTGCCGCTATTTGCATTTGAAATTTCTAACGGATGTGTTCCTTGTGGAAAGCAAATAAACCAAACATTTTTTTTCACTATTCACCAATTACATCCAATGTGAATGCACCTGAAGATAGCCGGAGGTTACATCGACCGAAACGTTGTGAAAAAACACAAGATGAGAATCATAGTCTAAATAATACAAAAATAAAAATCGAAAACTTAGAATTTTGGTCATAAAAACTGAATGCGGGAATAAAAAGACTGTAGAGTCCATAATGAACATTTGCAATCAGTTTCCAAGACAGAAAACTCTAATTTTGTATACTCTTGCAATGCTGTACAACCTTTTTAATGGCGTTGTTACAATTTTAACGGATTCAAAACTTTATAGACTCCATCGCAAGGAGAAAGAAGAAAGTTTTTAAAAAAAATAATCGACTCACTTTCTTCTTTTTTTTTTGGACAAAAGCCTTTATATCTGCTATTTCCAACAACGCATTTCTTTTTTCTAAATATTTAAACGCTTCATTTCTCCTTCTCCGGCCACGTGTGACTTTTCCTCCCTGCTGTGATGTCACCCACGTGTCTTTAACATGTGCTTTTCCGAATACTCTCCCCCTGGTCTTAAACACTTGTGTCTTTTTATCTCTGCCGTGACGACACTTTGCGCAGCCGGCTTTGTCATTTGCATACCTTGATGAGTTGTTGTTGCTACCAGCGTCAGTGCCTCCCTACAAGGACAAAGTTAGACACAAGGTTTTGGGGTGGGGTTGTTTTTTTTAATATAAAAGAACTCCTGCTTCCCAAATTATCACACTCTGGCTTGGAATAAAAATAAAAAAATTGCCCCCAGTCTACAAAGGTTTCTCCTTAACTGCCCACAGAAAAAAAAGATTAACTGTAGCGTCAGAACAGATATTACACTTTGCTCCTAGCCAAAAGGTCAAGAGCGAGGTGATGCTTATCTCCCGCCCATGGCGGAAAGATGAAACACAATGAGACACAAGTGGGATTAGAAAAACCAGCACCCTAAAAGAGTGTAACAGAGCGCGGTCGCGCGTATGCAAATGCCGAGCCGTATGCGAAGTGACGTCACGGTAGGGAAAAAGAAAAATACTATAAAAAAAGAACGTGTGCACAGAAAGAGGACGTTTTATTTGAGAAAAGTGACAGGGAATAAATCTTGTTGTTACACCATAAAAAAGTTAGTCGAGTTATTATTTGCTTTCCGTTTTTTTTTGCGACGTACTCTGCTACAACGTGTTGGGTTCATACTGTCTACATATTAACGCGTGTGTAAACGTATGTAACGTTACAAGAAGACTACTCTGATCTGTAATAAATATCTAGATCATTCCATCAACATTCCCAGTAGGGATGTCTCAGGTGTGTAACCCTTTTCTCAAAACGGAAGAAAGCAAAACCTGAGAGCGGTGGACCTCCTAGAACTGCACAGGAAACTGGACCATACACCTGAACAGAGAACAAGCAACTGTAACACTGGTCAGGACTTTTCTAGTTTTAGGGTCGAGGAAAAATCCTCCGCCAAGGGTGACGTGTATTGCTTATACCAGTCGAGGCTTCATCCACGACATTTAGTTCCATGGTAACATTGTTGCTGTCGGGTCGAGGTATGATTCTGTTAAGTTCAGAGGATTCCACCTTCCCAGGCTTTTCTTTCTCTTTTGAGAAAGGTTTTAGTTTATTCCTAATCGTGCGAGGCGCTCTTACTTGGAAATGCCAATGGGCTGTTCGAAGAATCTTTAGGCCAAACTGCGCTTTTCCTAATGCAATGCCTTTTCTAAAACCAGATCTGATATTTGGAATAACTTCCCTTAGAGAAGAGATAAATAAACACCTTTGCTTTATATAATTGCGAGTACCCACTAATAGAAAAGGCGTTGGGCGTAAATCCTATGTGAAAATACAGAGCTGGAGCCTTCAAGACAGTTCGAGGTTAAATAAAGAAACGTTTTGGCAACTCTCTGATTGCACCTCCATATTCTTCTGGAACTTAAAGATGCCAATAAAGAAAAACGTATTCAAGCGTATGATACGTTTTATTTGAAATGCGTTTGTTTAAAACAGGGGTCTCCAAAATTTCCGAACGCGAAGTCATAGTTCTAACTTTTTCGGGATACGAGGGCCAAACTAAATAAAATTTTACATGGACATGTTTTAGACTGTTTTGCTTATTAGGCTTATTTTTTAGTGAGACTGGTTCTCCAAAACCTCGTTCTTTTAATAATGTTCGTAACAAAAAGAAAAATAACACCAAACGATTTTCACATATTTCCATCTTTAAAAAAAATGTTTCTAATATTCTTTTTACGTTTTCCATAAGGGCTCCGCGTGCCATATTAAAGACTTTGACGGGCCGGATCTGGCTCGCGGGCCGTAGTTTGGAGACCCCCTAGTTTAAAATATCATTAATCTGTACAAGGACCGAAGGCACATCTCAGTATCTAGCATACGTCCAGCCGTTAATGGATTACAATAACTAAATGCTTAGAGAAAAGACCAGTAAAAAAGACAGGGGAGTAAACTCTTAAATCAATCTTTTTTTGTTTTGTTCTGTTTTGTAGACATACCAGCCAGGCAAGCTAGGTTCAGCGACGCTTCACTCTAGCCGCATATGTCATTTCGGCACGAATGAAAGGTGAGAACAAGAGTAATTATGGACAGAACGTCTCCAACGAATTGAGAATGCCTCTACCGGAACGTATCTATTATTCAAACGCCATGACCGGCCGTCGTGGGCTTTAGTTAAATTAAAACGGCAATCTGTTCGTTTTGCCGCGCTTTGTGTCGCCTTACAGTGACCGTCAATAATCAGAAACACGCCGCATCGGCACGGATGACCACACCTTTGTTTGGCTTCAGTGGTATAACAAACATATGCTGAATTGTAGATTCACTACTGGTTTGCTCGTTCGCCTTTCTTAGGAGCGATGAAATAATCGAAGACAATTACGGAAAATATGTTATTCTTAACCCTAATAAAACTAGTGTCCACTCTTTACCAAAAATGACGGGGAAAAAAAACTTATGCTCCGTCAGAGTTCATATACAGGGTGCGTCACGGGAAACGGATGTTTTTAAGGAAAACAAAACTGCGTTTTGGTTACTGGTTCATAATTTTGCACGTAAGTGTCATAAGTAGAGCTTGGACAACAGCATATTCTTTTCATTTTGTTTTTTTACTCTCGAGTGTATATCCGTTTATATCTTATATGCTTTTATATAGAGTAATGTGGTTCTTGGTTGATTAACTGTGTCTAACTATGTCGGATATATACGATAAGAACGGTAAGAATCTGCTGTTGTCATAGCCCTAGTCATAAACAAACACACGGTGTTCACGACTCCACGGTAGTATGAGAAAAGAAAAGCAATTAAAAATCAATAACTAAAACAAAATTTAACATAAAAGATAAACAAAGAACAACAAACTAAACGGCATCTTAAGCAGGTTTAAAGAGTACCTTCCTCACTCCCTATCCTTTACTCAACGAGAGCAAGGAGCGCTCTCAAAACATCCGTTTCCTGTGACTCACCATGTATTATA
The DNA here is from genome assembly GCF_053919585.1 of Euprymna scolopes. Taxonomy (NCBI): domain Eukaryota; kingdom Metazoa; phylum Mollusca; class Cephalopoda; order Sepiida; family Sepiolidae; genus Euprymna; species Euprymna scolopes. The sequence continues at coordinate 89,279,217 of NC_136509.1, forward strand.
TCGAATCATCTTTTTATGAATTCTATACATGACAATTGATACTAGGGGCGTTCCAAAAGTAATGGCTCCTATTTTTATTCCATTCGAATGGATCAGAGGGGATAACACATTGCATTGTTATGATAAGTAAACTTATGCATTCAGAACCTGAAAGTTTCATCGCTCTGTTATAGATATTGAGGTGTCAGACTGTAGTAAAGCAACCTCTGTCACGGACGTGTATCAGAAGCAGGGATGCTTCATTTAATTCCTGGCAAAAATGCATTATATATAATGGTGACTGTATAGAAAAATAAATTCTGGAGAAAAAAGGTGGCTCGTTTAAATGGTATAACTCCCGTCTTCGTAGCTCTTCAAGTTTTAGAGTTTAAACAAATAAGAAGCTTTACGTTTGCATTATTCGGACTATCGTTTCCAGCTTGAGTGCTATTCGCATAACGTTTCGATGTAAAGACCTTTTTCAAGGGAATCTTGTCGAACTGGAATCCTGTCGGACTCGAATCTTTCTGCTGACGGAACAAAAGCGTGCTACTCCATGGATTAAATGAAGGAACCTGTTCGAAATTCGTACAGGTTCCCAAGTTGGACAGAAAGATTTTTTAGTTGGACAGAAAAGACTTCTAAATTCAACAAAATACACCTGGAAAAGGTCGAAGATTGCATCAGTCGAAACGTGATGTGAATAAAACCGAAAATGAGGGACGTTAAAATAAAAAAGGTACTTGTGCAGAATTTGAACCACACGGAACAAACTGGCCGCTCGGCTTTGCTCGGAACATGCCGGCTTTTGCCGAGCGTCGCCGATTATCAAAGCGTACCAACGCTACATAGGAAAAATACTGACGAAAACACTTAAAAATAATAAAATCACCAGAAAAATAAATTTATAAAAAAAAACGAAAATAAAAAAGAAACAATTTTTTAAGTTAAAAAAAAAAAACAAGTCAGTTCTATTTTTTTTTTTTTTACAACCATTTTTTTTATCAAAACAAATTGAACAAAATTAATAAGAAAACCATTTTTGTGTGTTTTTCATATTTTTAACAAGTTTTAATGAAGCACGTTTCAATGGTTTTCATGTAATATATTTTTTAGTAGTTTTTTTTTTCATTTATTGCTGTAACTAATGTAAACTTTTTTGTTATTTTTTTCTTTTCCTGAATATTTTTTTCTCCTGTAAGGTGGGGCTGGGCAACTTTTGTTGTTGTTGTTTGCTTGTTTGTTTGTTTGTTTTTTTGTTTGTTTGTTTGTTTGTTTTAAATTAAGACCGCGTATATTCCCTTATCATTAGGTACATTTTTCTACGGTCGCATCAGACGATATTAAAGTGAGGTGAGAAAAGACAGCGGATGTGGAAGAAACTTCGCCAACCCAACCGGGTAGCTTTTCGATATATGGTTTAAAATGGAGACAAAAAGGATCATTACCAAATTTCTGTCTCCACATAAACTCGAAAAGATAACTGTTGAGAAGCTGTCCGCTGGTCCCATGATTTTCCCCCCAATATGTTCCCCAAAGATCGTCTGCTCCTTTGCCACGCATTGATCGGCGTCTTAACGTCAGATTACAATGAAACCCAAACGCATGCCGTCATGGTTCGACCGGACGGTGAGTTACGTCTGGTTCAAATACAGGGTGTTCCAACAGTCTTGGGCACATTAAGCAGATATGAGGACTTGAAATGTGCCCAAGACTTTTGGAACACCCTGTACTGTACAAGTACTAATAAAAAAAAAAACGATTTATTTCCTCCTCCCTTATAAACATAAAAAAATTACACCAAACGAGGGTTTTGATCAGTAAATTTAACCGAAGGTCATGCAAAACTATGGCGGTCTTTGGAAATCATTTCTGACCATACGTGCAAATTAAATCTGCCAGCGTTTTTGTGTCCACCCCAATAATAGCCGGCAGCCGATAGACGTTCCTTCTTGTTGGAAAACGCAGCGGGAAAGCACGTATTGTTTCATTCGGAAGATACTTTTCGTTTCCTAAGAGTGAATCGGTTCAAGAGATATTTATTTCTTCGAAAAATACGTAATTACCCAAGATGGCGACTAAAGACTGATTTATTTTCTCGAGAAAGACGTATTTTTTTCTCTTATTCATCCTAAACAAAGCAGTACTTGTGCAGAGTTTGAATCGGGCGTATCTAAGCGTCCGCTCGGCTTTGTCCGGAACATGACGTTAACTACCGGATTATACCGAACGTCGCCGATGCCGAAATTTTAACAACGGAACGAAACAGAAAAATAGTAAAAATAACTGGAAATCGTAGAAAAAATAACACACACACACGCACACGACGCCATACTGTAATTTTGTTTTATTATTCATTTAACTAGCGGAGCCTGTGGAAATTCCACAGAGGACTCATTTCTATGTAATATATTTATGTTGGCATTCTATAGATGCTCCGCGTAAATGGAGACGCTTTGATATCATTGTAGCTCTTTTGTTAAAACTGCAAAAGTATTTATCTAAGCTAGCAGGGACGGCCAGCTTAGCCCGGTCGTAAAGCACTCTTGAAAAGTATATTTTGATTCTTGCAGATTTCGTATATATTATTATAGTTAAGGTTCCATCGATTTTTAAATATTGTAAGTTACGATTTCAAAATAAAAAAAATATATCCATATGACTTAGGTGTATGAGCTTTTATTGAAACCGAAACCAAAAATTATATATATATATATATATATATATATATATATATGCACACACAGATATATATACACACACACACATATATATATATATATATATATATATATATATATATATATATATATAGAGAGAGAGAGAGAGAGAGAGAGAGAACAAATATAATCTTTTCGCAACAGGTATATTTTCGAATATTTTACTTCAATTTATTGTTATCAGTTTAATCATCCTGAGGAAGTCTTGAAATCAAGTCGAAACTTTGATGGATGTATAACTTAGTTTGTTTCTTTTTCAACTCTCCGTCTCGTTGGAATATTATTTCTTTTATTCTCATCACAGACACACAGACACAGTCACACACACACACACACAATATATATATATATATATATATATATATATATACATATATATATATATATATATATATATATATATATATATATATATATATATATATATATATATACTACCAGCCAGGTGTACTTGTGTTTCCTAGGTGCTGGATTAAACAGTTACATATGTATACATGATTAGTTGACTTTCAGGACGGTTTTATAATAAACAGAAATACCGTAAATATTAAGTGTAACGTTAAATTTCCTTTTAAAAAATCAAAAAGAAAAAAAAAAACAGAAAGAAACTGAGACATGCGCAGGTGAGTATTATGTTTTTTTTAAACGGTTCACTTCTTGTAAGTGGAAAAATACTTCAGCTGAGATCGAAATCAAAAGCTAAAGACGGTAAGTCAAGTACGATAACCATTAGGCCAGTTTGCCAAAAACCTAATTATTCTTAACAGAATGAAGCTGTCATGTGTTCGCGCATGCGCAGTCGTGAAAGAGTTGGCGTAATAAAAGATAAAATAAAAGGTAATTGCAACTTATGTTCAAAATTTCAGATTTTGTAATCATGCCGAAATGCATTTTTTTTTTTTTTCATTTTGGTCGATTGAGAGTTGCTATTTCTTCCAATGAGTTAAGGGTAAAATAGATTCATTGATTGATATAATAATTAAATGTCTGATTTTGCGCTACGAAACAGTTGTTGTCATAAATCGTTTATTTCAGCGTAATTATAGAATCAAAACATCATATTTGGAATATTTGTTTGTCATATGCTCTGTAATTACATTGAGTTTCATAAATTACGGATTAGTATATATAAAAGCATAAATATAATTGAAAAAATCATATTTCCACAGATATATATATATATATATATATATATATATTTCTGTAGAAATAGATTTTCTTATAATCTATAAAAGTCCTTATTTAAGAAGCTCAATGTAATTACAGAGCAATATAGTAAATAAATGACAAAAGACTATATTCCAAAGTTCATGATGTTGACCATCTTATTATTTATTCCTTTAATTCAGTTGACATTTACAATTCTTGACAGTGTCTGTTTCGTATTGCAAAATCAATCACTTAATTATTATATCAATTAGTGAATCTATTTTGCCCTTAACTCATCAGAAAAATAGCAACAATCAGAATCTGTCAAAAGGAAATGAAGTGCGTTTTGACATGATGAAAATCCGAAAATTGGAAGAGAAGCTGTAAATACTTTATAATACGTTTCCATTACGCCATTTTGAATTTTAGAAATAAAGTCACTAAACCCAACTATTCGTACTAACATGTTCTATTAATTTAGGAATATACTGACAAAATATTCTATTTAATAATTAGTAAATTTATTAATTCTAAGTAATGTATGCATACTTATGAAAATAATATCAATAATTATTAACTATTATACATGTTTGCATATACGAAACTAAACTAAACTAAAAAAATAAGGATTGTTATATATTATAAGGAAATAAAATATATTTCCACAGAAATATATATATATATATATAATAGTTTTGACCTCACTATTATATATTAGGTTCAATAGCGTAATATATTTTCTTATAATATATACCAGTCCTTATTTAAGAAGATCAATGTAATTACAGAGCAATTTAGAGAATAAATGACAAAAAACTATATTCCAAAATTCATGATGTTGACCATCTTATAATTTATTCCTTTAATTTAGTTGACTTTTACAATTCTTGACTGTACCTGTTTCGTAGCGCAAAAACAATCACTTAAGTATTATATGAATAAGTGAATCTATTTTGCCCTTAACTCATCAGAAGAAATAGCAACAATCAATCTGTCAAAACGAAATGAAGTGTGATTTGACATGATTAACATCTGAAAATTGGAAGAGAATGTGCATATACCTTTTAATGTTTCTATTACGGCATTTTGAATTTTATCAAACAAAGTCACTAAACCCAACTATTCATACTATCTACATTAGTTTAAGAATCTTCTATCAAAATGTTCTATTTAATAATTAGTAAATTTATTAATTCTAATTAATGTATGCATACTTATGAAAATAATATCAATAATTAATTACTATTATACATGTTTGCATATATGAAACTAAACTAAAAAAAACAGTTTACCATTTACGGTTATATTAAATTATTTATTAATTTGAATTGAAACCATACATGATTCAATTCACTTAACTACTTTATTACTATTTCAATTATAATTCTTAGTATTAGTTAATTCTAAACCTATAATTACGTTTGGTTCAGATTAAAAAATTCACTGAATACTAAATTGTTTAGCTTAAACGTAAAAAGTTAAAATTAATTCAATTTAAAGTATGCTAAAGTTTACTCTCTTAGAACAAATCCATCGATATATTAACTGACTTATTTTTTATTTTTTATTTTTAACATTCATTCTTTTGACATACATAATCCACTTCCATCTATATCCCACTAATAATTAATGCTTATGAAATTTTAATGTCTTTCACTTAATATTATTCAATGATTAATGCAGTGTATATTATAAATTAATTAACTAATACGTTCAATATAAAATGTTAGTATTAAAACTATTTCAATCGATAATCATGAGCCATTAAGTTATAATTAAGTTTTGCCTAATATCTAATTGTAAATTAATTAGTTCTTACATTTACCTTTATTTTTATTTATTTATTTATTTATTTATTTATTTATTGCAATATTATTATAATTATAAGTTATTTTGTATTTATTCATTTTATTAATATTATTATTATTATTATTATTATAAGTTATTTTGTATTATTATTATTATTATTATTATTATCATTATTATTATTATTATTATTATTATTATTATTATTATAAGTTATTTCGTATTTTGTATTATTTTATCAATATTATTATTATTATTATTATTATAAGTTATTTTGAAAGTAATATTTTTACATTTCACATTTAACACATAATTTTATTAATTCAATATTCGACAATTTAGTATTAATAACCATTTTTCGAACTAGTTGCTTAGTTAAGTACAATTTTAGTTTCACAATAGATCCTAATTCCCTAATAATATGACCGTGTAATCATCAGTGTAACATAATTTTTATATTATCTTGAAAAATAAAATTGAAAAAAATTAAAAGCAGGAACATAGAAAAATAATTAAATTAAAATAATTTTCAAAATTATACAAACATTCACTATAGGTATGTATGGATGCACGGCTCTGAAAACAAGAAAGAAAATAAGTCAGTTTTGCCCCCCCTCTCTCTCTCTCTCTCTCTCTCTCTCTCTCTCTCTCTCTCTCTCTCTCTCTCTCTCTCTCCCTTAAACCATCCGACGTCATTTTTAGATATGCTTGTAGAAGTTTGTATGTGCTTCCATACTTTTTTTGAGTTTTGCCACCATACATCATATATATCATGTCAGTTTTAATTTAATAAATGTATATTTAAGTGACATCTAATTCTAATTTTGCTTTAAGTTAAATAAGAATTATAAATGTTATTTAAACATATTATAGATAGATAGAAGAAGAATAGAAGAAGAATAGAAGAAGAGAAGATAGATAGAAGAGAAGAGAAGAGAAGAAGAAGAAGAGATTATGTTTACTTCAAATTTCTTTTTACTTTAGCCCCTCCTACTCTATGCCTTTCTCTTTTTTTACCTTCAATTTAACACATAATTCCGAAATGAATTCATAGACGTTTAGTTAACTAGTATATATATTAAATATAACTACTTAATTTACTCACATAAAATTAATATACGAAAGTATAGATTTATGCGTAAACTTTAAGTATTTACTTCAAAAGTGCTCAATACGTAGGTAGAGCTAGTTAGTAATTTATAAAATATATATGGCGATTAAGCTACACTGAATATTCCGCGTTTCATCCACTCTAGGACTCTTCAGGCTTATGCGCGAATTCTGTGGTTGTTTATCGTTTTTATATGCTCCTCTTCTATTGAGATTTTACTTAGCCTATCAGCTTTCTAGTATCCACCTCGCTCTTAAATATATATATATATATATATATATATATATATATATATAGTTTATCTTAATAGATATTGAATAGATACACCTTGTTATAACTATAATATTGTTTTTACATCCATTCTAACAATTAACACATATATTTGAGAGACACATCAATATATATATATATTCAGACAGACATTGTTTAAAATAACAGACAGCTTCTGTTTAGTGATACCATTTTATTTTTTGAAACTTTTCGTATTATCTTTTTTATATCGAACGTATGAATGTCAGGTCCAAGCATTTTCTTTCCTTCTTGAAGTGTCCGCGGTTTTAACTTTTCATGAAATCGTCTTCACTTCCTCAAGAAAGTGTGTTATTCTCAGTTACATAGGACAGACGACCACAAGATTATCACGCCGCCTCTCATACCATAATGTCGAAACTAACTCCATCTTCTAACATTTACATAAAAAATAGCACTGCCTCATATTTCAGAGAAATCCTAGTTGACATCACCAAAATACTACACCATGAAACGAACATAAAAACTCCAAATATTAGAAGCTATATATATATATATATATATATATATATATATATATATATATATACGTTTTATTTTTATTACCGTATCTTTCTGTTAAGCAACATCATTGTTTCGGCTACACGGCCGTTTTTTTTTGGGGGGGGGTGTCTGTAGCGTCCTCAGACTTTTACAGAAATGTTCGCTATTTTGGGATGAAAGAGTGGAAGAGTGAATGAGGTCAGGGGGGTTGCGAGGAGGGTGAAAGAGGAAGAGAGGAAGGGAACAAGGAGGGAAGGTGGGGGGGTTAGTATGTCGATAATGTTTTAGATTTGGGGTTTAAGGAACTTGTGGGAGAGGGTCTGGGAAGTTCATTTCTGGTGTGACTGAGGGCATAGGGATACATGAGGGGAAGGGGAATATGGGGGGGGTAGGAGGGGGTACTTCAAAATTCGAGTCTTAGTGTTAAAGTCTTTAGCGTCTCGTTGGTGAGGTATATATATATATATATATATATATATATATATATATATATATAAGTGTACCCATTTTAAATATACATATTTTTCTCTCGTTGGAATTACACAACCATCACTTTAAATATATATATATATATATATATATATATATATATATATATATATATATATATATATATATATATATATATATATATATATATATATATTACCACAGAATCAGTTCAGCTCAAGAGAGCGGTTTTATTTCTTAGGACATCGATGTTTGAAAATGAACATCCAGAATTTAATCTGTGAATGTGTGTTTGTGTGTGTTTGCGTTTATGTGCCTATGTATGTGTGCCTACGTGAATGTATGTGTCCGATTTGTGTGTGCGTGTGCGACTATCTCTTTACAATGATGTCCACGTATTGAATAAGAATCGCGAAAGAAAATGTGCCTTGGGTTGAATGTAATATTCATTCATAACGATAATAACAAAAGGGAAACTAAATAAAACGAGATTTTTAAACACGAAAAGCGGGAAATTTCGAATGAATATAAAAAGAAAGTAAGAAAGAAAAAAGTAAGAAAGTAAAGAAGAGAATGGAAGAAAAAAGAAGGAAAGTGGAGAAGCCGCAAAATGATACGAAATAAAGGAAATAATGAAGGAAGTAAAAAGAGAAGAAAGAAAGAAGGTAAAAGGAAGGGAAGAATGAAAATAAGACGGAAAGAAAAAGAAAACTATGTTAAAATAAATATGAAAGAAAATGGAAAGAAAATGAAATATAGAAAATGAGAAGGAATAAATGAAAGAACACGGTCAAAAAGAAAAAAGAGAGAAAGAAGATAAGAAAAAAGGAAGGGAAGAAAGAAAAAGGAAAGAAATAACGAAGTATAAAAAAGGAAAGGCAAAAGGAAAGAAAGCAAGAATGAAATAAATATGGTCAAAGAAAGAAGGTAAGATAACATGGAATAAAAGAAATGGTTAGAAAGAAAAAGGAAAGCAAAGAATAACGATAAGAGCAGAAAGAACAGAAAAAAAGGAAGAAGCGAAAAAGAAAGAAAGAAAGAAAGAAAAGAGAAAAGAGAAAGCAATGAATTGACGAAAACCGGAATGAAAAATGTAAGGAACAAAGAAGACCTGAAAAACAGAAAAAAGGAAAGAACTGAATAAACAAAAAAGAAAAATATATATAAAATAAAAAAGGAAAAAAGGTAACGAAAAAAAAAGGAAATAATAAAAGAAATTAAATAAATAGAAATTATTGAAAAAAAAATACAAGAAAATGAAGGAAAATACACCAACTAAAAAGTTATTAAAGAAAACTAGCTGGCAGCCTGGCGTTGCCCGATCGTACAATATTTTATTTCATGTAGATTGCGTACGTATTATTATAGAATCAATATCCTATTGAATTCATAGACGTTTAGTTAACTAGTATATATATTAAATATAACTACTTAATTTACTCACATAAAATTAATATACGAAAGTATAGATTTATGCGTAAACTTTAAGTATTTACTTCAAAAGTGCTCAATACGTAGGTAGAGCTAGTTAGTAATTTATAAAATATATATGGCGATTAAGCTACACTGAATATTCCGCGTTTCATCCACTCTAGGACTCTTCATGTTTATGCGCGAATTCTGTGGTTGTTTATCGTTTTTATATGCTCCTCTTCTATTGAGATTTTAGTTAGCCTATCAGCTTTCTAGTATCCACCCCGCCCTTAAATATATATATATATATATATATATATATATATATATATATATATATATATATATATATATATATATATATATATAGTTTATCTTAATAGATATTGAATAGATACACCTTGTTATAACTATAATATTGTTTTTACATCCATTCTAACAATTAACACATATATTTGAGAGACGCATCAATATATATATATATTCAGACAGACATTGTTTAAAATAACAGACAGCTTCTGTTTAGTGATACCATTTTATTTTTTGAAACTTTTCGTATTATCTTATCAAGAAAATGAAGGAAAATACACCAACTAAAAAGTTATTAAAGAAAACTAGCTGGCAGCCTGGCGTTGCCCGATCGTACAATATTTTATTTCATGTAGATTGCGTACGTATTATTATAGAATCAATATCCTATTGATTATTATTAGGGCTGTGACAACAGCATATTTTTTTTCAATTGCTTGACTCTCGAGTATATATCCGACACAGACACAGTTAACCAACCGCGAACCACATCAGTCTATATGAAAACATATAAGATATTAACGGATACGCACTTGAGAGTCAAAAAAATAAAAAGAATATGCTGTTGTCACAGCCCTAAATATCATATATTACGATGAATAATTTGCCCTGATGGACTAATTCGCAAATAAAAAAAGTAAATAAATAACAATGATAATGTCGTTCATCAAATTCCGTCTGTGTTTGTTTACAATATCAAGTCAGCTGATATTTAGGTTTGACAATGCATGCCCTGGAAAAGTAACTTCTGATTAATGTTTAGTTTTAAAATATGCAAACGAAGAAATGATTTGCGGCGATTTTAAATGCTATCTCTTATTTTGTCGTTAATTGAATTCATTAGTAAGAAAAAAATAAGATAAAATACTGAGATACCTCTAGGTTTTGACAAGGAATCATTCGATCTGTTGTCGAATGCTCTACCACTGAACTATATCTCCAGATTATAATAAATCTGTTTTTTAAGAAAAAAAAAATGATTTGCTAAAATGTTATTATCTCCCTTGTCTCTTGTAGCGTTAAATATTCCCCTGTAAAGATTCTTCTTTTTATTTATAAGAGACAAAAGCTATTTCGATACTTATTGGATGCATTCTGTACAAAACATATCTAAGAACACTGCCAGACATATAAATTAGCTTTGTGTGAAATTTGTAAAAGATTGGCTCAGCCGTTTCGGAATCTATGAGGAAGGAACTCACACACACACACACACACACAAAGTAACTTATATATAATAGTGAGATAGAGATAAGAAATTAAGGGGAAATAAGATATTAAAAGAGAAAAGGAAAGGAAAGAATAGAAGAATTATAATAAAATGGCATAAAACCATTTATCAAGGCCCGGATGCCACTCGAGGACACGGGTTGGTGAGTGCACGGTGGTCACCGAGACATTAGCATACTAATCGATAGTTGTGGAAATTCGATATCATTTTATTAGTTAAGGACGGCTCGACAAGAACTTGTTTACATTAAACTTGAAGAAGACCATATTGTAGCCAGCTGAAATAATATATGGAAAAGAAAGGATACAAGAATGAAAGAATTGAAAAAAAAAAAGAAATAAACGAAGGAAGAAAAAAGAAAAACAAGACTCAAAAGGAAAGAATATGGGGGGAAAAAAGAAAGAAAAAATTAAACAAACTTATTAAAGAAAGAAAGGAAAAGAAAAAAGAAAAGGATATCAAAAAGTATTTAGAAATCCATGTTAGAAAGAATAAAAAGAAAAGCGGAAAGGAAGAGGAGACATAGATATGTCGGGGAGGTACGGAAGGGGATCATCTTGGAATATGGCAGTCATGCAGCGCTGGGTGGGGAGAACGTCTTCATGTCTAGAGGAAAGATCGGGCCTCTAAGTGGGAGGTATGACAAAAACTGTGTTAATAACAATAATGAAAACAATGACTACAAAAGGCGACTTGGATAACGCAGCGCACGGAACAATAACACGCCTAAATGTATTCATTATCGGGCGATATTGCAGTAACATTGTCATCGACGAGCCCCCATTTTTATCATCGGCATAGGTTCGTTTTTTTCGTCTCCCGCAGAGAAGAGCTCCAATTTCCTCATTAGATTATAATTATTACTATAAGTGTTATCGATAGTTGTTAAGGAACGTTCGTTGACACGATTTTTTTTTCGTACGTTTTAACCAGGTACAGTTGTTTTTATTTTATTTTTATGCACACCTTCCGGATATGTACAATAATTCTCTCTCTCTCTCTCTCTCTCTCTCTCTCTCTCTCTCTCTCTCTCTCTCTCTCTCTCTCTCTCAATCAATGACTATATCTATCTCTGCATATAAACACATTCACACAATCTCCAGGGTCATTGTACTCACATCCTCTCTCTTTCTCTTTCTCTCTCTCTCTCTCTCCCTCTCTCTATCTATCTATCTACCCCGGCCTCTTTCCTTCATCCTTCAGCTTCTTTCCTCATCTTTATCCGTCTATCCTCTCTTCTCTGTCTTTTTTCCTGTGTCTCTGTCTTTCTATCTGTCTATTTATCTATCTTTTTTATTATCTCCTCTATCTATCTATCTATCTATCTATTTCTACACACATGCACACATATACACACACAGATACATACATACACGAGCACACACATACACACACATGCACACACACACACACTATCTCCAGGGCCATTGTACTAAGAATAGTGCAACATTAAAAATAATTTTGAATCCAGCTGTGTTTTCGCACGAATTTAATCCTTCGTATCAACACACTAATTTAAAACCAAACATTATGCCAACGTGGACGGTTTTCTGAATTTCAACTTCCTCGGTCTTTTAGCTCGAAGCAAATTATCGTATAAGAAATCCTTCTAGACTGGAGAATTTTTCATTTTTGTCCGAATCCAAAGTGCTCCTTCTGTGATAGCTTGATTTTCTCCATATTAAAAAAAAAACGCATGCGTTTAACTTTACTCTCGCTGGGTAGCACGTGAATAGGGACATTCGTGAGTCGGTAAGTCAACAAGGACCCACATGAGACTAACTTACGTACCCGTTTGGAAATTACAAGGACTAATAGAGATTTTGAAGAATTTAGCAACAATGTATCCATTATGGAAATTCAGTCTCCTTTAAAAAAAAAAAAGAATAGCGCACTATGATCGGAACCGTAGTGCTGTGAAAGCCTCCTTAATTTTTATTCGTGCTTTCTTATATTTTTTCATTGATCACTAAAAAAATAATTTCTGCTTTAGCGAGTAAAAACTTGCTTTTAGTAGTGCTCTTGAGGCCTCATAACTTTTATTTTGTGCTATCAGTAGCGCTCTGCAAGCCTCCTGAGTGTTATTCTTTTTCAGTGCTCACTTGAAAAATAATTTTTACTCTAGGGAAGAGAGTAGGAACTTGATTTTTAGTATATCTCTGGAGGCCGCCTTAATTTTATTTGGTGCTTTCAGTAGCGCTCTGAAGGCCTCCTGAGTTATATTTCTTTTCACTGCATACTTAGAAAAAATTGTTTCTGTTTAATTTATTATAGTTTGTTTGAAAGTGGTAAATAAACTTGAATTTAATACAAATGAGTCTCAAGATAATATATCGATGACCTATTAGCTATAATCGGCCAAGTCAACTTGCATTACGATCTTTAGCCAGGGAGAGTGTAACTTGTCGTGAAATGATTGTTATATCCTGGCACGGCACAATAGCTCCCTGGTGGAATAAACACGATAATCCCCAGACGATAGGCATATCCCCTTTAGATCAAGAGGTTGATATGACGTCTGTTATGTCTGTTTGACGGATCTTTTTCTCTCCAGAGAACTAACGTATTTTTTTATAAAAATATGTTTCTTTTTATTTCACCATCTTTTCTATATTTTCTTTTCCTCAATCATTCTGATCATTATTCTGAGGAAGCCCCGCGAAAATGGGGACGAAACGTTGAGATTTTCTAAACGGGCCACAGGTTTTCTGTCCCCTTTTTCCATAGTGGTATAATATCTTACCTGTTTTTACACACACACACACACACACACACACATATATATATATATATATATATATATATATATATATATATATATATATATATATATAAAGATAGAGAGAGAAGAGAAAAAATGACAATATGAAAGTATAAACTAAGGCATATGAATTTAATCGTTTATTTAATAAAGAGATTACGTGAATTAGGGGTGCGGGATAAATATATTCTTAACAGTTAGGTATTTCGAAGCCTAATGCTTCTCATCAGAAGACAAAGTGATCGGTAAAATTTTAGAAATGTGAGTTCGAGCGATAACTACATTAGGGACGAAATAATTGGGATGTGAAAGAAATAGGATAAAACAGAACTACAATAATTAAGGCGATACAGGATGAAAACTGTGGATTTCACATATTGGATATAAATGTTATGTAATGTTATTAAAGGGTTTGCCATGGTATATTATAGGGTATGTGTTCCATACGTGTGTCCATGTGTGGAAATGTACATTTAATATCGAGAAACAACAAGGTAAAAAGGCAGGTTCTCTTATATGGAAATCAGGGGGTATAAATAGAGAGAGGAGATTTGTTTAAATAGACGATGGACCTTAAATCAGTATATGTCTGAAAAAGATATACAAATAAAAGTATCAAATAAAGTATCAGTTATGAAAAAGAAACCAAGAAATAAAAATAAAAAATGAAACAATAAAAAAGGAATAAAAAATATAAAATTATAAAATATAAAATTATAAAATATAAAATTATAAAATATAAAATTATAAAATATAAAATGGAAATAAAATGAACTATAAAAACAGGAAACATGTTTTTGCAATGAAAAAAAAACCCTAATAATATTAAACAGAGGAATAGAAATGAAATCAGTTGTCATGGAGTCCAATATGAAACGTGAAAATCATCAGAAAAATATATGACGTTATTCGGATATTGTAGATCAACAGAAGATTCGTAGTAAACGAGGGATGTCCAATTTTTATAATCCAGTTCCCGAGGGGATTCAGAGTAAAGGGTAATGCTGGAGATGTTGACAGGGCGTCTACTACTCACCACGGCCCTGTCGGTGGGGCATTAGAATACGCCGACTGCCCCCCCCCCCTGCAGAGGGTAAAAGTTCCTTCAATGGGGATCCTGGATATGACCTTAAACTATATCCAGTGGTGAGGCCCCAGCTCGTGAGCTTTGGGGAGTGTGAAGCCACCCTTTAATTACCATTGCTCCCAGGTCCACTCTGACCCGGAGTGGTAGTATCTGTTAGGGTCCCAACTATGGGTTAAATAGAAACCGACGTGAAAACAAAACCCGAAAAGGGTTGATATGACGTAAAACAACCAACCCACCAACCAACCAACTACTCACCACAAAAGATGGTTTAGAATTGCAAGCTGAGGTCCAAGTGTGGTATAATTTGTCCAAGTTTTCCAAGGTATTAACGTTTTTTACATTTAAATTGATTATTAACGTTTTTAACATTTAAGTTGAGAAAAAATCATACATTTCTGCACTGGTATAAGACTTAATTTTTCTTAAATCCGTATTCCTTAAATAACTACTAAAAGTAGAGCCGGATATTTTAATGCTAACTAAAAAAGCATAACTATAAAATTATATTGGGAGATCCCACATCAATTTGTATAATGTGATCACTTATTTTATCTGGTTACCCCTTTTACCCTTGGCAATGATATATTCCTGTAGATTGATTTTAATATAAAACGGTATTTTTTTTTATTTTGACTGATACTTTCGGAGATATTCTTGGCCTGGTGATGTGATTTTCCCTAGCAGGGTGGTCACTGAAACATATTTGCATATGTGTAGCCACTAATTTTCATATTCAACATACATATATATATATCGCTCTTCTTGCACCCCTCCCCTGTTCACTCTTTCACTCTTTCGTCCAACGAACATTTCTGTAAAAGTCTGAGGAAGCTACAGACGGCCAAAAAAACGGTCGGGTAGCTGAAACAATAATCTAATTTAACAGAAAGATACTGTAATAAAAAATAAAACGCATATTTGCTCTACAACAGTATTGAGCACTTTCTTCAGTTTTTACTAATTACCATTTCTACTATATATATATATATATATATATATATATATATATATATATATATATATTCGAATTACAAAAATTTAAATGTAAATCGAATATTCATGAAATAATTTGTAAACGAGAACTTAGGTCTTTTAAAGCATAGTTTTAAGAAAAAAGAAAGCAAAATACATAAGTAAATATGTACTACGGAGCAGCGCCGTATAAGAACAAGCAACAAACAATGCGACACTCGTCCTAGGCGGGTTGAACCAGCTTCTTCGAAGGAGGAAGTTTCATATAAATATTAAATTCACAAGCGGTTCGAAGTCATGAGAAATGACGCGTTAACTTTTGTAGCTCCTGCAGAATGATACAATCTTCCATAAACACAGCGCTTAATATTCCATATGAATACAAATGGTTACCTATCTTATACTGACAAGGCGCAACGTTGCTTAACTTCGATCATCTTACTAGAACCGGTATGCTAACGTGATTATGCTGTGTATAACAGTCAATGAATGTATTCAATATGGCCGCTTAGTTGACATTTCGACATTTTAAATCGAACCTTCGCAGCCATTCTGACAACGGAATCATTCAAATTCTTTATATTGTTGCAAACATACTGAACCATCTTAAAAATTTGAAAGAATAAAACTAGTGAAGTTAAATGAATTTACCGGAAGCTGTGCTCATACTTTATCGGACTAGAATATGTCGTCGCCATTAAACTATGAAAAATGGCACCTGTTTTTTTTTTGTTTTTTTTGTTTTTTCTTTTAGAAATTTTCAGAAAATTTTTAGATATCGTTTATTTTTTATTTTTATCAGTTTTTTTTTTTTTTTTAGTGTTATTATAAGAATGAAGTTTCCATTTCTTTCCCGATATACACGCTTATTTCTTTTTATGAGATGTTTAATAATAGTTTTCTTTTAATATCTTGCATTTTTTCCTCTGTAGAAATTCAAAGGTCAATTCCGAGGCTCCCTCGATTTTAATGTTAGGATAAGGGCTAGGATTGAATTTCTATTTTCTTTTCCTTTTCTTCTTCTTCATATTATTATTATTATTATTATTATTATTATTATTATTATTATTATTATTGTTGTTGTTGTTGTTGTTGTTGTTGTTGTTACTACTGCTACTACTAATACTAATACTATCAATTTTTCTGCCAGCATTTTTTAAACACTTTTAATTGACACTAGACTATATTTCTATTTTCTTTTCCTTTTCTTCTTCTTCATATTATTATTATTATTATTATTATTATTATTATTATTATTATTATCACTACTACTACTACGACTAGGATTTTCTGCCTGCATTTTTTAAAACACTTTTAAATTTTATCTTGCAATTATTCTTTTGTCTGATACCTTTTCTGTTTATTGTCATTTTCTTTTTTTCTTTTATAAATTTCTATTTTACGATTTGTTCCCTCATTTTCTTTACTTATTGTATTAAAAATACATGAACGGTGAAGAATTATAAATACATTTTATAAGTTTTGGTTAAAAGCCTCAAAAGCTAAAAATGGGGTCTGGGAAAATTCGTTATTCCGTTCACCCCTATACTCCAAGTTAAGATCGTCTGTCTCTTTTTCTTTTGTCTTTGTATGCGGCTATACGAAAGCGTCTTTAGGGCTAACTGTGATTTGAATGAAATATGAAAAACGAGACGGTCAATAATAGCGAGATAATTTGTTTATTAAAAAATGATACAAAAGGTGAACAATATAATATATAAACGGCTATATGTCTGTCTGTCTGTCTGTCTCCATATTTTTTAACTCTACCTCCTCCGAAATTTAAAGTCGCAGAGCGACGCTAGGGGTCGCAAATGATAGAATGTTTTACGGACCGTTCTATTCTAGGTTTTAAGTCAATTAAAAAAGGTTTTTAAGGTGTCAAAAGATGGGTCAAAATTGAAAACATCTTTACACATTTTTTATGAATGCTATAGTGTCGGGTTCGATTCTAACTGATGGCACTCAAATACTTTTTTTTTACTTTTAAAATCACGACTCTATAATGTACGCAATCTGGACAAATTAAATATCATATTTAAGCGTCTTTTACGTCCGGGCAAAACCGGGTGCCCCTTCCTCTGCAAGTCTAATATATAAAAGACTATATGTATGTCTGTCAGTCTGTCAGTCTGTCTGTTTGTTTCCATATTTTCACATTCTATCTCCCCCGAAACTTAAAATCGAAGAGCGGCACTAGGTCTTTAAAATCATATTTCGGTCTGTGTCAGTCTGTTTGCCTGCATTTTTCCAAGTGCATATAATCTGAGTGAGAAGCAAAGTTTCAGAGTTGCTAGAGGTGGGCCAAATGATGGCATTGTTTGTGAATTGTTATATATATATATATATATATATATATATATATATATATATATATATATATATATATATATACTGTTTTGGGGGGAAAGAATTCCAACAAAATGCTCGATTACAAAGAAAAGCTTTTTCGATAAGAGCTTAATATTTATTTATTTAATTGTACAGAAGTTCAGAAAAACATTGGTACCGTCGATTTCAAGCCCAACATAAAGGGGACCATTAATGGTAAAACGTAAATGATGTCAGGCTCTCGTCAGCTATGTTGTTTCTCTTGTGAGCCTAACATTATTTATGTTTACCATTAACTGGTCCCCTTTATGTTGGGCTTGAAACCGACGGTACCAAATTTTTTCTGAACTTCTGTACAATTAAATAAATCTATATATCTATAAAAGTGAACGTGTCTGTCTGTCTGTCTGTCTGTCTGTGTGTATGTGTGTCTGTCTGTCTGTGTACATTTCCCTACGCAATAACTCTGTCAATTTTTTGTCTATAGACTCGAAATTTGAAATACCGGGTACTGAGATTTGGGAAAATCGATGTGACGGGTGTCAGCCAGAAATTTGGCTTTTAAGGGGTCAAATTTCAAGTTTAAGAACTCTACCAAACTCCTCCGACAATTTTGGGTCTAGACACTTGAAATTTTAGATATAGGTTTCTTGAACCTGGATCTAACTTAATAAAGTGATTTGAGCCCGAAACTATAAATTTTAAGGGGTCATAATAGGGGTCAAAGTTTTAAAAAATTAACCTTTTTTTTGTTTTTTTGCTTTTTTTGCACAGCATACACCTCCAAACACCCGAGCAACGCCGGGCACCCCTGCTAGTATATTATAAAACATTTGAATAACACCGAACGTAGTTCCATTATTAATTGTTGAGGGTTTAGGTTTTTTGAGAATTTGCAGGCTTTTTGAAGCTTATAATACTATTCTATAAAATTTTATGACAATTGGTAAAAAGGAACCTATATTTTCAAACGAATAAAATATGCCCAAATTTGCCTACATCTGTATATATATAGTGTCCGTGCAGATCAGCTCCAGTTTTGCTGCTTCAGGATGAATTTTGTTAGAGTTATTTCTCTTGGTTGTCTCCCCTGTGGCCTTGCCAGCCCACTTATATATAGATATGTGTGTGCGTTCGTGTGTGTTCATTGTTTTGTTTTACTTCAGTCGAAGTTCCCCTTCCATGGGGCTAACAGTTGATCTCTATATGATGCATATAGATAATCGAATGTTCCATTATAGTTTTATTGTACCTTTCAAGCGTTCAGTTAGTTTTCCTTTTACTTATTGACCCGTTAACTATGTCATGTATATTATTCCTTAATTTGAGATGAGCATTATATATATTAATTTATTTTTTATTTCGGACTACTAGTCTCATCTTTATTAGTTGTTGTTTTTCATCTTTTATTGGATTTTTTATTCACAACGTTTCGGCCAACTAATTCCTCTGGCCTTCGTCAGGTGGTAACCGCGACGGATAGGAACTTCGAATCACCTAACTGCATTCTCAGCCATCACTGCCATCCGTAGTTGTTGTTGTCTCACCACATTTTGGCCAATTAACCTCTGGCATGCTTTGGGTGGGATTGAAACCGCTATCTTCAGACAATGTTCATCTGGAACTGTAGAGATTCAACCTCTCTATCAACTGCGCCACGGGCCCCGAAGGGCGATCAAGGTTGGATTCTTTGATCTTATAAATCCACGTTTATTTATTATCTGATCTTCCATAGTCGGGTCCGTACCGATTGGTATGTATATTATTCCTTAATTGGAATTCATTTTTTGAGATGAGCATTATATATATTAATTTAGTTACCACCTGACGAAGGCCAGAGGAATTAGTTGACCGAAACGTTGTGAATAAACAATCCAATAAAAGATGAAAAACAACAACTAATAAAGATGAGACTAGTAGTCCGAAATAAAAAGAAATTAATAACTATGTCATACTTTAGATTTCTTTTTGTTTCTTGGTCTTACTGGATTCCCGTGCAGTGTCTAGCTTAGCGTTGTTGCCATATGCAGCATTACTTTGAGAAGTACACCAATCTTTACATTAGGTTGGTATAAAAATAATGTCGTTTGGTGGGGGGGTGACGTTCGAGTTCATGTCAAAAAACGACATAATTTTTGCACCAACCTAATATAAGCTTACGGTAGCCATACCAAGGGGATTTTATTTAGGCTTCAAATTTTGTCTTTGATATTTAGTCAAGATGTACTTTTCAGAGGGGGGGGGAAGTATCCTTATCTCAGATTGTCATGATAAACCCCGGTACATATAAACCTTAAACATTTGAGGACAGTGTCTATTAGGCATTCAAGTTCTCTCCAAGTTTATTTTCATTTTACTCCAGTTGAAGTTCTCAAAAATCAAGGAGCCCCCTACCTGGGGCTAACACTTGATCTCAATATGAGATAGATAGATAGATAGATAGATAGATAGATAGATAGATAGATAGATAGATAGATATTTAAAAATTCTTTTGGGGGTACAAAATTTAATTATGGCTAAATATAAACCAATTAACATGATTAAAAAATGAAGAAAAAAGGCTAGCTAACCAGGTTATGTTCCTCGCTCAACCGAGCTAAATTGGCTATTTATTTATTCATATGTAGTTGGAGCACGTACTATGTTGGGCGGACATCGCAAAGATTTGATTTTCGTTTAAAACAACACGTACCATCAAAGATTCGTTATGCAAATTTTTCACCTTCGGATGTTCTGAGTAATACATATGCTTCTATCTAAAAATTCTAGAAACCATTTTTATTAAGTCCTTGAAACCTTCTTTTTGCGAGCAAAAAGAAAATCTCTTAGGACTTAATTTGATTTCTATTTAACCCCCCCCCCGCTTACTTTTTGTTCTTTTTTTATTTCTTATTATTTTTTCTCTTCCCCGCTCTATCTATACATGACATTTTTTAATCACATTTTTCGATTTAACTCTGTTGAGCGAGGAACGAAACCTGGTTAGCTAGCCTTTATTTCCATTTTTTTTTAATCATCATGCTTATAGATATTTAAATATTCCATTGAAGTTCTCTTCTATCTCTTAAACACTGAGTTAGTAAAGAAGTTAGAAACATAATTTTCCTCTCCTCAATTAACCAATTAAATATATTATAGTATACTTTTTGTGGTCTCTTGGTTTTACTGGATTCCAGGACAAGAATTCATCTAGTTTGGTAGGGTATCTAATTTCATGCTGTTATTTGAGGTAAAATCACTTGGAGAAGGTGCACCATTTGTCTATAAGCCAATCTAGGTTAACCATACGAAGGAGATCTAATTTGGACTGTGAATAATACGAAATGTGAATTTGAATATTTTGTCAGGTTTTAGTTGTAGTGAAAAGTATACTCGTGCCACGTTATCCTGCCAAACCCTTTTGTACAGAGAGACCTTAGACGCATGCGAGTAATGTTTTCCTTTTTATTTTTCTTATATCAATATTGTGTTTCTAAAGACTGCATTCTATACAATAGCTCTGCATGAGGTGGTATGTATTGAATTAATTTGTTGGGTAAACGAGGAAAAAAACAGGAAAGAAATTTTGTAATAACTAGACTCGGAATAATATGAAGAAGAAGGAGAAGAAAGAAAGAAAGAAAGAAAGAAAAAATCAGAAGAAAAAGTATGATGCAGTTGACGACGACGACGACGACGACGACGACAACGACGACGACGACGATGATGATGATGATGATGATGATGATGATGATGATGATGATGATGTAGTAAATGGTGAGAATATAGAAGTGGGCGTGGAGAAGAAGAAGAAGAAGAAGAAGAAGAAGAAGAAGAAGAAAAAGGATGATGATGATGATGATGATGATGATGATGATGATATAGCAGTGAGTGTGAAGAAGAAGTAGAAGAATGGAGAAGAAAAAGAAGAAGAAGAAGAAGAAGAAGAAGAATGAAGATGCGGATAACGATGAGAAATAAGAGGTAGATAAAGTTGAATTAACAAGGGGGAAATGTGTGAGAGGGATGAGATAGTAGACGTAGGAGATAGATATGAAGAAGTAGTTGAGAAAGGGGGGATAGGGCATGAAGAAGTTGATGTAGAAAGAGAAAAAAAGCGAGAGGTTAAAGGAGGCGAAAGATGAGGACGTGGAAGAAGGGTGGGTATAAAAATAAAGACGGGAAAAGAAGGGGGGGAAATAATAATTAAAATTATGAACGATATGTTGGACGCTGGATATGATGAAGAAGCAGGGGGGGGAAGTAGAGGGAGATGGAAAAACAAATGCAGGGAAAACGGTTGAATAAAATTAAGAAGTAGACGGAAGAGGTGACGAAGACGAGGAAAGGAAAAGAAAAAAGGGGGAGGATAGAAAAGATAGAAGTAGATAGATATGAAGAAACAAGGGGGAAAAGAGTACTGGAGAGGTATAAGTAAAAGGAGGCAAAGAAGAACAAGAAGGATTGTGATGCGGGGTAAAATGATGGAGAAGAAAATAATAAGTATGGTGTGGAAAAAGAGGATGAAGAAGTAGAATGCGGAAGAACAACAAGAAAGTGCGATGCTGATGAAGGTGATTAGATGAAGAACTAGGGTATAGTAAAGGATGGAGAAATAGAAATGGGGTGATGATGATGATGATGATGATGATGATGATGATGATGATGATGATGATGATGATGATGGAAGAAATTAAAGACGAAGCATTTGGAAAAAGATAAAGCAAACGAATAAGCACACCGAACGATTCACTCTCGCAAATCTGTGTGACGAATAATCGGGATGCGGAAAAATGATGAAGAAGAAAAGAATAAGCATGATGTAGAAAAAGAAGTAGAATGCAAGGACAATTAATGAAGATTAATTAAGATGAAGAAGAAAAGAAGAAGACAGCAAAAACACGAAGAAAAAGGATGATGATGATGATGATGATGATGATGATGATGATGATGATGATGATGATGATGATGATGATGATGATGATGATGAAGGATGAGAATATAGAAGTGGCGCTTGAAGATGAAGAAGAAGAAGAAGAAGAAGAAGAAGAAGAAGAAGAAATTAAAGACGAAGCATTTGGAAAAAAGATAATGCAAACGAATAAGCACACCGAGCGACTCCCTCCCGCCAATCTTTGTGAGTAAACAAAGGCAATGGATAGAACCGAATCACAGTAAGAAAGCAAATAAACACGCGTCTCCATCCGTAGAGAAAAGCGAACTCCGCATCTTCAGTCTGGCTAATGATCTCGATCCACGCCATACCAGCCATTGTATACACACAAAGTCTAAAGTGTCGGGGAAACTTCGCCCGTTACGGGGTCGGAAGTGAATTGTGATTCCCTTCTTCCATTTTAATGAGGCCTACCGGGAACGTCCCTGCCAAAAGAGAGGAAACACTCGCGCACGGGGATCTCCAAGGGGTGCCCTGGCGTCGTTGCCAAAAAATTGATTCCCATCGATAGAAAACGTCACTTCCGGTTACCCGGGTGAATGTGTGCGTTGCTTACAGTAAAGCCAACTATACAAGAGTGAGGGCTGATTAAAGGTAGTATTATGCACGTGGGAAAGGAGAATGCATAACAGTAATTCCTTTCTGCATAGTTTTGTTCTTTTTCTTTTATTGTGTTGGTTCTTTCTAAATAATGATAAGAGTTAATGACTTTGTTTTGTCGTTGTTATTCCTTTTATCAATGATCTCCCATCGAGTCCCCTTTTTTCCTATCCACTCTGCGTCCCCGGTTTTGCTACTACTTCTATCGCTACCATTACTACCACCACCATTACTACTTCCTCTACTACCACTACCACCACCACTACTACTACATCCACTGCTACTATTACTACTTCTACTACTACTTCTACCACTACCACCCCTCCTATTACTACCACTACCACCACTACTACTATCACTACTACCACTATTACTACTACCACTACTACTACCATTACCACTAATAACATTGCTACTACTACTACTACCACTGCTTCCACTATTACTACCACTACCACCGTTATTATTACTACTAATAATAATACTACTACCACTACCGCTACCATTATATTACTACTACTACTACTACCGTAATCACCATTATTACCATCACTACTACATCCACTACTACTACCATTACTACCACTTCTACTACCACTACCATTACCACTACTACTACCATTACCACCACTACCACTATTACTACTACTACCACTTCCACTATCACTACAACCATCACACTACTACCACTACCACCACCAACAGCACTACTACTACTACTACTCTACATAATTTTTATTATTTCTTTCTCCTAAGAATAATCAGACTATTCTCTGCGCTTCTCAATATTTCAGGTGAACATTGATAATTCGTATTATTTGGAATTACTGGTCTCATCTTGAATGTTATTTTTATGACGTTTCGGTCGATGTAACCCCCGACCTTTTTCAAAAAAAAGTCCCGTGGCGTAACGGATAAAGTAATTCGTAATATGCAGTTATGGGTCGCATTCCTCAGTATCAGCGACATTCAAGATACAATTGCGAATTACTTAGGAACTGACGGAACGAGAACATGGCTGACGGAACGAGAACATGCTACGTCCCGGTCTTGAATGCCGTGCAGATTCACGAGTTCGGCAACATACAAGATGGTCGAAGGTTACATCTGCCAAAACGTCATGAAAATGATATTCAAGATAAAAATAGTTGTCCAAGTAATATGACCTCTACTGTTCCTCACTAATGCAGCTTTGGACACAAGGTCATTTTTAAATGTAGATGAAATTTACCTTCAAAAAATGGGGGCTTTCTGGATGATGACAAAAAATTAAAATTGTTTCAATCTAGAAGGATTTTACCATTAATAACCAAGGACACAAAGGATGAAGTTCAATATCAGCACAGATACTACACTTTGCTTCTAGTCTAGATATCGAATCCATCGTACCACTTTCATGATAAATGTTGGCAACCTTCACGAGGTTTCTCGGAATGATTGCTGTTATGCCACGAAGAAGTTATATAGTATAGTATAGTATAATTGGCTTTCGCCTTGAGGACGCTCCATGTTCTGGCAAGCTTCTTGGTCTGACCTTCACACCTGCTCTGAAATGGAGCACATACATTAAATCTGTTGCCAAGATTGCTGGAAAAATTGTTGGATCATTCTACCACTCCAGTACCCATCTCACTACCGATACACTTCTTTATCTGTATAAGAGCCAAGTATGTCCTAGGATTAAGTACTGTTGTCACATCTGGGCAGGAGCTGCTCGGAGAACCTATCCTGCTTTGACAGAGTTCAAAACAGACCGTAATCTAGTAGGCGATGCATTTTTCTCTTCCTTCCACTTCTTTCACACAGAGGAGACGTTGCGAGCCTGTGTCTGCTCTATCATTATTTCCATGGCAAGTGCTCAACTGAACTCTAATCTACGGTTCCCCCCTCCGCCAATCTTTCGCACAAAAAATACTCGTCTAGCCAAAATCACTATCAATAAATTCTCCCACTCTCCATCGGTGCCTAAACTTAAACGTGGATTCCATCAACAAAGCTTCTTTCCTAGAACTGCCCGTTTCGTTGGTCTGCTTTCCAGCTGACTACAATATCGTCGTCTTCAAGTCTAACGTAAACAAGTTCTAAAACCGTCTTTGTAAATAATCAAATTATACCAAATTTCCACTACATATGATTACTACGTAAATGTCCCAATGTCTACAATACATACATTAACCCTTATCCTCAATTGGCTTCTGTGCCTTGATGCGTGGTAATCCCTTTGTGGTCCTGGATATGATCTTAAACTATATCCGATGGTGAGGCCCCAGCTTGCTGGCTTTGGGGAGTGTGGAGTCACCCTTTAATTGCCATTGCTCCCAGGTCCACTCTGACCCTGAGTGGTAGTACCTGTTAGGGTCCAACTATGGGTTAAATAGAAACCGACTTAAAAAAAAAAAATACACTTTATTAAAAAAAAAAATGTTCTTCAAAATCACTGGATCGGCATTAAATAACCTGAAAAGGGTTGATATGCCGTAAAACAAAACAAACAAACAATCCCTTTGTAAAAAAAAAAAAAAAAAAAAAACGTTACAAGTTGTTAGAGATGAGAAACAGCTTTTATATCGGACGGAGTCGTTTGTATTCATAAATACTCACACATTATTACGACATAATACTGATGTTTAAATATAAAAAAAGAAAATGCACAATACGAAAATGCCTTAAATAAATTTCTAGACTTTTTTTTTTTTGTACAGGCATTTAAAATTGTCGTAGAATCTTGAAAATTCAGTCTGTTATTGCGATACATCTTATGAGATGACTGACCAATTCTTGATTTCAGCTTCTAGGGAATAATTACAGCAGGAATTCGAATACACCCTACTAAAGCCTGATTTTCACAGCTGGTGAATTTCAAAAATGCAATCTGGACGCGATGACATACAATAAAATTCTATTTTAAACTTGGAAAAAAAATGATACAGAAACGTATGGAACGCTTCCAACTGTTTTGGACCATCTTCCATGAATCGAGTATCAGTTCTTGAATGGCATAAGAAATTCAAGGAAGGCAGGGAGCCTGTGAGGGATGATGAGAGGAGTAGGAAGAATAAGATAGTAAGATCGCCAGAAGTGGTCGGACAAATAAAGAATTTCATTGATACGGACAGTCGTGTGTCTTTAGAGACAATAAGTGCAAAGCTTGATGTCAGTGTGGGAACTGTACACACAATTGTTCGTGAGGAACTGAAGATGCGGAAGATTAGCATCAAGATAGTTCCTCACCCTCCTTGTAGACCAGACCTTGCTCCCTGTGACTTTTGGTTATTCTCTAAGCTCAGGTTTAGGAGCTGTCGTTATGAGACAATTGAGGAGATCCAAGAGGCTGCGACAAAGGGTCATTGCCTCGCTCACACAAGAGGGCTTGCATGGGACCTTCCATAAGTTGTTGGAACGGTACAACAAGTGCATTGCAGCCGGAGGTGATTACTTCGAAGAGGACTAGAGTTTCATGTTTCTACTATCAAAAAGTGCGCATATGAAAAAGTCTGGAAACTTATTGAAGGCACGTCGTAAATCGTTTGTTTCAATTGTTATTTTGAATTTGTCAATCTTTAGAAACATTGGTAAACGCTGTGGTGCTTTATGACAAATCGGAAAAGCGTGAGAGAGACGAGCTAGTAGAAGGTAGAGGTAGGAGAGAAAGGAAGGATAGGCCATGACGTAGTAGAGATAGAAAAAGATAATTATTTAAAAAAAAAAAAAAAACGAGAAGTTAAAAGAAGCGAAGGATGAGGAAATGAAAGGGGGGGGGGTATAAATATTTTTTTTAAAGTGTAGGGGAAAAGCACAGGGGAAATAAGAAAGAAGAGGTAGAAGAAAATAAAGGTAAATATTTATGAAGTAAAAATATGAGGGGATCATCTATCGCGTTTTCAATATTAACAAATTCTTTAACTAATATTTATATACTAAAAGCGCCTATGGAAATTCCACGGAATGAGAATATATATAATCAATTAATATTTTAAAATGTTTAATATAAGCATTTAGAGTTAACTCCCTTGTGCTCATGGCGCAATGGCTAAAACGCATGCATGTTATCAAAAAAAATTGAATTTCTAGTCAGTTTTAAATACTTACTTTTCTAGCCAAACTAGAAGGCGGTGATACAGTGATGTTTGTGAATTTCTAACTGTATACATATGTGTATGTATTTATGTGTATTTTTCGGTTTATACGTGATGCTCAGCATGACTTTCTTTGTGGTTCGATGGTGTTAGTTTGTTTTGTTTTCTTTTCTTTTTTTTTCTTTTTTTTTTTGTTAATTTTGTTTTCCGACTTTTATTGCCTCGATCGCCCTATTTTGTTGGTGCGCATACTTATAAATATGCAAACAGCGTAACATGTCGCCTAATTACAGCGCATTGATTACAGTAATCTGCGCAAACAACCGAACGCTCGTCGAATCAATTTCGTTTGTTACGTGCTCGAAAATGTAAACAAATTTCTTTCTAATCAGTAATTCCAAACTCGAGATAAGATTGTAGCATATGAACGCTAGGAAATAGCGACAAAGTCATTTTGTTTTATTTTGTTTTGTTGTTGTTGTTGTTGTTGTTATTATTAGTATTATTATTATTATTAGTAGTAGTAGTAGTAGTAGTAGTAGTAGTAGTAGTAGTGGCGGCTCACAAGGAGCTTTCACGCATGGTCATGAAGGAGCTCTCCTTGAGAACAACCCGTGGTGTTCCCTGGAAGCTGAGTGGCAACAAGTCTCCCCAGATTTCCTGTACTCTCCACCTTTTTCGATAATATTTGTAAATGAATTTGCTTTATCGCAACAGCCGCTTACAATTGATTTCTCGCTAGCAGCGGCCCTTGGTCTCCACTTGAATTTAGGTGGCAATAAGCCTCCCCTAAAGTACCAGTTATCTTGGCATTTGTTCAGCGGAGGTTTGGTCAGCGCTTTCTCCTCGGTCTTTCTATCCTCCTTGAGTCTTCTCAGCTATTTGGGATCATTCTGGAGGGAGAGTGGTGATTTGATAACGGGAGAGGAGATACAGAACTTAATGATATGCAGATTCATTGTTCTTGGTTCCATGTAACGCTTCGTGTTTTGTCTCTACAGCAGCTCATCTGGCCCGCTCATGTGGCTCGTGTATTAGTCTCCGCATTCAAGGGTTTTCCTTAATATTTCGGCTGTTTTTATTATTGTTATTCGTTGTCTCTTTCCAATCATTCCTCTGATTCCAATTTCTCCCATTCTTTTTTGCAAAGATTTTCGAAATTGTTCCTAGTGCTCCTACTATTATAGGTACGATCTTGATTTTTTTCATCACCCATATCCCTTTCAGCTCTCTGGCTAGCTCTGTGTATTTGCTTCGTTTCACCTTTTCTTTGATATTTATTCTGTCATCAGCAGGAACAGCAAAGTCTACCATTTGGCAGGACTTTTCTTCTGTGTTAATTATTACGACATCTGTCTTCTTGCTTTGATGGGTTAATCCGTTTGTATATCCATGTCCCACAGAATTTTGTTGCTGGCTTATACTTGTACCATTTGTCTGTGCGTTCGAGATGCAGTTGTTTGCACAATTCCAAGTGTATTGCCCTTCCCACTTGGTCGTGCCTGTTCTTGTATTCCTTTTGGGCTAGTATTCTACATTCATTTACTATATGGTTTAACTTTTCGTCTCTTTGTCCACATAGTCTGCTTTTGTTGTTTTCTTGTGTTTTGTAGATCTTTGCTTGATATGGTTAGTTCTTATCGTTATCTTGTGTTGCAGTTATTAGTGAATCAGTTTCTCGGTTTACTTGTCCTTTTCACATCCATGTCCAAGTGTTTTCGTTATTATCATCTTTTGTTATCCTTACGAATTTTCCGTGTAGTTTTTTCTCTTACAATTATTATTTTCTTGCCTTATCTTTTGTCTCTCTGTTTTCTGTTTTATTGATTTTTTCAGTATCTCTCGCTGCCATGATTATTCTTTCAGTGTTTTTCATTATGCATTTTTCTAGTTCTTTTTTGGTGTCATTCACGAAGTCTTTTATACAAACCAGCCCCCTTCCGCCGTCTTTCCTTTTCACGTAGAGTCGGTAAACATCGTCCTTTGGGTGTAGTGCGTTGTGCATGGTCATGAGTTTCCTGGTCTTCTGATTAAGCTGTTCCAGTTCTTCTTTAGTCCACCCTATGAACGGTCTAGAGTATCTTACTAGTGATACTGCTCATGTATTTATACCTTTTATTAGGTTGGTGCTATATAATTTAGTTTCCAAATGTTTTCTTGT
The DNA here is from genome assembly GCF_053919585.1 of Euprymna scolopes. Lineage (NCBI taxonomy): Eukaryota > Metazoa > Mollusca > Cephalopoda > Sepiida > Sepiolidae > Euprymna > Euprymna scolopes. Next base: position 89,309,101 of record NC_136509.1, read on the forward strand.
TCTCCTGAGGTATTCCTTTCCAATTCTCTCTTTCAATTCTGTTGTTTTGATGGCGTCTGCTTCCAGTACTCCTAGGTATTTATAAGCGTTTTGTTGTTGTGTTGTTGTTGTTGTTGTTGTTCTTCTTCTTATTATTATTATTATTATTATTATTATTATTATTATTATTATTATTATTATTATTATTATTATTATCATCATCATCATTATTATTATTATCATTTTCATTATTATTATCATTATTATTATTATTATCATTATTATTATCATTTTCATTATTATTATCATTATTATTTTATCATTATTACTATTAATATTATTATTATCATTATTATTATTATTATTATTATTATTATTATTGTTGTTATTATTATTATTATTATTATTATTATTATCATTATTATTATTATCAAGTCATATGGATATATATATATATTTTTTTTAAATCGCAACTTTATAAAATATAAAAGTCGTTAGAACATCAACTCTATAATAATATATACGAAATCCACACGAATTAAAATATCACAATTAAGTGTACGACCGGGCTTTGCCGGACATTCGTGCTAGCAGTTTTGACAAAAAGCCACAATAATATCAGAGCGTCTCCATTTACCCTGAACATCTACAGAATGCCAACATCAATATATTATATATGAATGAGTCTACTGTGTAATTTCCACAGATCCCGCTAGTATCAATATATTAAAATATCGTGTTTTTACGAAAAATAATATTGAAAACTGGAGATAACACGTCAGTGTGGAAAAAGTTGCTATGGTAAGCAACAGCTAATTAGAAAAAATCATCTCTATAAAACGTCAATGTTGGAAAATTTGCTATGATAACTAACAGCCAGTCAAAATAAATCGTCTCTCACGCTCCTTGCATATTCTGAGAACTTTTGAACACCAGTAAATTTATTAAAACTTTTGCTTTAATGAACGAAACTTTAATTTTTTCATTAGAAAATAAAGCTGAGAACGTGACATATGAACTGTAAAAAATGTTTGAAATTTGATCGCAAAATGAGTGAGCGGTGAAGATTTAAAGCAGTTCTAAATAAGTAAAACTAACACGTAACCGTATTTTCAAACACGGTAATGTTTGAGTGATAATCAGGTTGGCACACCGGTCCCTGATAAATGGTCAGTACAAAAATGGGTGACCATTTGGGAATTCCTGATACTATATGTGCTCCCTGTTCATCTCGCGTCTATCACTTTTCCTTGCCACTGAACTCAAGCAGTGCCGATTAAGAGAAAGTGTGCTGGAGATTGCGCAACCCTTGCCATTACACGCGCAGCTACCCTCACACAGGACCTCCATTATCTCCTCACACACACACACACACATTTATATATTCCTTTCGCTAACGTTTTTTCCTCTGAGGAGAAACTCCTATCTTTGAAACTCCATGGAATCAGGAATTTTTCTCCCTTTTTCTCGTATTCCTTGTTTTTAATTAAATATTGATGATTTAATTCTACAATATCGTGACGTCAGCCATATATATATATATATATATATATAAAAATATATGTATGTATATATATGTATATAAATATATGTATATATATATATATATATATATATATATATATATATATATATATAGAGAGAGAGAGAGAGAGAGAGAGAGAGAGAGAGAGATTCAGCCACTCTGATGAGTCGCAGACGACGAAACACATGTCAGTGGATAATTATATTTTTAAAATAATATATATGCCGCTCCCCATATGGGGGTACCAAATTGGTTAAGGGAAAAATTATTCCCAACTCGCATTTAGGTAAAAATGCACTTTCGTAAATAATTGAACTCATTCAAAACGTATCGCAAAAATAAAAACAAACAACATCTAAGTAAATCGCGATATATCCAAACAGTCGTGCGAGATGGACGAGCGAGTTAGGAATTTAGGCTCATTACCGAGCGTTCCCGGTTTCGAATCTCGCTAGATTCAACCACTCTGATGAGTTGTGGACGACGCAAACACGTGTCCATGGATAATTACATTTAATATATATATATATATATATATATATATATATATATATATATATATATATATATATATATATATTACTGTCTATCCATTAATTCTTCTACACTTACCATCGAAAGCTAACACCGCCATGTTCTCTAGTTTTACAACCACCCATCAATAATGTTATGTGTCATTATATGATAGACGACGAAACGAAAAACGTTATTTGTCTTTGCATATCGCAGGCGAAGGTGACGTTTGATGAGGGTTATTTTTAACGACGACACTTATTTGTCAATAGCTTATTTCTTTCTTCGGTTTTATTTTCTTTAATCTTTGTTTTTGCGCATCCATCAACGTCCGCCGTTTACTTTCGTTCCGCCAAGATAGCGAACGCGATAAAGCTGGTCGGCCAAACCGTGTAATAACGGCAACATAATAACAGTTATGAGTGACGTCGCCGCGTGTTTTGCAAAACACCGGAATGTGCAATCTGGAACGAGAATTACGCCGTAGCTAGTAATCTGCAAGAGCCAAACATGTATTTTAGCGGCGGGGAAAAACATCGCGAAATTACTGTTTTGTAAACCGCGTAAAAGGTTAGGAAATAAACACGGCGGAGATGCTTATTTTAGCTGACAAAACCGGAACTACTGTTTATGAGTGTGAATGCTGTTTTTATGGTTTTGGGTTTTTTTTTTTTCGTGGTTCAGATGTATGTTATTAGTATACATATTGTCGAATAAATATTGTGCATTCGAGACAACAAAATGCTATATATCTGTTTCGTTGTACTTAAGTCAATTTCAACGGGTCCCATTATAGTGATCTCTATCTTATATACGTAGATATTTGAATATTCAATTATGACACTATGTGTGTATCTATCTATTTATCTACCTCTGTATCTGTATATCTATATAGTGTTAGTGTCTTTTTTAGTTATCTAGAATGTATTAACTTGTTATGACACATATTGCCAGATAAATACGTACACTCGCCGTAAACAAAGTATATTTTCAATCTCTCTCCCCCCCCGTCTTATATATATATATATATATATATATATATATATATATATATATATATATATATATATATACCGTCTATTTCGGCGTATAAGGCCACCGTCAGATAAGACGAGGTACAAAATTGGAGCAAATTTTCATAAATTTATCATATATCTGTTGTATAAGACGAGTGCTACATCAAGAAACCATGTTTGTTTAGCCTTGGCTAGAGATTGCAACACCCGGTATCTTATGAAATATTGGTTTTTTAAGATGATTTTTTAACTGTCTTGTAATTTTTAACTGTTATATATATATATATATATATATATATATATATATATATATATATATATATATATATATATATATACATGGCAATGACAACAGTTATATTGGTTGATGTATACCATTATTAAATAAATGAATAAATCTCTCTCTCTCTCTCTCTCTCTCTATATATATATATATATATATATATATATATATATATATATATATATATATATGTATATAGATATACAACTATATAGAAAGCACCCCCGTGTGTGTGTGTGTCGTGCGGTCATACAACTTACCTTCGGATGGGATCTGAGAGAAAGAGAAATTAAAGATGGCAGCCATGGATTTATAAGGTGTAGTCTCGTGGAATCTCACAAGATCTCATCTTCCACTGCACATGTATGCAAATGGAATGGGGTCAGTTTTCTGATAAAATGTCTGTTGGCAGAGGTGGTGGGGGAGACGTGCTGGAAGTTGAGAGAGAAAGTTGTCAGTGACGAATTCTAGCTGGACTTTTGCGTATTGTATTTGGTTTATTTTGTTTTGCTGTTTACCAGCGCATTTAATGTCAGATAAAGAAACGTGTTGTTTTTAGTTGTTTGGAATTTTAACTCATTGTTCTTTATTGACTCCTATACACACAAACAAACAAACACACACACACACACACACACACACACACACACACACACACAAAACAATTATTAGATCAGGGTTAAGGTTTCGAATGAAGCAGATTTCATTTTTTTTCCATCATATTTTCCCTTTTGGCAATGGTTTCAACCATTTGATTGATAAAAAAAATTCGATAATATTCGTAAACCCTTACTTTCTTAAGTGGTCTTATGATTTTGACCAGGACTGTATATTGCCCTTTTGACCAATGTGCACTCTGTAACCTTTATCCTCGAGTGGTGATTTCTTAAGCTCACAGTGGCGGCCCATTTCGCTTCTTCGCTAAATGAGGGAGTTGGCATTGTGTTTCTGAAATAGCTTGCGGAATACGGATTTCCATGCTTGGAACATTTTCATTTCCGTTCTACGTTGATCTCTTCCCGAGGTTGTAAAACTCGAAACAATAAACATTTTTTTTCGCAAATCACTCCGCAGAAAATAATAAAATAATTTGCCGCCATGTAACACATATGGTTTTGACCAGGACTGTATATATATATATATATATATATATATATATATATATATATATATATATATATATATATAAGTTTAATGGTTAAAGTTAAATTCTGAAAATCAAAATATAAACTCATAATATTCGATTTAAGAATTTATTGTTTGACACAAGGAATATATAGAGGGGGGTTATGTTAATTTCCTTAATCCATGGATTTTCAATACTGACTCATATCATCATGTATCTATTTGTTTATAATCTATCTGTTGTGTTAGATGAAATCGTCCTAGCGAGTATAAAATTCCTACTTGTGAGACATCGACTTGGATTATAGCTTGGTTGGATGACCGCATCCCTTGTTCGATACGAAGTAGATTCATTCCATAGTCGGATTTCGCCGTGGTTTTCTTGATCTAAGTTAGTTTATAGATTTTCTTGTGTGTAGCGCTTTTGCTTAGGCTCAGATTTCGAATCCCGAATTCGGATATGTCTAACTGATGAGCCCAAATGAGAGCGAAACTCGAGTCTTGAACTTCCGGTTTGCTGACTGTTATGTTTATTATGAGCTGCGACATTGTTTGGCTGTGGAAATATTTATATGATCACATTCGGAATATATATGCGCGCGCATGTGCGTGCGTGCGTGCGTGTGTGTGTGTGTGTGTGTGTGTGTGTGTGTGTGTGTGTGTGTGTGTGTGTGTGTGTGTGTGTGTGTGTGTGTGTGTGTGTGTGTAGGCCGAATTTTTCTCTATGGCATATTTCATTAAATAAAATAGACGTTTTTTTGTTTATTAATTCTATTTTGGATCCTTTCCAACTTCCGAATAACAGTCTTCACTTTTGGTGGGAACTGGCTGACGTAATAACCATATTTATCATAAGTCTGAGTACTTTCCAATCCTTCAGAATTCATCGTCATGGATAAACTAATCTAACTGGATTTAAACAATTTATGAAGTTTTTTTCTCTTCACTGGTTAATTATTTTTCTTCATTGGTGAACGAAAAACAACAAAAAAACTTCATAAATTGTTCAAATCCAGTTAGATTAATTTATCCCTGGCGATGAATCCTGAAGGATTGGAAAGTACTCAGACTTATGATAAATATGGTGATTACATCAGCCAGTTCCCGCCAGAAGTGAAGACTGTTATTCGGAAGTTGGAAAGGAACGAAAATAGAATTAAAAGACAAAAAACAAGAGGATGACCTTCGATCTGCAGTGGAATGGGGACAAAAATGGATGGTCACATTCAATGCTGCCAAGACTAAATTTGTTTCCTTAAATAATTACAAGAAACCTTCTCTACCACCAATAGCAATGGTTAAAGACTCTTTATCTGAAAGTACATCTTTTAAACTCCTCGGCCTAACGTTCACAGGAAACATGAGTTGGAACAATTACATTGAGAGCATTGCCAGGACCGCTTCGAAGAAGATAGTTTCTCTCTACCGTGCTAGAAAGCTACTAACGCCCGAAAGTATCCTGTACCTCTATAAGGCCACCATTCGCCCATGTATGGAGTATTGTTGTCATATTTGGGCTGGTGCATCTGCTACTAGTCTCTCACTCCCAGACAAGGTTCAAAAGAGAGTCGCCAACCTAATAGGCCCTGAACTGTCATCTAAGCTTCCGCCTCTGTCCCATCGACGAAATTTCAAGTGTTTCGACCCAAAATTGTCGGAGGAGTTTGGTAGAGTTCTCAAAGGTCAAATCGTTGAACTTTGACCCCTTAACAGCCAAATTTCTGTCCGAAAACCGATCACGTAGATTTTCCCAAATCTCAGTACCCTGTATATCAAATTTCTGTAGACTTAAAATTGACAGAGTTATTACGTAGGGAAATCTACACACACACAGACAGACAGACAGATACACAGACAAGTTCACTTTTATTTATATATATATATATATATATATATATATATATATATATATATATATATATATATATATATATATATATACACACACTCCAAACAAGGCTTATTGACACTTGGGTGCAAAGGACTACTATTTGGGATCGTGTTTACAGTGGAACATATAAGGAGTTGAGCAGCGAAATGTCTATTTAAACTTTTGCATATTAGTAGTCAAGGAAATGTCGCATCCCTCTGCCTGTTCTACAAGTACTTTAACAGTGAATGCTCCGACGAACTGCCAGCACTTGTACCCCCTCGACGTAAATACCCCCGAAAAACCCGACGCAGCAAAATCCCGCCCCTTTCAGAGTAGACATCCCTAGATGTAAGAGAGCCTTCTACTCCAGTAGTTTCTTCCCCAGAAACGCTAGACTTTGGAATTCCCTTCCGGGTCCCTGCTTACCCAAATGTACTGACATGCAGAAGTTCAAGTGTAACGTGAACCGACATCTTGCTGCCCAACTCCCTACATAGTAACCCTGTAGCTTATGTCCCTGATAGTAGCCCCCTACATCAAAGTGACAATGTGCTTTGTTTGGGGTGAAAATGTAATTTAAAAATAAAATAACGTCTATTTTATTTCATGAAATACATACATTAATTATCAAAATATACTTACGCAGATAGATATGAAAAGTCTTTATTAAAGTTTGTGCCTATTTCCATTCTATGGAGGCCAGGCGTGAACGCAGACCCCACAATTTTATTATACCATCCCTATTTAAGTTAAAACATACTTATCAACATATTCTTATGTACATCTATAGCAAAAACCCTTGTAAAGATCTTATCTGCAAAAGATCTAGTTAATTTGCGTATTGTTTTAAACATTTATTTTAATTAATTCCCTATTATATTTTTCGCTTTTTACATGGGATGATCAACTTTAGTTAATTATTACGTGTAATTATATTCATGCAGATATTCTACATGATTTATACTTGCGTAATATTTGCGTAAAATATTTATAATAAACAAAAACCTGAATAATTATTCATCGGACTACTGTTCTCATCTTGAGTGTGATTTTCACAACGTTTCGGTCGATATAACCTCCGACCTTCAGGTGTATTTTATCGAACTCAAAAATGTTTCTGTCAAACTCAGGAATTTGGACGGAATTTCGAGCGGAACCCTTTAATTATACAAATAACCAATCCTTGTCAAAAATGCAGAAACGTCAACACAAACCTCTTTCTATATATATTTATGTATGCGTGTATATATTTGTTTAAAACAATTGCCTAGCAAACTCGTCTGTTAGTTTTTGGTCTGAAACTTAATATATAGGGTATTCGAACCCATGCGGAACTTTATATATGGGTTTTAGCTGGGGAAAATCTGTGCAAAAGTGTGAAAATTTTAAAAATTGGAATTCGCCAGGTGAAGATCGAACGATGGTATTACGAATATGCATGCGTAACGTAATAGCTATTGGTTCATATTTCAATTTTTAGCCTTACAACAAACATGTCTTCATAGCTCAGACATTAACGTCAAAGGAAAAAGTAAATCATAAGCTAAACGTTTTGGTGTTGATACTCGGTGGTAGCGCACGTCATTTCTTTAACATTTTAAATCATTACTATATATATCAGGTCCAATATGATCTATATATATATAAGCGAAAATGTGTGTGTGTGTGTGTGTGTGTGTGTGTGTGTGTGTGTGTGTGTGTGTGTGTGTGTGTGTGTGTGTGTACGTGCATTTTTGTGTATGTCCGCAAAAGGCTTTTTTCGTCGGCTTCTCGGTCGGCTCACTCCTTCTTAAAACTTTTTATATGCTGTTTAAATCATAATATCTACGACTTAAGAACGGGGGTCGCGGCTATCTTTAATTTGCCCGACTTATACGGGCTATTTTCGAGATATTTTTCGATCACCGCGTCTTCGAAAAGCGAATGATGTGGCGGGGGAAACAGAAACTGGCTTGCAGCGCAAAACTAGGTAAACATCACGCGACTTAACTTTCTCGGACCTGTATATTTCACTTTATAAACGTTAACTTATAATGCTTATCACTTTCTCTCCTCTCGTGGCCGAGATGGTTAGGTCTCAAGTTTTTTTTCCCCCATTTCATTTCCATTTTTCACGTCAAGGCTTCGGGGTTCAACCCTACCTTCCTACTAAAACTTTTTTTTCTTTTACACCTCCAAACACGCGGCCAACGTTTTTTTTTTTTAAACATGGTTGTCTTGATCAACCCCTTCCCTCAACACACACCCCTCCAAACACCCGGGCAACGCCGGGTACCCTCCCCCCCCCCCCGCTAGTATAAATACGAAATTTACATTAATCCAAATATCATAATTTAAGCATATGTTATGACTGGGCAATGCCGGGAGGTCTGCTATTGTATCTATATATCTATTTATCGTTCACATTATCTACACATCTATTTACATATCTACCTTGATTCATTTATCCTATTTATCTACACTTTTATGGGACTATCTCGCTATATATACGCATATCCAAGTACTTTCATATTCTATATCTATATATCTATATCTATATATCTAATTTTTTTAGTGACGGCATCATCTTCATTGCAGCATCCAGTCTGCATGGATACAAAAAGATAAACAAGATCCACTGTTTCACGAATATATATTTTTACTCTTGTTCACCAGAAACAAGGCGTGTTTCCACTTGGAAGTAAGGGCCTACTAATTAGGATCATGTTTATAGAGGACTGTGTGGGGAGTTGAGCGGTGAAATGTCTATTCGCGTTACATTTAAATTTCTGCATGTTTATACGGTCATAGAAGCAAGAAACAGAGACGGAATTTAGCAGTCCTAGGAAATATACTATTATAGTAGAAAACTTTAAGGCATATAGGGACCTCAACAGTGAAGGAGTGGGATTTTGCTGCTTGTGGGTTAGTCGAGAGTATGTACTTTGAGGTGGCACAAGTGCTATGAGTCCGGCAGAGCGCATTCCATCAAAGTACTTCTAAAACGGGGAAAGTAATGCAACATTAGATAGATAGATAGATAGATAGATAGATAAATAGACTGACAGAACGACAGATAGATAGATAGATAGACTGACAGAATGACAGACAGATAGATAGATAGACGGACAGATAGATAGATAGATAGATAGATAGATAGATAGATGGATAGATAGACAAATATATAGATAGATAGACAGAACGACAGATAGATAGATAGTTAGATAGACTGACAGAACGACAGATAGATAGATAGATAGATAGATAGACTGACAGAACGACAGATAGATAGATAGATAGATAGATAGATAGATAGATAGATAGATAGATAGACTTAGAAGCTTGACATATGTCAAGAAAATATTCAATTCTTTTTAAATTTTGCAATGTTTTATTTTTTGTTTTAATTTACCGTCCATGCATACATTAACAAATCTATTCAGATTACATTTTAGATGACGTACGCGAAGTATTTAAAAACAAAACAAGGAATAAATGTTCTAGTTTGCCGAATGGATCGAAGAGCAACCACACTTCCGGACCCAATTAATAACGCCATTGGAATTGCGGCTTGAAACTCTAATTAGTAGAAAAGAAATCCGGTTACGCAGATTAAGGCAAATTCATTAGAAGAATATAAACGAAAAAAAAAAAAACATGGCGTTGTCGTAAAGCATTAAATAAAGGTAAAAAAAAAATACAAAATGGCGCGGGAAAAGGAATGTCCAGATAATTATTTTTCAAGGAGAAATATTTTAAAGCAAAGACGTCTGTTTTGTATTTAAAACAATGGATGTATATATCTCGTATCTATAAAACTTAGACTGTGTGTGTGAGAAAACTTCTCAACCTATATACTCAAAGAGTTCTTGATCTATAGACATTAAATTTGGTATATAGGCTGTTCAGACATTTGGAATGCTTTTTATTCGGATTTTATCTGGAAAAAAGGTCTGCTAAGAGGTAAAAATTGAAAATTTGGTACTTGGGAATCATCGGCTTTTTATCTGCTTGCAAACTGTTGACGGAGAAGACATTTCCATCTATTTCATAGCTGGAAATCTTGTGAAATGAAGCTTTATGCCAAACTCTATCAAATGCCTTAGATATGTCAAGAGGTATTGGTCTAGAAACGAAGCTATCGTCAATACGACGTGCCTTCAATAAATTTTCAGACTTTTTTCGTATGGGCAATTTTATTGATAGTACGCGTATGAAACTCTAGTTCCTTTCGAAGTAATCTTCTCCGGCTGTAATGCACTTGTTTTACCGTTCCAACAACTTCTGGAAGGTCCCACGAAAAGTTCTCTTGTGCGAGCGTGTTAATGACTTGTCATAGCTTTTTTCATTTCCTCAATTGTCCCATAACGACAATCTCTAAGGTTTACCTTGAGTTGAAGGAACAACCAAAAGTCACAGGAAGCAAGGTCTGTGTCTATAGGGAGAGTGAGGAACTGTCTTGATGCCCATCTTAGTCAAACAAGGATGGAGTTGTAGACTTGTACATTACCGAAAATCTTCTGCATCTTCGGTTCCTCGCGAATAATTATGTGTACAGTTTCTACACTTACATCAAACTGTTCACTTATTATATCTATAGACACACGGCAATCCTTATCCATGAAATTCTTTATTTGGCCAATCAACTCTATTGTTTTCACTTCTTTATCCTCCCACACCTCCCATCATCCCTCACAGACTCCCTGCCTTTCTTGAATCTCTTATGTCACTCAAAAACTGATGCTCGATTCATGCAAGTTGGCCCAAAAGCAGTCTGAAGCATTCCATACGTTGCTGTGGCATTTTACTAAATTGAAAAGAGAATTTATTTGCATATCCTTCTCCTAAAGTTTCCTTTCATTCAGATTGCATTTTTGAAATCAACCAGCTGTAGCAATCAAGCTTTAGTATGGCATATTTCAAATCCATGCTGCAGCTGTTCATTTTAACTTGAAATCATAAAAGTTGCTCAGTTATCTCATAAGATGTATAGCAACAACACACTGAAGTTTGAATAGTCTACGACAATTTTAAATGCATGTACAAAAAAAGTCTGGAAACTTAATGAAGGCACCTCGTAGATTCATAGGCCCTGCATGATATTAACGTCAGCACAGTTGATCACTCAAAAACGGAAACCTTATTGCTTGTCGCTTAATAGGTTTTATTACAGATTGAAGCAACTTACTCATAACGTACAGGAGGCTGACTGATCTGTACTTAGATGCAAAAAAAAAAAACGATCCCTTGTATTTTAAAGTACTGGCCAGACTATTGATGTTTTCCAAGGTGTTGGGAAACATTTCTCCTTAAAGCAACCTTTAAACCACTGTCTTAGTATAAGATCTAGATCTGGTTGCAGTTTTGGGGCCACTATGAATTGGAATGTTGTCAAGGCCAGTTGTTTTGCTGAAATATAAAATAAAACATCGAAACTACATTAGTGAAACATGAGAGGAAAAAGTGAAGCATGCATGGTCCCCGTGAGTGCACAGTGAACGAGGCATAAAAAAAATGGCTAAGTTCAGCATATGCCCCTTCCCCCATTTTTTTTTTTTAGGTATCACCACATTATCAAGGCCCAGAGGCCACTCAAGGATAAGGGTTAAAGAGTGTACAGTAGAAATTGGACAATATAGTAATCATTAGTAATGAAAATTTGGTAAATTTCATAACTTATATGGAACGGCTCATCAAGAACTTATTTACTTTAGACTTGAACACAACCATATTGTAGTCAGCCGGAAAGCAGGAAAACGGAAGACAATTCCACAGGCGTGCAGTTCTAAGAAAGAAGCTTTGTTCATGGAATCTACGTTTAGGTTTAGGCACAGATAAAGAGTGGGGGAAATTATTGATAGTGTTTACAGCTAGACGAGTGTTTCTTGTGAAAGTTTGGCGAGGGAGGACCATAGATTGAAGCTCAGTTGAACACTTTCCATGAAAATAACGATACATCAGAGACAAATTCGCAACATCTCTTCTGTGAGATAGAGGTTGCAAGGAGGAGAAAAGGACATCTCCTACGAGGCTACGAAGTCTATTTTGAACTCTATCAAGGCAGGCCAAGTCCTTTCTAGCAGCTCCTGCCCAGATGTGGCAACAGTATTCCATCCTTGGACGTACCTGGCTCTTATATAGATATAGAATAGCATCCGCAGTGAGATATCTACCGGATCGATAGAAAGATCCCACCATTTTTCCAGCGGCCTTGGCAACAGATTTGATGTACGTGTTCCATTTAAGATCAGGAGTAATGGTCAAGCCCAGAAGCTTGTCAAAACTTGAGGCCTCCTGAAGACGAGAGCCATTCATTTCAATTGATGACAAATGTGGATTAGAATGTTGATGATGTAAAGAGAGAAGCTTGGTTTTAGATGCATTAAAAGTAACCAGCCACTCCTTTCCCCATTGTACTACGTGCTCAAGATCAGAGGAGAAAGAATTGGAGAGAACTTGGTCGTTTACTGTCTTAGATGTGGTACCATAAATGGTAGTGTCGTCAGCATAAATGTCTACAAATGATGTAAGGATATGATTTGGAAGATCATTAATGTAGATCAGGAAAAGAGTTGGGCCCAGGATGGATCCCTGAGGGACACCGGCATTAATACTGTGAGCTTCTGATTTTTGCCCCTCAACTACTACTCTTATGAACCTATCAGAAAGAAATGATTTAATAATTGAGAAGACTTTTCCAGCTATACCATAGCTAGCGATCTTATGAAGTAAACCTTTATGCCATACCCTATCAAAGGCTTTAGATATGTCAAGAGCAATTGCCCTAGAAAGATTGCCACCGTCGAGAGATTTGCTAATCCTATGCGATATAACTGTAAGGACATCTGCTGTAGATCTAGCAGAACGGAAACCATATTGAGTGTCACTACTAAGAAGGTTATTTTTGTTGAGATGGTTGATTACTTCTGTATTTAACACAGATTCTAGCAACTTACTCATGACGCACAGGAGACTTATTGGCCTGTACTGAGAGGGGGATGAGCGATCACCTGAATTCTTAAATACAGGGCATACTGATGAGATTTTCCAGGGAGATGGGAAACTATTCTCCTTAAGACAACGTTTAAACAGTTTTGTAAGTATGGGCGCTAGTTCAGGTTGAAGTTTTTTGAGTACTATAATTGGAATACCGTCAGGGCCAGTTGCTTTACTCGAAGCAAGGTTTTTGATTAGCTTCGCAACATCACGTACAGATATACGTATATCACATAGCGTGTTTTCTGATACAGGAGGAAATATTGGGGGCTGGCGGTCTTGGTCGCAAAGGGTAGAATTAGCTGCAAAGTTCTTGACAAAGAGTTTGGCTTTGTCTGATGCTGACGAGATTACCTCAGGTCCATTGATGATAGTTGGGATGGAGCACACGCTTCTGTTCAGGATTCTGTTTGCTATTTGCCAAAACTGGTGGGAACCAAGCCGCTGCTCAGCTACTTTGGACTTAACAGATTGAGCATACAACTCTCTTGCGTTCCTTATTACTTTCTTACAATGGTTGCTGGCAGTCCTGAAAACGGCTTTAGTTTCCATACATCTATTACGTTTGAAGCAGTGGAAAAAGTGATTTCTGTGCGCAATGGCAGCAGCACATTCTGGAGAGAACCATGGCTGGCTGTTAGGTTTTTGCTGGAACTTTTTCGAGGGTATGAAATGGTCAATACCTACAATTAACCATTCAGTCAGGTCTAATACTATAGAGGACACATCCTTTTTAAACATGGAATGCAGAGGTAGATCAGATATAAATGTACGGAAGCTATCCCAGTCAGCCTTAGTGTATCGATATACTGTACGATGAAGAGGTACGTCTGGGGACTTATTACATTTCATTTTTATCTTAATTGATACAACAGAGTGGTCGGAAGATCCAAGAGGCGACAGAACAGAAACTGAACATAGTTCAGGGCAAGTTGTGAGAAAAAGGTCTAGTAGGCTCGCATACTGGCCGTCATTATCGGGCACACGGGTAGGTTCCTGAACAATCTGAGTGAGGTCATAGGCAATGGAGAAATCATGACAGAACCTCCCCTCATCATCGGTCTTGTTTGAGTGGGTCAACCATTCGACGTTGTGAACATTGAAGTCTCCACATACGTGAATGTTAGCTGAAGGATAAGCAGAAAGGACTTGGTCAATTTTCTCAGATATGATTTTAAAGATAGTAACTCCGCTGTTGTGGGGGCGATAGAGAGTAAATATAAATGCAGTAGTGTGAGCTAAAGCAACCCGGAAGCACATATAGGGTAAGTTAGGATCTTCTCTGGAGATGTCCCTCCCACATTGAAAGCTATCTTTAATATAGGCACATATTCCATGCCCATGGCGATCTTGGGGGTCAGATTTAGAAGTTAAGTTAGAGTATCCTGTAATTGCAAACTCATCTAGGGAAATAGCCTGTCCAATAGCACCAACCCCCCCCCCCAGATGACGGCAAATTTTAGTGAAAATGAAAAAACGGTGCGGTTTTAGGCCCTAACATATGTAAATTTGAGTTCTGCACCATGCAAAAAAAGAAATGACTAAATCCATCATTTGCCCCCTCCCCCATTTAGCCCCAAAAGTCCCCAAGGCCTTAACATATTTTAATTTGAGTTCGGCACCATGCAAAACTGCTAAATAGACATACACAGAAGATTTTGGACAAATATGGCAAAATAGTCCCAAAAATGGAGTGTTTTTATTAGTCCTAAAAGAGCCCCTGAGGCACACCCAAGAGTTATCGCAAAGTATAGACAAACAAAATTATAGAAACATCAGTAAGTTACAACTTTCCAGAAAGTTTTATAAAAATCTAAGTCGTTAATTTTTTTTTAATAAGCACAAAAGTTTAAATTTTAGCTATTTTAATCCGAAAAGCACCCCTGGGAGGGGGGGGGGGCAACCGGAGTTTCCCGGAAAATCTGTTCTGTTATGTTCGTACTCATATCATATTTAATCTTTGTGCAAAATTTCAAAAAATTCCATGACGTAGTTATTGAGAAAAGTACAGACAAACGAACGGATGAACGGACGAAAGGACGAACGGACAAGGGTGAATTTACAGGTCCAGCCTCCTTTTGTCGGGGGACCAAAAACACATAAAAGAAAGCAGAAAGGGAATTCAAAAGTCTTAATTCGAAAACAGACAATCATCAAGCGTCTAATTTACTAATATCGTTTTTATTGATAACATGTTTTGAATAGATGCCTGTACATAATAGGAACCTTTTCTTTGTTCAACAATAGTCGTTAAGAGCTAATTCAATTAATAGTCGTGTACATTAGTTTTGTATAGGTTTAATTAAAGTGGTGTTTTTTTAGTCAAAAAGATGACTATATTTCATATCCCTGAGAATATAAGGCGTTGAGTGTATTGTTGGTTTTATGGTTATTTGTTGTCCGTAGATCCTCTTGTCCAGGTTTTGCTGTGTAGCGCAAATAAACATAGCTTTCTGGCATTTAGAAACCTCAACAGTGAAGGGGTGTGATTTTGTTGCTAAACGGGTTTGTCGATGATATGTACGTTGAGAAGAGACAAGTGCAACAAGTTCATCAGAGCACATTCCATCAAAATACATGCACAGAGATTGCGGCGATGGGACTGTGGTTGAAGCTCAATTGACAAATTGGAGCCTATTAAATTGGAGATCCTTTTTTGGATCCTATCTGAGGAGAGAGACTAGTGGTAGATGTACCATCCCAGATGTGGCAATTATACTTCGTGCAAGGCCTTCCGTTGTCAATTCGTCTCGATCAATCAGCAACCTTTTTAACTGATATCCTTGAGTAACTCCAGCCTTGATAAGCAGCGACCCATGAGTAAAAAAAAAAAAAAAAAAAAAAAACATAGCTGCATGCTTTGAAAATTCCAAAACGAAACTTGTATTTAACGTTGGAGGTGTTAATGGTTCAATCACGCATAAATGATTGTATATGTTTTACCTCTTGGCCAAAAGTGAAATTACACAAATGAAATCGCGGAACGAATGGGCGTTCTGTTTCCGATTCGTTAAAATATCCCTTAAGATACGATTATTAACGATGAAAGAGAAAAGGAAAGAGAAAAAAAACGAAAGCTTTAATTTTATCATTTTTGTTCTTCCTTGTGTTTTACAAAATTCCGATCTGTTTATTATTTGTATTGACGTTATTTGTCAACAATGATGGACCAACAAAATGGCGACGAGCTATTTGTTTCCCCTCCACTCGGATTTTCCGTTTGCGATGAGTCACTGTGATTAGGTGTGAGTAGTTTAATTATTTGCCAGATAGTTATCTGTTGTTAATGGAGATTTTAAAATTTTAGATTTTTAAATTTGAAATTTGGTTGTTGTTTTTTTTTGTTTTTTTTTACGACATATACACCCTTTTCAGGTTATTTAATGCCGAATCCAGTGATTTTGAAGAATTTTTTTAATAGAATATATTTGTTGTTTTTAAGTCGTTTTCTATTTAACCAATAGTTAGGGCCCTAACAGGTACTACGACTCCGGGTCAGAGTGGACCTGAGAGCAATAGGAATTTAAGGGTGGCTCCACACTCCCCAAAGCCGGCAAGCTGGGGCCTCACTATCGGATATAGTTTAAGGTCATATCCAGGACCCTTTGAAATTTTAATTTGAACCTATTCACTGATTGGCCCCTACCCGTTCGTCTTCTCTACAACCTTTCAGACGTGGTGTGCTAGTCTACGTTTTTTTTTATCTATATAATATTCGTTTTGTTCTTATAATAGTTAGTCCGTACGTTATGCTTTGAAAAAGACCAAATACAATTTTTTTAATGCTAAACTTAAAAAAAAAATAAGAAAAGGCCAAATTCACGAAGTTTGGCTTGAAAAGGGCCAATCTGGCAACATGGACAAGAATATGAGAATCACCTCCCCTTTGACATAGCCTCGTTTTCGAATATCATTATAATAATATATGATCATTGTTATAATGGTGTGAGAAATAAACTCGTAATAATTACGACGTGCAGTGGTTCTATAGCAAAGACAGAAGTCATGAAACGTTACGTAAAAAAAGGGAACATTCAAAAGCAAAGGCCAAAAAAACACAGCACTGCCAAGAGGTGCTGGACTTAAGGAGTAAAGTAAAGATTGTTTCTTACATTGTGATTTTATTATTTGTATTGAACAATGTAGCACAATATTACTTTCTCTAGTATTTATTGATACTCAGTTATTTATCTCATTTGGATCAGTTCTATATTTAAAATACAATGGACACTATTTTTATATAAATGTTAATAAACTCATGTAAGCTGCGTTTTAGTTTTTCAGTTTAAAATTTTTAATTTTTTGCGCTATTCAGTAAAATATAAAACGCTGATTGAATATATTTTTCATTCCGCAAAATTTCCACAATAATATTATGACACGTGTTCTTCGGAATTGTATGATCTATGCCCTGCTTCCTTTGTGGGAATTTTCAAATACGTTTGAATTCATCATCAGGGATAATAAACCAACTGATTTAGATTATTTATAGAAATGACGTATATATATATATATATATATATATATATATATATATATATATATTATTATTATTATTATTATTATTATTATTATTATTATTATTAGTGATATAATATGTTTACTTTAAATATATTTACACAGATATTATTAAATCGCACGGAGTGCTTAAGCAGTGCTTTAAAATCTCGTCCACGGAAAAATCGTCCATGAAAAACTCGTCCGCGGAAAACTTGTCCGTTTTGCTAGGCAGGAAACTTGGTCTATTATTGAAAAAATATCGATTGAGAACACATTTTATGCTGTTCTTGAAGGAGGTGTTGTTTTTAAAATAGACTACACACCCATAATGTTTTTAAAAAAATATTTTACTTGTTTACTGTTGTTTTAAAAAAATATTTTTACTTGTTTACTGTTGTTTTAAAAATATATTTTTACTTCTTTACTGTTGTTTAAAAAAAATATTTTAACTTGTTTACTGTTGTTTTAAAAAAATATTTTTACTTGTTTACTGTTGTTTTAAAAAAATATTTTTACTTGTTTACTGTTGTTTAAAAAAAATATTTTTACTTATTTACTGTTGTTTTGAAAATATTTTTACTTTTTTACTGTTGTTTTAAAAATATAGTTTTACTTGTTTACTGTTGTTTTAAAAAATATTTTTACTTGTTTACTGTTGTTTTAAAAATATTTTTACTTATTTACTGTTGTTTTGAAAATATTTTTACTTTTTTACTGTTGTTTTGAAAATATAGTTTTACTTGTTTACTGTTGTTTTAAAAAATATTTTTACTTGTTTACTGTTGTTTTAAAAATATTTTTACTTCTTTACTGTTGTTTTAAAAAATAGTTTTACTTGTTTACTGTTGTTTTAAAAATAAATTTTTACTTGTTTACTGTTGTTTTTAAAAATAGTTTTACTTGTTTACTGTTGTTTTAAAAAATATTTTACTTGTTTACTGTTGTTTTGAAAAAATATTTTTATTTGTTTACTGTTGTTTTGAAAAAATATTTTTACTTGTTTACTGTTGTTTTTAAAAATATTTTTACTTGTTTACTGTTGTTTTGAAAAAATATTTTACTTGTTTACTGTTGTTTTAAAAAATATTTTTATTTGTTTACTGTTGTTTTGAAAAAATATTTTTACTTGTTTACTGTTGTTTTTAAAAATAGTTTTACTTGTTTACTGTTGTTTTGAAAAAATATTTTTACTTGTTTACTGTTGTTTTTAAAAATATTTTTACTTGTTTACTGTTGTTTTGAAAAAATATTTTTACTTGTTTACTGTTGTTTTAAAAAAACAAAATCGATTTTTCGAAGTGTTCGTTTTCTACTGAGCTGGCTAAGTTCTCAGCAACTTTTTAATTCACAGGGAGCAAGGTCTGAAGTATAGGGACATTGAGGAACTGTCTTGATGTCCCTCTTTGTCAAATAGTCTGTGACAAAGATGAAGCCTTCTCGGGACAAACTTCGCGAAAATATTCCGCATTTTCAGTTCCCACACTGATATCAAACTGTGAACTTATTGTCTTTTTAGACACACGACGATCCTTATCCATGAATTTTTTTTATTTGGCCAATCAACTCTCGTGTTTTGATTTTCTCACTCCTCCCACACATTTCATCATCCATCACAAACTTCCTGCCTTCCTTGAATCTCTTCTGTCACTCAAAAACTGATGCTCGATTCATGCAAGATGGTCCAAAAGCAGTCTGAAGAATTCCATACTTTACTGCGGCATTTTTTTACTAAGCTTGAAACAGAATTTTATGGCATATCATTCTTCTAACGTGTCAATTAGGCTTGTTCCTCTTATTCCCGTTGTAGCTGTTCATTTAAATCTGAACTCATAAACATTGGTCATCACATAAGATATATAGCAACAACATACTAAATTTTCAAGTGTCTCCGATGATTTTCAATGCCTGTACAAAATCTTGAATCTTATTGAAGGCACCTCTTATATATATATATATATATATATATATATATATATATATATATATATATATATATATATATATATAGTCTGTGAAGTTTTTAATCTTTAAAACTATACAAAAAAATATTTTTATCATTTGTTAGAAAGCCATCTAGTCAGTAAGTTATTTAATCACCTGCAATCACTGCATCAACTCGCTCTCGAATTTACTATAGTACCAATAATTTCTTTTTCAAGGGATCATCAGTTGTTTACTATGAAACACTATTTCGGGGATTAAAAAAAAACAGTATATTCCATCATTGCTCCCCAGCAGTGTTGATCAAACACCACCACCTTTAATCTTAGGAAGAAGAAGTATGTTACAAACATTTGATCCAATTTCCTATTCTTAATTGCAATTACTAACCTTGTCATACTATAAAAATGAATTTCTTACCTGTGTGATTCATCAATTTCCACATTTAAAATGGATATATTTTTTAATTATATATATATATATATATACATATATATATATATATATATATATATATATATATATGCATATATATATACAGTATAATTACGTTTTCATTAGATCATCGAAGTAAAGCTGCATTGAACTTAGTCAGTAGCAGATGAATTACTAATTTGTGAATACCAGGCGCTGTATGTAGGAGAACGTTGACACCTCCCCGTACGAATTACAAAGACCTCGTCATCTACCCCAATTGGGATATACATTCGACTGGGGATGGCTTGTGAATTTCATACTCTCATGAAACTTCCCGCTTCGGGTTAGTACTGCAGTTTCATTTCATTTTATTTTCATTATCTCCCTCTCTCTCTCTCTCTCTCTCTATATATATATATATATATATATATATATATATACATATATTATATATATATATATATATATATATACATATATTACATATATATATATATATATATATATATATATATATATATATATATATACTAGACTACCCGTGACTCGTTGGGTCAGTATGTTATATTAGCTATGGAATTAGTGTATCAATATGACACTTGTGACGTAAAGAAAATAGTTTTTTTGGCATAAAAGGGAGATAATTCAAATGTTTAGTTATATAATACAGTCGAAAGACATGTAGACATTCGAATATCTAATTTACGTAGCTTCTTTTTAAATCATCTAATTAATTAATGTTTGCTGTTATTCAGTTGTGATTTTAATGTTTTATTTTCCGTCTGTATCTGCAATAGTTTCTTTGATAATAATAGTAACTAGACTACCCGTGACCCGTTGGGTCAGTATGTTATATTAGCTATGGAATTCATGTATGAGCATGACACTTGTGACGTGAAGAAAATAGTTTTTGTGACATAACAGAAACATTTCTATGAAAGTATATTAAAATGAAAAAAAAATGTAGATAGATTTCTATGAGTCGTTCTGTTTATAATTGTTTATTTTTGAAAAAAAACTCACACCCATTGAATTATAAGTGGTTTGCCATACTTATAGGTAAATGTGCACTGAACAGATACCATAATACTTAAAGTTAAATTCAAATTTTGATATATCTTTTAATTTAAACGCGAAAAATAAAACAATTGGGACACTGAGAACGTACACAGTAAAACAATAGGTTCTATTGTCGCATTGATTATTTGTTTATGTACGCATGCGCAATCAGAAGTCGTAAACCGGATGTTGGGTTAAAACACACGTTACAAGGTCATTTGAGTGTTATAATTATATAGATATCTATAAGAAAGGGATAGAGGGGGAGGAGGACATGGAAGAGAATAATATGATGAAAATAATAATGAAAAGAGGAGATGAGAACCACAAGGAGAAAAAGAGGTGGTGAGAAAGATAGATAAAGCGAGAGAGAGAGAGAGAGAGAGAGAGAGTAGAGTAAGAGGAGAAAAATAGGCGGGGGTATATAGGGAGAGGAAGGAGAGTAGTGTGTGTAGTAGGAGGAGTGATAAAGTAGAGCCGTGCGACGAATGGTCTCCAAAGAGTCGAACAGATCCAACGGACAAAACTTAAAGCGCGAAGAAAACGTTCATTAATTGAGTTTCGTCGGCCATCTTGAATACTATGCATAATTACGCGCGTAATTAATAGTTATTAGGACAGTTGTCCGATTCTTTTTGTCGTAAAAGATGTCAGCCTGTACGCGCCAGCGACGTGCGCAAGGGCCTGTCGCCTTGAGTCACGGCTGGGTACCGCCGGGGTTTGTATTAGTGGGGAGAGTGGTGACAAAAAAAGAGGGGAGCACCCGTTATCAAAAAGATACAGCGAAGACGCCTCTCCATTCAGACTTGACACTTTATTGGTTGGGCATTAAAAGGACGCGTTATGAATATATTACATCCGGGATACTGCAAGCTTATGAATTAAAATGAAGGTTATCACTGATTTTATACAAGTCTTTATAATAAAAAGTATTATCTTAATTTATATAGGGTGTCCCGGAATTAACCATCTATTTTTATTCTAATTCATATTTGAAAATCGATCAGTAATTTTGGGGCACCTTGTATAATATTATCTGTGTGTTTATCTCTACCTCTACTAGTAGATATTTTTTGATATTTGTTGTCCGAAGAGTTGAGCTTCAAAACGATACCGATCTCGTGAAAATCTGTCGATTCTGTCGAAAATTTTAGACAGACATATATAGAAACATTAATACATACATACATACATACATACATACATACATACATTTTAACAAACAGGTGAGATTTATATTTTAAAAGATGGCGCAGGACATATAATAACAGAAAATCTAAAAGTAGAAATAATTCAAAATTAAGAAAAATTCTCTAGCGAGAGCTTAAATGCTTAAATTACAATAAATGTAAGGAAGTAATTAAGCGCCAGATAGTTTTATTATGTCGATGGCATATAAAAATAAAGTATTGCAGTTTACGTTTGACGCATGGAAAAATATTATATTAAATTTCGTACATAAGAAGGTTGAACTTGAAAAAAAATGTAAACATCCTAAAAAAAAAAGAAAAAAAAGAGAATCCTCTTCTTAGAAATTCACAAATACTTATGAAACCTAAAATACTTCAAAATAAGTAATAGTTGACATTGATAAAGCATCAAATAATATAGCTTTTAATTTATTTATTGCAGACTACGAGGGGCGTGCAATAAGTAATGCCCCTGACCCACTTTCCATAGCAGTAGAGCAACGAAACTTGGCACAGTTATTAGTCTTTCTCTACATAGGAACCACCCAGAGCTATGCATTTCTCCCATCGTTTGATGAAGCTTTGGAGACCGTTTTTGTAGAACATCCCAGGTTGGTCCTCCAACCACGACGTGACTTCAGAAATCAAGGCTGCATCATCTGGGAAACGCTTTCCTTTCAAAAACAACTTCATGGCTAGGAAGAGGTGAAAGTCAGGGGGTGCAAGGTCAGGAGAGTAGGGAGGATGGGGGAGGATTTCATAATCACACGCCCGTGCTTCTGATCTGGCGACATGCGAGTTGTGAACCGGAGCGTTGTCCTGCAGGAGGAGGGTACCTTTGCTGATCTTGCCCCGCCTTTTGATTTTGATAGCGTCCCTTAATTTCCTCAAAAATGAAGCATAATAGGCTCCTGTAATTGTGGTACCCTTTGCCAGGAAATCTGTCATCACTACTCCGTCCTGATCCCAGAAGACTGTGAGCATGAACTTGCCAGCGGAGGGTTGCACCCTTGCCTTCTTTGGAGGTGGTGAGTCCAAGTGCTTCCACTGCATTGACTGGACTTTGGTCTCTCGAGTGATGGACTCAGGTTTCATCCTGTGTAATCAGTCTTTGAAAAACTTTGACTCATCTTCTTGGCACATCTACAAATTCATCCTCGAGCACTCGACGCGTTCTCGCTTCTGGAATTGTGTGATCAACTAGGGAATCCATCTGGCAGACACCTTATGCATATGCAAATGGTCATGAATGATAGTTTCCACAGAACCTGTACTAATCTTTACATCTTGGGCTATTTGGCGAATAGTAATGCGCCGATCTTCCAAAATGGCAGCCTCAACTTGACGGACAGATGCCTCATCAATGGCAGAAGGGGGGCGCGACCATGTCTGGGAGCTGTTTCCACAGACTTCCGGCCATGTTTGAATTCACGATGCCAGCGTTTTACAAGGTCATATGATGGGGCATTATCACCATAAGTTTCTTTCATTTCATCAAAAGTCTCCTGTGGTGTGCGTCCTTTCAAATACAAAAACCTGATCACTTCTCGATATTCAACAGGCTCCATTTCACACCTGACTCAATTCAAACACCTGTAAAACGAAAACCACAATTAGTTCAGAGCTGTAATTTGCCACATAACCCGTAGAGATATAAATCATTGCACATGCAAAATTTCAGATAGATCAGACAACTGGAAGTAGGTCAGTGGCATTACTTATGGCACGCCCCTTCGTATTATCCTCATCTTTCTTAGTTGTTGTTTCACGACGTTTCGGCCAACTATTCTCCTGGCCTTCGTCAGGGATGGGATAGGATCTCCGAATCTCCTAACTGCATTCTCAGCAATTGCTGCCATCTATAGTTGTTGTCGTCTCACCACGTTTTCGCCAAGTAACTCACTCCCCGGCTTTGGGTAGGATTGAAACTGTTATCTTCAACAAACAACAACTAAGAAAGACGATCAATAAATTAATAAATAATATTCATCTCAATAATGAATTCCAATTAAATAATAAATATAGTTTTTATATGTAAACGGTTTTATATACAACGCTTATTGTTCGTAGTAGTAGGACTAAAGTAGGAATTATTGGTAAAGTTTCAGATACACATTAATAAAGTAATAATAAAATCAATAGTATATATTATTTAATCAATTAGAATGTATATATATATTTATTTATTGCGGACTATTATCTTCATCTTTTTGTTGTTATTTCAAGACGTTTCGGCCAAGGATTCGAGGCCCGTGGCGCAGTGATATTTATTTGCTTCCCCACTGAGCAAATTAGGCACAAGGCCGTTTTTTAATGTGGAGATGGAGGGAGGGGGAGGGAAAGGGGGGACCAGCTCCCGAGAGGTGGGAAATGGGAGCTGGATTAGAAACTGTTGGTATGAAGGGTTGCCCCTTCAGTGACCAAGTTCAGATACGTGGGGTTGGCCCCACATATGGTCTTTGCTAGTCATAGCTTGTCTTTGCTAGTCATAGCTTTGCAGTATCTGTCGGAACAGATACTACACTTTGAGCTTGTCGCCCGTGGCCACAGAGGCCCGTGGCGCAGTGGATAAAGGTGTTGAATCTCTGCGATTCCATGTGAACATTGTCTGAAGATAGCGGTTTCAATCCTACCCAAATTAGTTGGCCAAAACGTGGTGAGACGACAACAACTATGGAAGGCAGTAACTGCTGAGAATGCAGTTAGAAGATTCGGAGTTCCTATCCTGTCGCGGTTAACATCAAATTTTTCTTTTTATATTTGGAAAATTGATTCAGTAACCGAAGATATTTGTCTTTCAATAAGATTGAAAGAAAAATTATTAAAAGAAAAAAGTTTTATTTGATTTTTAAAATGAACTTAAAAATAACGAAGTTTATTTAAAACACAACGTAAAAACAGACACCAATCAGTCAACAACGAGATTATATTTACCTATTGTTTTTTCTTAATTAAAAAAAAAAACTTTAAAATCTTTTCAAGTTTTTAATTCTTAAAGAATTAATTATAAAATAATTAGCCAAAAAAGTTTTGCAAAACTCTGATTTTTCCTTAAAAAAACATTTAAATCGAGATAAACATTAAAAACTTTGAAGTGTTTATTTAAACCACAACCTAAAAACAGACAACATTCAGTCGTCAACAACGACATTATGTTTTCATATTGTTTTTCTTCATTTAAAAAAGAACTAAAAGATATTGTTTAAGTTTTTTAATCTAAAATAATTAAAAAATCTGAAAATCAAAGATGGCGTAAAAAAAAAAACAATTGCACCATCTCTTTCGATTTGGGGATTTTGTAATTATGCCCAAATTCTTTCATTATCTTTTGTGAGAAATAATTTTAAGCGTCGGCATCTCTGGGCGTCTTGGGTGCCATCTTTTAATTCTTGGGCATGCGTGATTCATGTGGGGGGCGTTATTTCGTGTTATGCCCCCTTGCTTCCTATTTAAAGCGGCTGAATACCGCATAGGGGTTGGGTTTTTGGCATTGGCATTCCGGTAGTGGGAGAGATTGGACTCACATTACTGCTTCCAGACCTTAGAGGTCACAACAGGGCAACCTGTTGCAACTTTCTCCCTGTTTCGAGCCACAGCATAAGGAAATTCGCAACACTTTTAAAGTTTATGAGTTCCTATTCTTCTTCTTTTTTTTTTTTTAGTTAGGGCGTAATAAATTCAAAAATAGGCAATCTTTATTAAACAGAGTCTTCAGTGGATCTATATCTAGGAAAACATGCCACCATATATATATGTGTGTGTGTGTGTGTGTGTGTGTGTGTGTGTGTGTGTGTGTGTGTGTGTGTGTGTTTGTTTGTTTGTGTGTGTATGTGTGTGTGTTTGTCTGTTTTTGTGTGTATGTATGTGTGGGGTGTGTGAGTGTGTGTTTGTTACGCTAAAGACGTTTCTCATGACTCACCGACCTGGAAGTGCGCCAACGTTCCTGATTGTAAAAGTTCCCGCGTTGGTAAATCCTATACGACGATCTATTGTGTACGCAATTCACAGCCTTGAAATCTAAGGTGTACGAGATGACAGAAAGTTTTGTTTTGTTATAAATACGACAAAATAGATTATCTTTTTCATTTTTTCCCGCCTTTTGAAAGATAGAAAAATACACGAACGCGTGCCAAAATAGAGTAAATTCTATCGGCCTCGTCGGTTCGATACTTATTTGCTGTCTTCCCGCCCAGCAGTCATCTTTATTGATGCCAAGATTTAAAAAAAAGAAATGGACGGTAGAGATGACTAAGGCCAATGTAAAGCTAGTTACCAAACAACGAATTTGCCATACCCCGTGCTTACCCGGCGAAGACACCGTTTTCTGGCGAAGTGCCGAACGGTTGTAACCAGATTAATAACTTGGGCTATTGGTCCTCAGATCCTGGAGATCTTGACGTGTACTGCAAACCTATTTTCCAACAGAGTCGCTGGATTAAACCGCCCGTTAGTTTCGTATACAATTACGTCCTTGCCAATCGACCGCCGTTCCCCGATTTTTTCCTGGTGTTTTGTCGGCGCCTTTTTTGGATTCTGTATCCTTTTGTGGTACGAGGAAAACATATTTGTGCAATCATCATTGTTTGTGAAATTCAATTGGTCTCATCTTTTGGTCACCACTTATCAAAGGCAAAAATAAGTTTTAATAAGATAGACGGAAGAGTAATTATGGATAAGTCTATCTATATAAAAGCCAAGCACGTCCAAGGATGGAATACTGTTGCCATATCTGGGCAGGAGCTGTTAAAAACAGCCTATCCTGCCTTGACAGAGTACAAAATAGACTTCGTGGCTTAGTGGGGGATGCCCTTTTCTCTACCCTGCAACGTCTCTCCCACAGAACAGACGTTGCGAGCCTATCCTTGTTTTATCGTTATTTCCATGGAAGGTGCTCGTCTGAACTCCAATCTCTGGTCCCCCCCCCTCGCCAATCTTTCACGAAAAACACCCGTCTAGCTGAATCCACTGTGAAAAATTTCCCCCACTCTATATCTGTGCCTAAATCAAAACGTGGATTCCATGAACAAAGCTTTTTTCTTAGAACTGCACGCCTGTGGAACTCTGTTCCGTCTGCCTGCTTCCCACCTGACTACAACTTGGATGTCTTCAAGTCCAACGTTAACAAATTCCTAATGAACCGCCCCCTTAAGTAAACACTTCATCAAATCTCCACACTAACGTAATGTAATTGCAATAACCCTTATCCCTGAGTGGCTTCCGGGCCTTGATATGTGGTGATCACTGTGTAAAAAAAAAAAGTCTCCGACACTGTTAACATTCGTATTATTTTGATTCTTCGGACTACTGCTCTCATCTTAAGTATCATTTCCAAAACGTTTCGGTCGATGTAACCTCCGACCTTCGTCAGATGTACCTTGTCGAACTCGGGAATGTTTCTAAAAAAAAATGCTTTAAGGCCTCAAATTTCGTACTAGATCTGTCTGCAAGGACTCGTAGCGCAGTGGTTAGAGTATTTGGGAAAAAAATAAATTTTAAAAGGTGATATTATCTTGAAGGTTGAAGGTTCAATTCTCAGTGTGTACGACTGAAAATGAAATTGCGAATTACTTAGGATCTGTTTAGTCATGGCTGAGAGAACGAGAACATACTACCACTGTAAAGTAAATAAAGAATTTCGTTGGAAGTACCGTCCATATTCCAGAGTTTGACAGAAACTTTCCAGAGTCCGACAAGATATACCTGAAGAAGTTCGAAAGTTACATTGACTGAAACGTTGTGAAAATCACACTCAAGATGAGAACAGTAGTCCGATGAATCGAAGTAAAACAAATGACCAATCTTTATCTCAAAAATTTAGAAACGTAATACCGTTAGTATTAGTAATATTTTTAAGACTTAAATTATATAAAGACATTCTATTAGTAGTAGTATGATATGAATTTTTAATCTGGATAATATAATAAGGACCATATCTCTACTACTATATAAAATGAACTTTTTCTCTGTGGGTGCGTGCGTGTGTGTGTGTGTGTGTGTGTGTGTGTGTGTGTGTGTGTCTCTCTCTCTCTCTCTCTCTCTCTCTCTCTCTCTCTCTCTCTCTCTCTCTCTCTACTTGTCTGTGTATTTCAGATTGTTCCGTATATACTCGAAAAAATCTGAGCTATGTTTTTTAAATTTACCACAAATTTACTTTATGTATCTGGCAGTGTTCTTAGATAGTTTTTTTTTTTTACCGGACTGTCTTCCATAAATATCGATAATTGATAATCAAAATAATCCAATGAAAGAGGGAACAGGCTGGTAACAAAAGTGCATTTAAGACGTTTTATTACCACACAAGCTGAAAAGCTCGGCATATAAATTCAACAGTAGGTTCTTTGATATGACAGGAGCGCGTTCGAAATAAATATTTCTGTTTAAAACACAATTGAACCATGATTTTTACATTTTAAACTTGAATTCAAGCCATTATTACCGCACAAAAAATATGACCAGGCATATAAAATCAACAGTAAGTTCTTTGATATGACAGGCGCGCATTCGGTATAAATGTTTCTGTTTAGAACGCAATTATAATATGATACTTGATTTTGTAGTTTAAAATTTAATTCAGGCCATTATATATAAAAAATTACAGTAGGCTCTCTACAGTGCAATGTAGACTACAATGTATTCGGTACAAAATCACTGCGAGAGGCATATGAGCTTCCTCCTGATGCACCGTGATGGTTCCCCAACTAGAGCAGGCAATCAATCGATTTGATTGAAAAATGGTGAGTTCACATTTTTTGATGACAATAAAAATATGGAAGTGTGAACTCGTCGATGCTCATTCAATCCCAAGCAACGCCGGGTAGCCCTATTAATATATATATATATATTTCCGTAGAAATATATTTTCTTATAATATATATATATATATATATATATATATATATATATATATATATATATATTTTTAAATTCAAAATGGCGTAATAGAAACATATTTTAAGGTATTTATAGCTTCTCTTCCAAATTTTAGATTTTAATCATGTCAAATCACATTTATTTCCTTTTGACAGATTTGACTGTTGCTATTTCTTCTGGTGAGTTAAGGGCATAATAGATTCACTGATTGATATAATAATTAAGTGATTGATTTTGCGCTACGAAACAGATACTGTCAAGAATTGTAAATGTAAACTGAATTAAAGGAATAAATTAAAAGATGGTCAACATCATTAATTTTGTAATAATCTTTTGTCATTTATTCACTATATATATATATATATATATATATATATATCGCATATATACTAAAATATACGTTGCTTCTGAGATAAAGTTATGTCTGAAAACAATATTGTTTATATATATATATATGTATATATATATGCGATATATATATATATATATATATATATATATATATATATATATATATATATATATATATATATATGAATAAAAAATACGAAAAGTATAAAAGTTTATAACTTTTCTTTATTCGTTTTTAATTGGTGACGTGCAGGCATACAAAATAATATTATGAAAAAAAATTTTTTTAAATTTTTTTATAAGTACATAATTTTCGACCGATCCTTCAGTTTTCAACGGTGTAGTGAAAGTATATAAGTATATATATATATCGCATATGTACTAAAATATACGTTACTTCTAGGATAAAGTTATGTCTGAAAACAATATGTATATATATATATATATATATATATATATATATATATATATATATATATATATATATATATATAGTAATAAAATCAAACTGAAAAATAAATGTTCAATAGGATGGAAAAATACGAGGCGTCTTCATTAAGTTTCCAGACTTCTTATACAGGCATTTCATGTTGTCTCTTGAAAATCCCGTACGTTATTATTAGAGGGCTGACCAATTTTTATAATTTCAACTCCAAATGAACAGTAACAGTAGAAATTGGATTACACCCTACTAAAGCCTGATTGTCACAGTTAGGGAATTTCAAAAATGTAATCTGGACGTGAGGAAACTTTAAAAGGACGATATGCAATAAAATTCTGTTTTAACTTTGACAAAATGCCACAGAAACGTATTGAATGCTTTAGACTGATTTTGGACCATCTTGCATGAATTGAGCATCAGTTTTTGAGTGGCATAAGAGATTCAAGGAAAGCAGGGAGTCTGTGACCGATGATGAGAGGTGTGGGAGGAGTAAGGTAGTCAGAAACCCAGAGTTGATTGGCTAAATAAAAAAATTCACGGATAAGGATCGTCGTGTGTCTATAGAGACAGTAATTGCATAGTTTGATGTCAGTGCGGGAACTGTACCCACAATTACTCGAAATGAACTGAAGATGCGGAAGATTTGTGCGGAGTTTGTTCCAAGGTGCTTAGAAAAGATCATAGACTATTTGACCAAGATGGGCATCAAGCCTGTTCTTCACCCTCCCTATAGTCCAGACATTGCTCTCGGTGACTTTTGTTTATTCCCTAAACCCAAGTTGAACCTTAGAGGCTGTCGTTTTGAGACAATTGAGGAGATGAAAGAGGAAGTGTCAAGCGTCATTGACTTCCACAGGGCCTTCTAGAGGTTATTGGAACAGTACAACAAGTACATTGCATCCGGGGGAGATCACTTTGAAGAAGACTAGAGCTGCACATGTGTGCTATCAATAAAAGTGCCCATGTGAAAAAGTATGGACACTTATTGAAGGCACTTCGTATCTAGATAAAAAAAAACTTTATCCAAGAGGAGCAAATAATAGAATAAGTTAAGGGGATAAAAAGTAATGTTTCTATTTACATGCCTCCCCACGAGGGCAAAGTTAGACACAAGGTCGGTTTTTTATGTGGAGAAAATCTAGCTCCCCAAAAAAGGGACACTCTGGATAGGAGCAAACAAATTTTTTAATTGCCTCAGTCGTGCAGGATTTCTCCTCCACTGACTGGGGACAGAAAAGATGAAATGTAACATCAGTAAAAAGTAAAGTTACATAGGAACTTTATTACATCGTCAAATCAATAAGAGTTACAGAATAAGGAAGAGGAAAAAGAGGACGAACTCCTTATTGAACGTATAGAGATAGGCAAGAATATATTTGTGGGGGGGGGTGAAGAGAGAGAGGGGGGGAGAGGGAAGATGTGCAAAGGGAACAAACGAATGTATATCTCCATTAAAATTCCGTCTCTAATTTAAGACTTCTTCGGGATGAATCTATCTTTATATCTATAAAAGTGAACGTGTCTGTGTGTGTGCATTTCCCTACGCAATAACTCTGTCAATTTTAAGTCTACAGACTCGAAATTTAACATACAGGGTACTGAGATTTGGGAAAATCGATGTGATCCATTTTCGGCCAGAAATTTGGCTGTAAAGTGATCAAAGTTCAACGATTTGACTTTTGAGAACTCCACCAAACTCCTTCGACAATTTTCTGTCTAAACACTTGAAATTTTAGATATAGGCTCATTGGACATAGACCTAACTTAATAACTTGATTTGAACCCAAAACAATAAAGGTTAAGGGGTCATAATAGGGGTAAAAAAATTTAAAAATTTTACCGTTTTTTTTTTGTTTTTTTTGCTCAACATGAACCTCAAAACACCCAGGCAACGCCGGGCTGAAATCCTAGTATATCTATAAAAGTGAACGTCTCTGTGTGTGTGTGTGTGTGTGTGTGTGTGTGTGTGTGTGTGTGTGTGTGTGTGTGTGTGTGTGTGCATTTCCCTACGCAATAACTCTGTCAATTTTAAGTCTACAGACTCGAAATTTGATGTACAGAGTACTGATATTTGGGAACATCTTTGGGATCGGTTTTCAACCAGAAATTTGGCTGTAAAGGGGTCAAAGTTCAGCGATTTGACTTTTGAGAAATCTACCAAACTCCTCCGTCAATTTTTGGTCTAAACATTTGAAATTTTAGATATAGGTTCCTTGGACATGGATCTAACTTAATAACTTGATTTGAGCCCAAAACAATAAAGGTTAAGGGGTCAAATTTTAAAAAAATTGACCTTTTTTTGCGCAACATACACCTCCAAATACCCTGGCAACGCCGGGCTAAAATGCTAGTAAATTCATAAAATATAAAAATACCAGTATAATATTTGCAAATATATTGGTTCGCCGACTTAGTCGGATTTGGACCTTAGAATTCACCTTCGTCCGCGAGTTCGTTCATCCGTTCGTTGCCAAAATTCTCAATAACTACCCATTACATTTTTCTGAAATTTTGTATGAAGATCCAACTACCAAAGGGAAGAAATGTAACATTCTCGCATTTTTGATAAAACCTCTGGTTGCGTTACAAGGTCAAATGGGATTAAAAAGGCCAAAAATGACACTTTTCAGGGCGTAAAATATTTTCTGGTAATTAGATTTTTCTGAAAATTACCCAAAAGCAAGATCGCATACACATACATCTAGAAACGTAATATTTGACCCTGGCAAAATTCTGGGACTTGAGCCCCAGATTGTTTTAGGGGTGAATACATACCTTTTGGGGCTAAATTGTTATTTTTCGCCTAAAATTAAACGCATCAGTCGGGGGACCATATAGTTCTTTTTTTTGGGGGGGTGAAAAGGATGACCTAGTTGTTCTATTTCAGAACGAAAAAAACGTCGTTGGAATTTCAAAAAACAGCGTTTTGGAGAGTGTAAGAATATTTTTACTCTCTTTAAATATCGCGATAAGTAAGAAATCTAACACAATAGCTTAGTTAAAAATGTACAAACAAAATACATTGGTTTTATTATATCGTATCGAATGGAGGATTCTTTATTGAACGCCCTTTTCTATAAAGAATATTTATTTTAATAGTGTTAACAGTTCCTTTAATACAGGATAGGGTTTTTAAGAAAAGTAAAATAAAACTGCCATTTAATGCGTAATGCGAAGCTCCGTCCGTTAAACAGTTATGTCACCTTTCTAAAATAAGTCCGTTTGTATTGATATAGATTTACTCTAATTCTCTATGTTGGATTTGAGATTTAAACTTTTACGTGAACGGAAACTAGGGTTTGGGTTTCGTGCGCCCAGCAGGAGAGGCATCCTCAATACTGATGATTCCCATAAAAGGATGCAACCTACGTATAAAAGCTATTATTAATAATAATTAATTATTATTAATTCAAGCCATTATATATAAGAATTTTATAAAATGAACATTGGGTTCTTTACAGTGCAATGTAGACTACAATGTGTTTTGGACTACGTGCGGCTTTCTTTCTGATGCACTGCGACGGGTCCCTAACTAGAGCAGGCAATCAATGGATTTGATTGAAAATTGTCAGTTTCATCGATTTTGATGACAATAAAACATGGTGCAAAACTTTCGTTGATCCTCATTCAATCCCGAGCAACGTCGCGTCTATCTACTAATATATATATATATATATATATATATATATATATATATATATATATATATAAGTAGATTGTAGTTTGCTTGAAGCATTGTTGAAGAAAATTATAAGGTAAAATTAAAAGCCAAGAACAATGCGAGATTTTTTTTATATAGAGTAAAATTAAATGAAAACAAAAGAAATAAATTTCTTTTTTTTTTGTTGTTTGTTTTTTCTTTTTCACACAAATTTTAACTCTAAACAACAGTAATTTTTTTTCTGTTGCATTCAATGGTGTTATAAATCTCAATATATTTCAGATCTATTAGTCCTTTTTCAAGAGAAGACAGCGGAAGAGTGTTCAAAATTGGAAAAGCAGCTACAGAGTTTGCCACGTGATACCGCGAAATATAGAACAAAAAATGACGTTAGGAGAACGTTAAAATAAATGCTTTTAATTTTACCTTATAATATATATATATATATATATATATATATATATATATATATATAACTACTTAATTTATTCACATAAAATTAATATACGGAAGTATAGATTTATGCGTAAACTTTAAGTATTTACTTCAAAAGTGCTCAATACGTAGGTAGAGCTAGTTAGTAAGTTATAAATGTATAAGCCTGAAGAATCCTAGAGTGGATGAAACGCGGAATATTCAGTGTAGCTTAATCGCCATATACATTTTATAACTTACTATATATATATATATATATATATATATATATATATATATATATATATATGTGTGTGTGTGTGTGTGTGTGTGTGTGTGTGTGTGTGTGTGTGTGTTATTTGTTTTTGTTTTTGCGATACGTTTTGAATCAATTCAATTATTTACGAAAGTGCATTTTTACCTAAATGCGTGTATGCGAGTTGGTAATAATTTTCCCTTTAACTAATTTCGTACCCCCATATGGGAAGCGGCATATATATTGTTTTTAAAATATAATTATCCACTAACACGTGTTTCATCGTCTGCGACTCATCTCGCTAGATTCAGCCATTCTGATGAGCCGTAGACGACTAAACACGTGTCAGTGGATAATTATATTTTAAAAACAATATATGTGCGTGTGTGTGTATGTGTGTGTGTGTGTTCAATTTGTTTTTACATAAGCAGTGATGTGTTGCTACACAGTCATGCGCACGTTTCAGTTAGCTAGTTTTTATTAACTAGAGGCCTCTTCAGTCAGTTCAGCTTATATGAAAGCAAAGTAAATAATAAAAAATCAAAGGTCATGAAATGTCATCGAAAGATCATTAATAAACTAGCTGAGCGAAACATGCTCATGACTGTGTAGCTACACATTACCGCTTATGTAAAAACAAATTGAAAATATACCTTGCTCTACTCGATATTGAGCACTCTTGTATTAATCTCCTTATATTTCACTAGTTAACTTACCTCTGGAAAATAACACTCTCAAATTATATATATATATATATATATATATATATATATATATATATATATATATATACAAATACACACACACACACACACACAGCCCTTCTTTGTCCTCTATGATACATCGGTGCTCGTCATCTTGTTGTCCTGGGATTTGATTCCTTCCTAAAATCCCTATGCCTCCTTTAGGCTTTATCAATCCGAGTATGTCGCCAATCGTCTTGAATTAGCGTCTTCCGAATTCGCAATTCACACGGCATTTGGCTCATCTGCGACACGGGTCCAACATGGCTACAGCCGATGCGACACTCGTTTTGTTTTCTTTTGTTTTATGTATTTTCTACTTTCCAGCGAGCAAGAGGCGGAGAGACACCATCCGTTTTCGCGATCGCCGAACACCAACTCCTTCACCCGTTCTTGAGACCGATCCGATTTAACGCCAGCCAGATCGGCAATAACCGTGAATAAGATGATCGCTTAGACACGCCCCCTGGTGGCCACTTTTGTGCTCATTGCTTAACGCTGGCTTTCGCACTTCTACACATATGCACGCTTTGTTTAACTCTTGTAATAAAACACACAGACACGCATACACACATTAAAGAATCGGTGTCATCTACAAACACATATATACGTAAACTGAAATCGCCTTGACCCATTGGGTCACAACAACTACGAATATTTGTTTGATTTTGATTTGAATGTGTTTCAGAATTTCTTTTTTAGATGAGGATTGATTATTCTCATTATTTGGATTTTTCGGGCTATTGCTCTCATCTTCATTGGTATTCACACGAGTTTCAATCGATAAAACCTACACCAGGTGTATCTTGTCGAACTCTGGAATATTACTCTCGAACTCGGGAATCGTTCCGTCAAATTTGGATGTTTGAACAGAACTTTTTCTTTAATCCACGAGGGTAGTTATTTATTTGCTTCCCCGCTGAGCAAATTAGGTACAAGACCGATTTTTAATGATAAGAGAGGGAGGAGAGGACCAGCTCCCCCGAGGGAGAACTGGATAGT
Organism: Euprymna scolopes; assembly: GCF_053919585.1. NCBI lineage: Eukaryota > Metazoa > Mollusca > Cephalopoda > Sepiida > Sepiolidae > Euprymna > Euprymna scolopes. The sequence continues at coordinate 89,345,236 of NC_136509.1, forward strand.
GACAATTGGTATGAAGGGTGTCCCCTATATTGACCAAAACTGATTGCTACAAGAGCAATGTCTGATATGTGGGGTTGTCCGCACATATGGTCTTTAGTGCAGCATCTGCCAGAACAGTTACAACACTTTGGATCTTTGATCCCGGGCCAAGAAGACCCGGGCGTTACCTGTGCCAGGTAAGTATGAGAGCTGCTTACAGGTAAAACTGCATCTGTGATGTTTGAACAGAACCTTTTCTTTATTATTTAGGGTAACATGATCTATTTCCGTCAGCGAAGACTGGGTAGAAATCCTAATTAGTCCGCCAATTGCATTTTGATTGTCGACGATTATTGAACTTTCAGCCTCCAGAAGATTGTAGCTTTACGACTTAATTTTAACAGGTATTATATCCACTACGTAACGGGCCGAATTCGACAGAAAAAAATCCCCTAGAGTCGCTCTGCGATTTTTAGTTTCGGAGGAGATAGTTTGAAAATATGGAGACAGACAGATATATATATATATATATATATATATATATATATATATATATATATATATATATATATATATATATTATTCAAATATGGCCAAGTGTTATTTTTACTTATTTAAACCTGCTTTAAAGCTTCACAGCTCATTCATTTTGCGATCAAATTTCAAACAATGCTTACAGTTAATAGTTAACCTTCTCAGCTATATTTTGGAAAAAAAATTCAATTTTCGTTCATTAAAGCAAAGTTATAATAGAATTACTAGTGTTCAAAAGTTCTCATAATCTATAAGAAACGAAGAGACGGTTTGTTTGTTTTTTCTGGTTGGCTGTTGGTTACCAGAGCAACCAAATCTTTTACTCTACCTCAAATCGGCTGGGACAGCAGAGATAATGACGTAACAAAATATAAAAAAGGGAAGTTCTCCAGGGTTTGTAGCAAAATGCTAACGTAGGGGAAAATGGGGATACCCAATTCTCAAAGACAACAATCAAATATATATATGTTGTCTCTTATATGTCCCCTCTTTGCAATGTTTTCATTCGTTGCGCACCAGCGTTGTTCGCTTTGTCGCCATGATTACGTCGATTCATCCACTACTGTCCCAATCTGTCGCTCAGCTGTACTTTCGGTGATAATTCACCGCTGTCCTCAATCGCTAACCGACCTTTCGTTTAGGCTCGCCGTCCTAAACTTACTGCTGACTATTTATCTATTTAATTACGTCTTTTATTTGCCTTTTTTTATTTAGTCGATTTAAGAAATTGGTAATAATTTTTTTTTAGGGATTGTTCACAAAGCAAAGCCTGGAAAAATCACGGATTACATAGAAAAATGCGAGACTGAACAGTAATATGACTAAGATTAAACTTAGAAAAGTAAAATAACTAGTTGTTAAAACTGGAAAAAAACAAAAAACAAAAGACATTCTAGCAAAAATGTATAACAAATTTATAACTTAAAATATTGCAGCATTAAGAATTCGATTCTATAATAAATTATTTTTTTAATATTCTTAATGCTGCAACAGTTGAAGTTGTAAAATTATATGTATTATTAGAATATCTTGTTCTTTCTTTTTCAGTTTTAACAACTAGTCCTTTTACTTTTCTAAGTTTGATCTTAACCATATTACTTTCATGTTCGCATTGGTCCATATATATATATATATATATATATATATATATATATATATATATATATATATCGCTCCGTATTATTTGTAATTATTAATATATTATTTAAATATTTAAATATTTAAATATTTTTTAAATATTTGTACGTGCATGTTTAGGGATAACTTACATTTATGCCCGTAAAATTATTTAAATTATATATATATATATATATATATATATATATATATATATATATATATATATATATATATATATATATATATATATATATTCGGGTTTTTTTTATTCAAAAGTAATGGACTAGTGAATTCAACGATGTTGTTAGATAATGCTCAATAAAAAGAGCTGATAATACTTGTTTATTATTATATAAACATGCTCACATCCCGCTGCTACAAACAGCCACTTGTTTCAATCAAACAACAGATAATCATAGATTATTCATTGAACATTTGAATAGTCAAGTCGCTGCCTGATGATATCTGTTGCTTGATTGAAACAAGTGGCAGTTTGTAGCAGCGGGATGTGAGCATGTTTATATAATAATAAACAAGTATATATATATATATATATATATATATATATATATATATATATGCTTTAAATATTTAGATAAACTAATAATTACAAATAATACGTCAAAATGGGAGGCGACTATAATGTAAACAATGGGCAGATCACTTCAGTATTTAAAATCGCTCAAGGAGCGAAAAAGGAAAAAATACCACCGAATCGCTAATAAATATATATATATATATATATATATATATATATATATATATATATATATATAGTAAGTTATGAAATATATATGGCGATTAAGCCTTACTACCTAGCTCTACCTACGGATTGAGCACTGTTGAAGTAAATACTTAAAGTTTATGCATAAATTTATACTTTCGTATATTGTTTATGTGATTAAATGAAGTAGTAGTTACATATATATATATATATATATATATATATATATATATATATGTATGTATATATATATATATATATATATATATATATATATATATATATATATATATATATATATATATGAAATTAAATAAATCATTTTCTTCTTTTTCATAAAAATCAACAAAGTAACGGAGAAGAGAGAACAGGAAGGAAGAAATGAATCATAGAAATCATTATAATGATGAGGAGAAATGACAGTCACTCAAACCGGTTTTATCTATTTTTTTTTTTTTTTTTGCAAACCATCTACTAGATGGTCAGTTGTGTACAAATCCCAAGAGCGATAGGAGCCTTCTATCATGTCTGAAAGTAACACAATGTTCAACGAGCGATATCAGAGATGCGCCGCTGTATAACTCATGCTCTCTATCGATCCAAGTTATGACAACAGCACCCTCAAAATTCACAGCGGGATTGGCTTGAATAACAATAGAAGTGCCTAAAATGACGAAAACAAAGTTTCCGGCCACGGTTATAGTCTTTGGTGTGGTTTCAAGTCATGCCACCTCACATCAGTGTGGTGATCCCCTGGTGCATTCAGGTGGCCGCTGGTAGCAAGACTCGGCGCCATCCCACAAATCCAAAGAGAAGGAGTGCTACGACTTTGTACCCTTCTCTTACTGACTTCCTCTTTCTCCGATCTGAAACGTTTGGTCATACGTTGAGAACATCACCAACATGACCCAACACAATGCCAAAGCCAGCCTGATCGCCGCCATCCGACAAGTATTCGCCGAGCTCCCACCGGCCATTGTGGAAAGGGCATGCTCTCAGTTCTGGACCCGTATCGAGACGGTGTTTGAGGCTGGAGGCGGACACATTAGATAGATGTCGGCTTTACTACATAATCAAGTTTTCTGAGTTGATTTTTTTTCAATATAAGCTTTAAAATAAATCTGCAGCGTTGTTTCCTTTAAGGCGACAAATTTTTCGTTCTATCCTGTAAAATCATTCAAAGTTAAAATTAAAATTTGAGAAGAAAAAAAGAGCGCTAAAAGTTTCTCAAACAACTGATAAAAAATATCCTGATTAAACGTAAAGATAATTTATTCACTAAACTTTTTTCCCTGATTATATATCCAGATGAATAAAGTCCTCGGATGTTCAATTCTGAAATTCATAAGAACATAGTGTCCTCTTTAAATATGTTTAACTCACGACATTTTAATAATATGGCCTTATGCCTTCCTTGGATGTGTCGGGTTCGTGATGCTCAAATAAGCCGAATCCACTATCTTTAATGGATAATCTTGTGCTAAACTCTGCCCTCGTGTAATCTCTTACTTTTTCTTTCTCTTCTATTTGCAAAAGTGTTTTTTATAGAAAATAAAAATATTCAGTTTTATATCCGTTCACTCTTGTTTCAGCAGTCGACCGAGAGATGACGCAATCGTTCCCTATCGGAGGTTAAATGAAGACTGGGTTTTAATTTCTTAAATCTTTCGTAAGTTGCACCGTCCGCCTCCGCGTGTACGCCTACACATCCAAAATGAAAAGGTTAATTTGATTGGACAGTGTTTCGTTGCCATGCTGAAATTCTAAAAAAAATAAAATACCTCAAACCCGCATGCTGCGAGTCTAAACATTGATGATTATCGGGTTATTTAGTGGCGCCAGAGATAAGAACGTCACAATATATATATATATATATATATATATATATATATATATATATATATATATATATATATATATATATATGTTTTATTTTTTATTACCGTATCTTTCTGTTAAGTTATATTATTGTTTCAGCTACCGGGCCGTTTTTTTTTTGTTTGTTTGTTTTTTGGCCATCGGTAGCTTCCTCAGACTTTTACATGTTTTTCTGTAAAAGTCTGAGGAAGCTACAGACGGCCAAAAATTTGCTCTACAACAGTATTGAGCACTCTCTTCAGGTTTTTATTAATTACCATTTCTACTATATATATATGTGTGTGTGTGTGTGTGTGTGTGTGTGTGTGTGTGTGTGTGTGTGTGTGTGTGTGTGTTTAGAAAGCACTTTCTCATTCAAACAGTTTAATTAATTAAATTTAAACTTTACTTATATATTTTGTTTATTTTTTCAATTATTCTCGCTGCCTTTTTGTGTGAAGATCAAAACAATGTAAGTTTTCGATTGGAAAAGCTGGGGATGAACAGCCGCTTATATATAAAAAGCACTTTGCCTGTGTGTATGTCTGTCTGTATGAATTAATGTTCTATGAACACCGAAACGACTAGGTCGATTTTTTTTAAATGTCACACAAATGTACTTTGTGTCAGGTGGAGGGAGGTTGTTCTTACATAAATTTTGTATTGAAATACCTCCGATATTTTTTTATAATCGATAATCGAAAAAATTCGATTAAAAAAGGAAGAGTTTGATCCTTGGACAAAGTTAATATCCTTATGCATCCTAACATCCCAACTGTATTTTTTTAAATTATCACCGCACAAGCAGAAGGGCCTAGCGCATAAAATCAACAGTAGGTTCTTTGCTTAGACAGGGGCGCATTCGACATGAATGTTTCTTTTAAGAACTATGATTTTTTTTCATTTTAAACTTTAACTAAAGCCTTTATATAAAAATAATTTAATAAAATTAACAATAGGTTGTCTACAGTGCAATGTCGACCACAATGTATTGTGAACTAAGTCACTACGAAAAGGCATGTGAAATATCCTCCCTTTGCACCGCGGGGGGGGGTCCCTGACCAGAGCAGGCAATCAATCGATTTGATTAAAAAATAGGTGATTTCATCGATACTGATGACAAAAAAAAATACTAACAGTGTGAAACATTCACTGATCTTTATTCAATCACGGGCAACCTCGGGTTCCCTGCTAGCACTATATAGGCGAGTGTACATAATAGTTAACTAGTGTCCCCTCTCTTTATGTTAATAATCGGTTTCTATATAATAACGTAATTATTTCAGCATGGTCGCTAAACTGCATAAGTACCGAAAACAATGGGTAATATGGGGAGAAGATTATTTCAAAAGACTTTATTTTCTAAGAGGACAGCTCGACAAGATTTTGTTTACATTGGACTTGAATATGAGATTGCTTTAGTCGGTTAGGAAGCAGACACATGGTATCTTGTTTAACAGATTGGCATGTTTTAGGAAAGAAACACGAAGTTCTGCTTGTGTTTTTTTTTATTTTTTTTTTTATACAGAGTGATAGATAGATAGATAGATAGATAGATAGATAGATAGATAGTGTTAATAACCCTACACGTATTGAACCGGCTTCCTCCGAATCAATAACTTTCATGGGAGTAGCAAGTTCACAAATGGTCCCCAGTCGCATGCATATCCTGGTCAGCGAAGATGACAACTTTGGATTTTTGCACTTCTTGCAGGGAGGGTTTGACGTCCCCCACCATACATTGCCTGGTATTCTCAAGTAGTCACCAAACTGGCACTGATTACACTCAACGTTGCTTAACTTCTGTGATCAAACGAGAACCGTTGTGTCAACGTGATTATAGCGAATATATATTAAGGGTAGATAGATAGATAGATGAATACATAGATAGATGAATAGATAGATAGATAGATAGATAGATAGATAGATAGATAGATAGATAGGGAGAGATAGATAGAGAGAGAGAGAGAGAGAGAGAGAGTGTGTGTGTGTAAATGCTTTGCTGTGGGTTTAGCTAAATGAGTTATTGCTGTGAATGTTTTGATAGATATTAGAGCTCAGCCGAGCACCTATCATGAGCTTAACGATACAGTAGAGAGGGGCTAGTAGAATCTCTTCTTTGTGAAAGAGACTGTAAGGACAAGAAGCGATCATCATAAAAGTTATTCTTTAAACCCGGGTAACAGCCGGTCACCTCGCCTACACATAACCGCGCGCATACGTAAACGCAAACGTGCGCGTTTTGACACCAGACACGGAATACAAGTGATCGCCACATTTTAGCCATCAGAACGCGAATGTTGTTTAACCTTCGTGAAGACACTATCACACACACACACACACACACACACACACCGGCTTTATTCCAAACACGTGGGCATAGGTAACACAACTATACACATATACATACACACACATACACACACCGGCTTCATTCCAAGCACGTGGCATAGGTAACACAACTACACACACACACACACACAAATACGCACACACACCAAACATATACGCACACACACTTGAGACTCTTACTCATACAATAAAGTGCATACGGAGCGGTGAAGCAAAGAAGCATATGCGCACATCTCTGTAGCCACGCGAGACGACGGTAACATGCCAGGTCAAGACAGAACTCACACACGCCGATACACAGGGGAGCCGTGGACTTGTGCGTATCTGTCAACGCCGAATCTCGCGGGATTTCCATGATTTATGCGAGATCGTACCGAATGGACGACGCGTATGTTTGGCCGGGGCCGGCTAGCTCTGCTAATTGAAATGGACGACTTACAAACACATGTTAGTCTAATGGCGATGACAACAAACTCAATCTTCTTTTATGCTCACGTCTTGAAAAGTGGTCAGTTCTTCCGGTCAACGACGTGCTGCTTCTTGGTATTGTTTATACACCATTTTCGTCCATGTTTGTTCAAGTGTTTGGTTTATAACGTTTGATGTAGTTTTTTTCCCCGCCGTTTTATTTTTCTCTTTTTTTTTTTTTTTTACCGACGATATTAAACACTAGAATAGTGCTTTTCAACCTTTATGCTGGAGCGGAACCTCAGGGAAACATTTCACTAGCTCGTGGAGCCCCTATGCAATAATTTAGTTGTCTTATGCAAAAAAAAAAAAAAAAAAAAAACAGCATTTAAAAAATAAAATGAAATGAAAATACTCTTATGGTTTTTAATATGATTCTTTTAGTGTTGGCTGCATAATAGGTAGGGCTAGGACAACAGCATATTCTTTTTTTGTTTTTACTCTCGAGTGTGTATCCGTTGATATCTTATATGCTTTTATATAGAGTGATGTGGTTATCGGTTGATTAACTGTGTCTAATTGTATCGGATATATACTCAGGAGTCAAAACAATGAAAAGAATATGCTGTTGTCATGGCCCTAATAATAAGAATATGTAAAAGCAAACTTAATAGTGACAAGATATTATTTTTTTGAAATGTAGCGAGTTCAATTATGTATATTTAAACAATATTTCTTTTTCAATATGCATATAATAATAAAGTAGATTTTCAGAATTGAATTTTACATTCTGTTTATTTGTTCTAATTTAGAAATTGCGGAAACCCTGCACTGTAATGGCGGAGACCTGGTTGAAAAGCACTGCACTAGAAACTTATCAAGTTCTAATGAAAGTATTTTTTTAAGAAATTAACATTAACTAAAATAAACTGAATTCTTCGTCACAGCCCAGAACAATCAATGCACATATGCATGAAAATATACATGTGAAATTAATCCTCAACCACCATATCCACCAGATTTCGGACCAACTGATTATCATCTTTTTTAGATATAGGTAGCATGACATGATTTCTTCCTTGTTTGATTTTAATTTTTAGATATTTAAATTTTACATATTTTAATTTAGATGTTTTAATTTTAATTTAATTAATTAATTTAATTAATTTAATTTGTTTATATTAAATTTGTTAATCTAATTAATTTAATTAATTTAATTTGTTTATTTAATTAATTAATTTAATTTAATTAATTTAATAATTTTTTATTAATTTAATTAATTTAATTTAATTTTTTATTAATTTAATTAATTTAACTAATTTTTTAATTAATTAAATTAATTAATTTAATTTTAATTTTAGGTATTTTAATTTAGATATTTAAATTTTTTAGATATAGGTAGTATGACATGATTTCTTCCTTATTTCATTTAAATTTTTAGATATTTTAATTTTAGATATTTTAATTTAAATATTTTAATTTTGATTTAATTGATTAATTTAATTAATTTAATTAATTTAATTTTAATTTTTGGTATTTTAATTTAGATATTTAA
>NC_136509.1:89361263-89378763 GCF_053919585.1 Euprymna scolopes
TTGATTTAATTTGATAAATATAATACGCATCGAGCGCGCTTGAAAGCCAAATCACAACGCAATATTAGGAAAATAAACAAATATTTTACTTAAAATTTAGCATTTAAATATATTTCGGAGTCAAACTCCATCCTCAGTATGTTGTTTTCTTTCTTTTTTTCACGTTTCAATACAGTTTGTTTGGAATGAAAAAAAACTGAAAATAAGTAAAAATAATGGAACCAGACGTTTCGATATTTTTGCCAAAACAGAAGTTCGAACGGAATCTTTTATTTAATATACTCTTCCGGAGATTGAAAGTTCAATCCTCAATGCGGACGGGACCTCAAAATAAAATAGCGAATTATTTATGACTTATACCCAGTCTTCGCTCACAGAGAGAGAGAGAGAGAGAGAGAGAGAGAGAGAGAGAGAGAGAGAGAGAGAGAGCATGCTACCTTCATGGATTAAATAAAAGGGTTCTGTTCGAAATTCCGTGCAAATTCTCGAGTCAGAAAAATACACCTGAAGAAGGCCGGAGCTTACATCAACCGAAACGTTGTGCAAAAATAACACTCAAGATGAGAACAGTATTACGAAGAATCAAAATAACACAAATAATCAGTCTTTATCTCAGAAATTCACAAACGTAAGCATAATACTATTTTTAGAAATATTTTATGGCTAGCAGGGAGATCCGATGTTGCCCGGGATTGAATGATGATCAACGAATGTCTCACCCTTTTATTTTCAGCGAAATCGGTGAAATCGCCCCCCCCTCCTTTTTTTTTTTTTGTTTTTTTTTGTTCAATCAACTAGATTGATTACCTGCTCTAGTTGAGGACCCATTGCGATGCGCAGGGAGGCAACTTCACTTACCTTCCCCGCAGTGACTGAGTCCACAAAACATTGCACTGTAGAGAACCCACTGTTGATTTTAATAAATTATTTTTATATAATCGCCTGAAGTTTAAAATACAAAAGTCAAGTACCACAGTTTAATCGTGCTCTACGTAGAAGCATTCATTTCGAAGGCGCCGCTGTCCTATCAAAGAACTAAAAGCAAATCCTTTATTTATTTGCTAGTAGAAGACAATGACAATGGTTTAAATTGTTCATGATTTAAAAAAAAAAACGTTGGGAAATACACAAGTCTTGGAATACAATCTTAAATAACTATTTATTTCTTCATTTAATTGAAAGGTTATCTCCCTTTAGGGGTCAATTTTCTGCGTTTATGACTTGATTTATATGCTACATTTCTGTGTACGGGGGTCAATTATTTTGTGTAAAGCTGCGCCCTGGCGCATGCGTCTACTTCAGTTAATATGGAGCGCATGTCCGTACGCGAACCAGGCCTTCGTCCGCTGTGCACGTGCCGTCAAAATGCGCTCGTTAACGATAACGCCGCTCATTTTTTTTTTTTTGTACTCGGTCTCAAAACACACAAGAGATTGCTTAGTAAACATGTTCGATAAGTTATCACCGATATGAATATGTTTTAGACTAAGAACAACAAAAAAGAAAGAAAGAAAAAAAAAAACGAGACCTATAAAAGGCGTTTAAAGAAAAAAGGAGAAACTGACAAATCGCGACGCGGCGTTCTGATTGTACTCGTCTCCCTAGAGAGACGCCGCGGCGTACTGCTGGGAGATCAGAGATTAATCAGCCTGAAAACGTGAAAACGATCGCAATAGACGAAAAATGAACAGAGAAAGAAAAAAACAAACATAAATAAGAAGGAAAACTAAATAAAAAAAAAAGACTGCTCTGCTTTGTGCAAAAAAAAAACCATAAAAGTCTATATACTATTTAAAAATAGCTTTTACTAATTATTAGTATCGGGACGATTAATCGGAATCGGAAAAATGGGAAACTTTTTGGTATATCGGAATTGGTATCCGAATCAGAAAAAAAAATACTGTCAATTTTTCGAAGCCAAAATCATTCTTTCTTTTTTTTTTTTTATTTGGTTTATGTTTGTTTTGTTTGGTTGTGGTTTAAATCTTTTTTTATTGTTGGTACTAATGCTAAATATTTATTGATTTTAAACGAACAGCAACAGTAAAATCGATAGATAACTCCACACAAGTGCACTTTTACGTTTGCGGAAATACGAATTGTCTTCAATAAGTTTCCAAACTCTTTTTATGTGGCCACTTTTATTGATAGTACGCACACGTAACTCTAGTCCCCTTCGAAGTAATCCCAATCAGCTGCAAAGCACTTGTTGTACCGTTCCAACGACTTCTGGAAGGCTCCAGGGGGGTTCTCTTATGATCTTCCCAATTGTCTCATAACGACAGCCTCTTAGGTTTTCCTTGGGCTTGGGGAATAATCAAATCTCACAGAGAGCAAGATCTGAACTATAAATCAAATAGTTTATGATCCTTTCTGGGCACACTTGGGGGGGGGGACCTCGTGCAAATATTCTGTATCTTTAGTCTCTCGCGAATAATCGTTTCTACAGTTCCCACAATTGTCTTTATAGATACATGACGGTCCTTATCCATGAAATTCTCTATTTGACCAATCAACTCTGATGTTCTGACTTCTTTACTCCTCCCACATCTCTCATCATCCTTCACAGACTTCTTGCCTTCCTTGAATCTCTTATGTCACTCAATAACTGATGCTCGATTCATGCAAGATGGTCCAAAAGCAGTCTGAAGCATTCCATACGTTTCTGTGGTATTTTTTGAAATGCACCTGCCAATCAATGTCGGGTGTATTCTAAATTCCTGCTGTAGCTGTTCGTTTGAACCTGAAATCATAAAAATTGGTCAGTCATTTCAGAAGATGTCTAGCAGTTAAATATTGAATTTTCAAGACTCTACACCAATTTTAAATGGCTGTACAAAAAAATGTCTGGAAACCTATTGAAGACACCTCGTATATGCTCATATGACATTGGGTTTTTGCGTTAATCATAAAATTAGCAAATAATAGCAACAAATATTTAGAGATTTTAAAAAAGATTCAGAATCGTTAATTGTGGCGGAATCAAGAAAAACTATTGGAATCGTTCCATCACTGTTAATTATGTAAGAGAAATGTACGACAAAACACGTCATCTGCTCCTGCTGATCTCTATGCGTATATTTTGGCACGTTATTCGAGTAATCTGAGATTTTATGTCAAGAACAATAAGGAGCAACCGATTTTAATTTAAACGCACAAGCATTTTTTTTTTTTTTTTTTACGAGTAAGACTTTTTGTAGAAAAATAAACATTTTTTTAATTGGTAGTGACGAGACAAAATTTAGGGGAATTAACTAATTTATTGATCTATGTCCTATTTGTGGCATTTTTGGTGAACACTTATTATTAAGAAAAGAAAAAAAAAACGTTTATGATTTTTAGAAGGTAAACATTTCTTCTTATTTCTTTTCTGTTCCGAAGATTTTGAGCGGGAAATACAAGACGGGAACTAAACGGAAGATTGACGTCAGTTTTGTGCAAAAGAAAACAAAAGAATACAATTAAAAATGGGTCTTCTTAATTACGTACGACAAATGAAGACACAGCAAATGTACGCCAAATCACGACTACTGCTTCTGCGCATTCTCTGTTCGTGTGATATTTAAGCAGGTCATTCGAGCAACCTGGAACTTTATGTCAAGATGAACAAGAAACTCATTTTAATTATTTTTATTTTTTATTTATTTATTTATTTATTTTTATTTATTTTATGACTGTTATTTAAACGGGCTGACATGCTGATTTTCTCTTAAAATATTTTGTAAAAAATAAACTTTTTTTCGGGTTAGTGGGCCGAGATTTGGGGGAAGTAACGAAATTTGGGGGAAGTAACGAAATTTGGGGGATTGTGTAGCAGAAACCACTATCAATAATTCCCCACACTCTTTATCTGTATCTAAACCTAAACGTAGATTCCATCAAAAAAGTTTCTTTCTTATAACTGCACGCCTGTGGAACTCAGTTCCATTTTCCTGCTTCCCAACTGACTACAATATGGTTGTTTTCAAGTCCAACATAAACAAATTCTTGATGAACCGTCCCCTTAATAATCCAATTTACCAAATTCCCACTACTAACGATTACTGCGACATTTTCCCATTGACTAATGTACCCTCATTAACCCTTATCCTTAAGTGGCTTCTGGGCTTTGTAAGTGGTGACTCCTTTGTAAAAAAGAACCAATTTGTTGATATTTATATACATTTTAATATTTTTTGTAATCATTTAAAAAAAGGAAAAACTATAGAAACCAAAAATAAAAAACAATTTATAATTTTTAAAAAAGGAAAAACTATAGAAACAAAAAATAAAAAACAATTTATAATTTTAAAAAAAGGAAAAACTATAAAACCAAAAATAAAAAACAATTTATAATTTTTAAAAAAGGAAAAACTATAGAAACCAAAAATAAAAAACAATTTATAATTTTTAAAAAAGGAAAAACTATAGAAACAAAAAATAAAAAACAATTTATAATTTTTAAAAAAGGAAAAACTATAGAAACCAAAAATAAAAAACAATTTATAATTTTAAAAAAATAAACAGAATGTTTTTAGATGAGTTCTATTTGTATTGTTTGATTAATTAAACTAATGTTCTTATCTTAAGTTGTCTGCACAAAGTTTCGCTCGATGTAACTACAGGTGTAAAACTCGCCATGTTTGGCAAAAGAGAAAACGCTTCCGACGTTTTGTACACTTGATTTTATCTTGAAGGTCCTCGATATGACCTTAAACTATATCCTATGGTGAGGCCCCAGCTTGTGTGCTTTGGGGAGTGTGGAGCCACCCTTTAATTGCCATTGCTCCCAGGTCCACTCTAACCCGAAGTGGCAGTACCTGTTAGGGTCCCAACTATGGGTTAAATAGAAACCGACTTGAAAAAATATATATATTCTAATAAAAAAAAAATTTCTTCAAAATTACTTGATTGCGCATTAAATAACCTGAGAAGGGTTGATATGCCGTAAAACAAAAACAACCAACCAATCTATCTTGAAATAAATTTACAAAAAGAAAAAATTAAATAATATCCCATAGTATTTTGCTTGATAATTTTATTAATTTCATTTATTTATTTATTTTTTTATTTACTTTCAACTATTACCAAAAAATACGAAACCTCGGAAATGTATAGTTAACTCCCTTTTTCTTTACCAAACGTTGCGATTTATACACGTGTAGAAGGCCAGAGGTTACATCGACCGAAGCGTTGTGCATATAACACTCAAGATGAGAGCAGTTGCCCGATTAATTTTCTTTTTATGTTTGACTGATTTTTTAAAATATTCTCCCGAAGTCAGAAAAAAAAACTTGTTTATTTTTTTTCAAATATTTTAGCGAAAATAAAACAGCAAGTGCAATTTGTCATTCATTTGTTGCGCCTAAATTTGTCGTAGCTAAAACATGTCGTGCCTAAATTTGTTGTGCCTTTTATTTATCGTGCCTAACTTTGTCGCGCTTAAAAATCACAAGAATGGTGAAACGTCGTTGGTTGTGTCTTAATTTGTCGTAAAAAATTATAAAGCTGATTTAAAAATGTTTTTCAGGTTTCTCTGTTCGTTCTCATATAGAAACATGTGATGCGTTGACAGAAAAGGATTAGGCAGAGTAGACATTACTAAGGCAGTATTACATATTATTATTTTTATTATTATTTTATTATTGGAATCCTTGGAGCTGAGTCATTTGTATATTTATTTATTTATTTATTTGCGGACTGTTATCCTCATCTTTATAGTTGTTGTTGTTTCACGACGTTTCGGTCAATTATTCCTCTTTCTTTCTTGAGATGCTTAACCGCAATGGGATAGAAATTCTGAGTCTTTTAACCGTAGTGCTGTGGATAGAGGCGTTGAATCTCTACGGTTCCAGGTGAGCATTGTCTGACGATAGCGGTTTCAATCCTATCGAAAGCAGGTCAGAAGATTAGTTGGCCAAAACGTGTTGAGACGACAACAACTATGGAAGGCAGTAATTACTGAGGATAGAGTTAAGAGACCCAGCATTCATATCCCATCGTGGTTAACCACCCGACAAAGGTCAGAGGAATAGTTGACAGAAACGTGGTGAAAATAAATAAATACTAAGGCAGTATTTTTTTTTTTTTTTTTACGATATTAATACTCAAGTTCGAATCTCACGTAATTTTAAAGGTTTTTCTGAGTTTGCTAGATTTTATGTTTCTGAATTTTGAGGGGATGAGGATTGATAATTTAGTTTGTACTATTTGAATTGCTCCGACAACTGTTCTCATCTCGAGTGTTACTCTCACAACGTTTCGGTTCATGTTATCTCCGACCTTCTTCAGATGAATCTTGTTGAACTCGGGAATCTTTCTGTCAAATTCAGAAATCTGTTTATAATTTCGAAAAGAACCTTTTATTAAATCTATGGAGGTAGCATGCTGTCGTTCTGTCAGCTATGACCGAGTTGAAGTCTCAAGTAATTCGCAATTATATTCTCAGGTTCACCATCACTGAGGATTGAACTTCGAACCATTAGAAGAGTATAACTTAGAACGAAATTTTATTTAGTACTTAGTACGTTACGCCACAGATCATTGTGGATAATTATTGATAGACTTTTTATCTGGATACTTTTTTATATAAATTTAAATAAATTAACATAACAGTAAAAAAATATATATATAATTGAATTATTTTTTATGAAGATTTTCCCAGACATGGGATGAAGCCACTTAATGTAAAGGGCTAAAAATATAACTTCAAGGTAAAAAAAAAACAGTTAACAATAAGCATTAAATGGATAAATGAAGAAGTAGAAATGAAAAATAAAATAATAATGAAAAAAAGAATAAAAAAAAGAAAACGGAAAGTGGAAAGAAATAAAAGAAGATAAAATAAAGCAATAACAGAGAATAAAGAAAAAGAAACGAAAAAGTAAATAGAAAAGAATAAGAAAAAAACAAACAAAAAGAAACGAAAAAGACGAAAAAAGAAAAAGAAAACAAGAAATAGAAGAAAAAAATAAACAAATAAGAAGAAATAGAAGAAACAAATATAAAAAAGAAACGAACGAAAAAAGTAACAGAATAAACACAAAAAAGTAACAGAATAAACACAAAAAGTAACAGAATAAACACAAAAAAGTAACAGAATAAACACAAGAAAAGAAAAAAGAAAAAGAATAAAAAAGAGAAAATGCAAGAAAGTAAAAACGAAAAAGAAGTAAAAAAAAACGAAAAAGAAGAAAAAAGAAACGAAAAAAGAAAGGAGAAACGGAAGAGAACAAAAAACAAAATACAGTAAAAGGAGACAAAGAAGAAAATAGAGACATGAAAAAGAAAAAAGAAACAAAAAAGAAGAAAAAGGGTGAAAAAAGAAGAAACGAAAAAGAAGAAAGGAAAGGAAAAAGAAGAAAAAAGAAACGGAAAAGAAAAGAAGAAAAAAGAAACGGAAAAGAAAAGAAGAAACAAAAAAAGAAGTAACGAAACAAGAAAAGAAACGAAAAAAAAAAAAGAAGAAACGAACAAAAGAAAAAAAAAGCAACGAAAAAGAAAAAAGGAAACGAAGAGAAAAAAGAAACGAAAAAGAAAAAAAATAAAGAAAAAGAAACGAAAAAGAAAAAAAAGAAACGAAAGAGAAAAAAATAAACAAAAAAGAAGAAAAAAGTAGAAACGAAAAAGAAGACAAACAAGAAAAAGGAGAAACGAAACAGACAAAAAAGAAGTGAAACAGAAGAAAACAACAAAGGGAAAACGAAAATAAAATCAAAAGAGAAAGAAAGAAAGAACAATAGCATATGGTTTAAAAAATATGAGGAAATAACAAAAAAATAAAAGATAGAACAATGACAAAAACATTACAACAGTAACGGAAAAAGAGATAGGATGAAGGAGGTGGTGGGGGTTGTCGAAACAATCATGGATGAACAACAGCAGACGATGAAAACAAGAGAGCCGATAAGAGATAAGAGGAGTTTACGAAAAACCAGCGGGCAAAGAAACGAAGGAACCGATGAGATAAAACGTGACAATCACCAACGGCTACAGAAAAAGCGTAGAGGAAACAAGAGACCCCCAGTCAGCAAAGAAACGAAAACTGTGACTAAATATCTCGCAGGAAGGAGGGGGAGAGATGCCGCTAGATATTTGGCAGCTGTTCGTAGTCTTTATCTCCTTAATTGGAATTGGGAACAATCGTTAATTATCGTCGATTCTTCAAGTTGCACTCTACGGCCATATTTGATTTGTTTCTTTCATTTTTTTATTTTTGAAGGGGAAGAAAATAACGAGAAGTTGTGATTTGGACGTCAGCACAGGAACGCCATTTCTAGCTCCGTGTCTCTTTTACTTTTGTTTAACGGTATTTTTTTCTTTCATATTACTTCTAATAAGAAGAAATATGTAAGTTACCCCAATTGATGATTTTATATATATATATATATATATATATATATATATATATATATATATATATATATATATATATATATAAAATCAGCAATATATATATATATATATATATATATATATATATATATATATACAATGCCTCCCCACGGGACAGAGTTAGACACCAGGGTCGTTTTTTAACGTGGAGAAAAGGAACAAAAATAAAAATTGTCTCAGTCGTGAAGGATTTCTCCTCCACTGACAGAGAACAAGAAATTGAAGTGTAGCATCTGAAGAACAGATACTACACTTTGATCTTGTCCCGAAGGCCAAGAATGTTGTTATATATATATATATATATATATATATATATATATATATATATATATATATATATATATATATTAGTGATGGGACGATTCCAATATTTTTCCCGATTCCGATACAATTACCGATTCTTTATAAATCTCTAATTATTTAACTATAAGATTCTTATTTTCCCGGATCTTCGTAAAAAAACGCATGTTAAATATGCAGATATTTTCCTAGACGTCAAAATACTATCGATTTTAGTGAGATTATAAAATCAATAAATATTTATTATTGTATCATTATTACCAGCGATGGAAGATTTTAATTTAAACAAAGTCAAATAACAAAAGATAATTAAAGAATCGTTTCCCTATATACCAAATTTCAAGTATGTAGACCAAAAATCGACAGACTAGTTTGTTAAAGACACCTACACACACACTGTCACAAACACACACAGAAAAACAGGGTCACTTTTATATATAGAGAGGCGAACTCTTTTGGTTTGTCTGTCTGTCCATTTCACTTTTTCTCGGAAACAGCAGAGCCAATCTCGCTGAAATATAGTATGGACATTTTTATGCTTATGCGCAGCGAACTCAGTATTATTGTATCCGTTCGATGTATAGTTAGGAGTTAATAGGAACTAATAGGGATTAATAGGGATTAGTCACCACAATACTATATTTACTCTAGAATTTTACTCGGAAAGTACTAATCTGATCTGGCTAAAATTTGTAATATGCATTTAATTTCTTTATTGTTTTTGATTTTTTTTTCTGTTAAATAGAAGTTCTTTAAAGTCAAACCAGCGCTGGTGTAGTTTTATACTCCATAAGTAAGAAGCAGGGTCCAACAACGCGAACATTGACGAAACCTGGTTAACAACGAAGATTCACGAGTGTGTGATATTATGTCCACACCAGTAAGCAGGATACATCATAAGGATTTATTAGATAGACGGATTGGCAGTCACATTTAAAAGTATTCTGCCGTGAAATAAATTATATTGAAATTACAATTAGAATATCCAATAATGTTTACATCCAATTTCTCCAAAGACAACAGTTTTTTCAGTCGTCACATTCAATGACTTTGCTCAAATAGTAGCAAATAACGCTAGAGGGCTATATACTTGGATTTCGATTCTGTCTGACAGCACCCAAGTCGTATTTTTAAAAATTTTTTAACTTCAAAGCTACAGGGCTCCAAGGCAGCCTTAGACAGACGCTGGTCCGACCTCCACGGTTTTCCCCTGTATAGTTTCTTATTGTGCATAGCCCCCTAAATTCTCACTGACTTTTTCATCCTGTAAATGGCAATAAATTGTGCGTTTACTCTTTGCAAATAAAATGAAAAAAATGATGGTGAATATGAATCTATACATAACCCCATTCAAAGCAACAGCTACCCCCCAAATCGCAATTCTTCTCATTCTGTCAGAAAATCAAAGGAAACTCCCCAAAACAGCAATTCATGTAAATTTCGTATTTATTATAGAACCAATTCGGCATTGATTATTATATTGTACCCAGTATATACTAGTGATCTCAAAAGATTTTTAAAAATACGACTTTGGTGCCATTAGCTAGAATCGAAACCAAAATATTTAGTCCTCCAGCATGATTCGTTATCATCTGGGCTAAATTGACATTCGTATCAAAACTTTACAAATTAACCCACTTACACGTATAAATGTATATTTGTGCGTGCGTAGAGGTGCAAGTTAAATTGCAATTCACCTCTGCCAAGTTTCACTTTTTCAATTTTGACCCCTTAGCAGCTATTTTACCGGTGAAAAAACTAAATCGAATTTGTTCTACAGGTCCGAATCCCTATATACTAAATTTCAAGTCTGTAGACTAAAAATTGACAGTAGTTTGGTAGAGACCGTTTCGCACATCCATACACACACGCGTACATTTACACACACACACACACACACACACACACACAGATATGGTCACTTTCATACATAGAAAACGATTTCTTTTAATTTGCCTGCCTGTCTGTCTGTCCATTTAATTTTTTCTTGGAAACAGATCCGATCTCGCTGAAATCTAGTATGGGCAATTTTTATGCTTAAGCGCAGCGAACTAAGTATTCAGTGTATAGCTAGTTATTAATAAGGACTAATAGGGATTAATAGGGATTATTAAGGATTAAGATGGATTTATAAGGATAAATAGGGATCGGTCATCGCAATACCATATCTACTCTAGAATTATTCTCGGAAAGTACTCGGACGATCTGGATAAAATTTTGTATAGCATATGCATTTCATTTTTTACTCTCTTGATTTTTTTTTAAACCAGGAGATAACAGCGGGAACATTGATGAAACATGGGTTACAATAAAAATGTGCGGTGCATGGTGTTATACTCGACTGAAAATGTAAACATTTCGTCCTGAACCTCTACTTGCCACTGGTATTCAACAATGTCGACTCAGGAGAGGTGTGGTCGGAGATTGCGCAACTCTTGCCACAACATTTCACGCGCAGGCACCCTTTACAGTGGGTATCCATAGTCTGTTAAGACTGAAGGAAGCCGTGTATGTATGTATGTGCTGAGCTACCAGATTAAGCATGGAGAAAAAGAAATACCGTTACAGAAATTCCAACGATTTGGAAAAAAAAAACTTTCACGGAGGAGAAGACAACATATTATATCTTTTACTTTCATTTTTATTTACTCTTTCCCGTTTTCTTTTTTTAATTATTTTTTAATCTACAAATAGTATTTCCCCCCCCCCTTGTTCTTTTGATCGGCTGTGTTTGTCAATCTTAATTATAATTGTCTTATTTCCAACCTATTGGTTCTTATTGTTTTTGTTTGTTTTTTAAGCAATTACCTCGCCTCAAAAATCGATGACTTTGTTGCTGTCATTGTGTAGTCTGTTTTTATTTTTCTTGCTGTCGGTTTTGTTCGGTATCTGTGATTATTGTTTTAGCGGTGCCGATGTTGGTGATAGTGGTTACTGTAGAGATTTGTTGACGTTGATAATGGTGATCGTCGTTGAGGTGGGGATGTAGGGAAACGTGCTTGTTATAATGTTCTTCTTTTTCGA
Source organism: Euprymna scolopes (assembly GCF_053919585.1). Classification (NCBI taxonomy): domain Eukaryota; kingdom Metazoa; phylum Mollusca; class Cephalopoda; order Sepiida; family Sepiolidae; genus Euprymna; species Euprymna scolopes. Next base: position 89,372,961 of record NC_136509.1, read on the forward strand.
CGCAGGTGACAGCGATTAAATGGATTATGACACCGACTGACGACTTAGGTGTGTCAGGTTCGAATCCAGTCGGTTCCATATTATCACTTTCTACTTAAGGATGTTGACAACCTTCACGTGGTTTCTCCTGTGTTGATTTATACGAATTTTTACGGTGGTGGTAGTGCTGGTGTGATGAGGAAAATGATGATGATAGGTGATAGTAGTAATGGCAACAGCGGAAGTGATCGTGCTGATGCTGTTATTGATGATGATGATGATGATGATGATGGTGATGTTGTTGATGTTGATGATGATGCTGATAGTGGTGATATTGTTGGTGATGTAGGTGATGTTGGTGATGTTGATGATAATGTTGGTGATGTTGTTGGTGATGTAGTTGATGATGATGTTGATGGTGATGTAGTTGATGATGATGATGATGATGATGATGATGATGTAGTTGATGGTGATATTGTTGGTGATGATGATGACGATGATGATGATGATGGTGGTGGTGATGTAGTTGATGGTAATGTTGTTGGTGATGCTGATACTGATGATGATGTTGATGATGTTGATGATGTTCATGATGATGTTTATCTGGATGATAAGGATTATGATGATGATTATTTTAATTATGTTGACTTCTATAATGATGCTGATGTCGGTGATGATGATCTTGATGATGATGATGATGATAATACTGATGTCGATGATGTTGCATTGGATGTTGACGATGATTATGTTGATGTTTATGACATTAATGATGTTGATTTTCATAAGGATGTTGATGATGATGATGATGATGATGATGATGATGATGATGATGATGTAGTCATTAATTTCAAATGAATCAGATTATTCGTTTCCACGTTTTTAGCCAGCCTACTTTCTAAAAGAAGACATCGGATACAGGAGGTACTAAATGAAGGTTGCAAACATCTGAAGTGAAGGTGATTTTTGTGGAACGAACAAAGTTCGAACTTGAAACACTCAGCTGATTAATCATGTTGCTTACCACTTAGCCACCGCCACCTTTCTGCTGCTGCTGTTGTTGTTAACCAAGTTGAACCTCTGCAAAGAGCTCACCAAGATCATGCCTCAAGATTGCCTGATCTGCATTAAGTTCTCCTTGACGGTCGTAAGATTGTACGTTTTAGCATTACTCTGAATAAATCATGCATTCAAAGTCGGTTTCCCCTCTCCTAGAACACTCACACTTTTATTTTCACTTCATTTATTTACAATATTGCCCTAACCCGTCACGCCTCTGCTTGCGGCACGCAGAGCTAGAGATGACCATAGAATAATGGATCCTGGTGTCGACTTCTCCTTGATTTTCATTTAGCCGTGTAGGTCTGATATTACCGCAGCTACAGTTGTTGTTTGTTCGTTAGGCACCCAATCAGGTTGAGTCAGATCATCGTGGACGTTGGTTACCAATTCGTCATCTACGCACTGATTTATCGGGAGTGTAGGTGAGTAGCAGAACTCTTGGGCAATCTGTTCGCACGTGGTCGGCAGACTGATCACCGAGTCAACACTTCCTGCAAATTGCGCCTGATTGATTTTGAAGAGCCAGTGTTTGAGTTCTGGGGGGTAATCTGATCAATGTCGGTCAAGTGTAACTTGCTATCACCAGTTTAATAACTGCTGCTGCTGCTGCTGCTGCTGATGATGATGATGATGATGATGATGATGATGATGATGATGATGATGATGATGATGATGAAGGGGGATACAGTATGACACCATGTGCTACCCCGCTCAACAGCTCGACGACCCCAAACACTGTGTGCCGTGGCTTTGTTCTCCATCGCCTTGTCTTCTTATGGCATTGTCGTCATAATCTCTCACACTCGTGGCTGTCGAAGGAACAGACTCGTTCACAAGTATAAAAATAAAATAAACACGGGGAAACAAGAAAAACACAGACTCTGATGCTTCACCCATATATGTCGGTTGGACTCTGAGTGTGTGTATCAACATACAAGCACGTCCTGTCGAAGCTAGATTCGTCTGTTGCCCTCAGTTCATTTCGATCTCCCAAAACTTTTCCGACCTGGTCGAAGCCACAATCTGTCTCCAACTGTAGTCAAAGTCCGACTGAGCTCTCAACTCTGACAATCGCTAAGTCCAGCTTTGTCGTCCGTGACTCACAGTAACTCTCCCCCAAAATACCTACAGGCGATCCTAAGTCCATTGTTCTCTACCTATTGATCATTCGGTCACCTAGTCACTCGTCATACCCTGTATTCAAACTTTTACCCTTACTCCTTTGTCCAACTCAACTCATTTCATTTCTCATCCACCTTTTGTCATTTCCTACCCTCAGTACTCAATGGCTTCAGTTAAACATAGTGTTTAGTCTGCATGAAGTATTTGCTGATCAATAAATCTACAGGATTTGAACCTTGCATAGCAGATTACCGATAGAAGCAGCATTCACCCTAAACTGGTTAAATCGGCTTCTTGTGAAGAAGGAAGTCTCATGGGAATATCAAATTCGCAAGCGGTTCCCAGTCGCTTGTATATCTCCATCAGTGAAGATGATAACGTTAAGTTTTGCAGTTCTTGCCAAGAAGATGTCGATGTCCTCCTACATACAGTGCCTGGTATTTCCAAGTGGTCATCCATCTGATAAGGACCAAACTCAAAGTTACTTAACTTCGATGATCTAGTTCTTCTTTTGCAGATGTGCACAGCTGGGGTTGTTATTATTCGAATTATCATGATTACTATTTGCATCTTGTCTCTCTCTCTACAAAATGAACTCATTCTTCTCTCTGATTTTAACCTTAATAGGATTAAAAATCAAAACATTTCATGCAAATGTAATATGCACAACCTGCAGCACAATATCTGAGGTGTGTTATAGGCCTATTACCTCTCCACTTCCTCGATAATCGTAGATTTCTATATTCTATCTGCTGAGAGTTCACGGCCAAAATCGGTTACACTCAATGGAAGTGGTAAAATCTTTTCTTTCTAATAAATTCCTCCTTCCCCCGCCACCACTTAACACCGTTGCGGGATCGTTCACACGGAACAGTTACGAATGAACACCGGTTTGAGTTTTCTTTACTTTGTAGTTGCTTAAAAAACTGGAATTAACCGAACCGAAGGGTTACTTATGCCATTTTTTTGCTTTTCGCTGGTTTTGTTTTTGTTTTTTGTTTTTTTGGGGGGGGGTTCCGAACAGGTTTTTCCATGATTTCTGCTTTTTGTTTTTCCTATTTCTTTTTTAAAGAAGTTTTACGTTTGTTCACTGTTTTTTTTTATTTTCGGGGGGGGGGGCGATTTTTTAAAGAAGTTTAACATCGTTTTCTTTTTTTTATATTTAAACAGGTTAATACTTCGCTTATTCTTTACTTTACCCCCCCCTTTACACACACACACCTCCAAACAACCGGACAACGCCGGGTACCCTCGCTAGTGTTAAAGAATAAGAAACACGTTTTCCACGGAGAGGCCCTTAAAAGTCATCTCTGACTGAAGTTTTCTTTTTAGCCGGTGATACTTGAATGATAGAAATACCATCACATTATTTTTAATGTTGGAGGATGAGTCTCTTTGCTTCATCGGCTGCTTGGAGACTGGGTAGAAAGTGCCAGTCAAGAATTCGTTCTTGACAATCAGCCCGATAGGTGCGATGCCTATTGGACTGAGGTATGTCGTCTGGGTTTATCGCTTGTTGCCTTATGCGCCCCCATCGGGGAATACCGATGGAGATGCCCAGGCAATTTTTGCTAGGTCAGAGTGCTCCTTTTTTAATAGTGCTGGACATCCCCACCTTCCGACTATGTGTCACATCTTGCTGAAGTGGGCAGCAAGTTAATATCTACTTGAAAGAGGAAAGGGGTGTTTTGCGCGCTACCCCAAAATTGGGATTTTTTGTCGCGCGGATGATATAGTAAAATCTCTCTCTCACGCACGCATGCATGCACGCACGCACGCACCCGCATTGTTCACTAAAGAGTGTGTAGCTTCTATTGCGCAAAGACAGCATGCATTCCGCCGGTTCGTACGCCATAAGTCAAATACAAATAATCAAAAATTCATAGATGCTAGAAATTATTGTAAGAGAGAAATAGCAACAGTCAATAGAAAGTATGCTGAAATAATCAGGAGATACATAGAATCCCAAAAGATATGAACTCGTGATTTCTAGAAAATTTATAATAGTGTAGTGAATAAAGGGTAATCACCCGCAACCGAGAAGGCGGAGCTGCTTGCCCGGCGATTCGCCTCTAACTCCACCCTAAAACCAATAAACGACTCCCTCCCAAATTTCCCGCTGCAGGCTAAAGCCATGCTAGATAATGTAAAAATAACTCCTTCTCATGTCCGCGATATCATAAAAACTTAGACACCTCAAAGGTGTGTAGGCCTGATTTCATATCTGCTATACTAATTAAGAAATGCTCAGCTGAGCTAGCCCCCGTACTTTCTAAGCTCTACAATAAATTCCTTGCTGAAGCTTGCTTCGCTGATAGCTGGAAGATGGGCTCTGATGGTACCAGTGTACAAGAATTTTCAATTATCGCCCTATCAGTCTCCTCTCCCTCTTCGTTAAAATATTGGAGACCGTAATCAATCAAGTACTAGTTCACCACCTCGCAAAGGCAAATCTTCTCTCTGACAAACAATATGTATTTAGGTAATGTCGTTCTACTGCAGATATTTCAATAGTCATTTCTTAACGCATATACGATGTACTGGATAAGCCAGGGTTGTAGCCCTTGAAATACCCAATGCTTTTAACAAAGTCTGGCACGAAGGGCTGCTAATAAATATGAAATCATATGATATAACTGAACGTATGCTAAATATAACTAAATCCTTCTTAAACAATAAGACCATCCAGGTTTTCATTGATGGGCTTACATTCAAGCAGCATAAACGACCTCTCTGATAATATTGTGTCTGAGATGGGTATATTTGCTGATGATACAATAATCTATAATATGCATGAGGGAAGAACAGACGTACATAAATCTAATACAATGACAGAATCGTTAGAAAATGACATCCAGACCATAGTGGAATGGGGCCGCAAATGGATGGTAACATTTAATGCTACTAAGACTAAACTGCTTTCCTTTAACAATTACAAAATACCTCTCATACCACCTTAGCATTCTTCCTTCAAATACTCGGCCTAACATTCACGGGCAATATGAACTGGAGCAAATACATTGAGTACATTGCGAAGGCTGTTGCAAAGAAGGTGGGTTCCCTCTATCGAGCAGGAAATATACTCCCACCTGAGAATATCCTGTACCTCTACAAGGCCACCATTCGCCCATGCATGGAGTATTGTTGCCACATCGGGCTGGTGCATATACCACTAGTCTCTCCCTCTTAGATAGGGTCCGAAAAAAGTTTCCAATCTAATACATCCCACTTTGCCAACTAAGATCCAACCCCTGTCTCATCGCCGCAATGTTGCAAATGTGTGTATTGTTTTATAAATATTTTAATGGAATGTTTTACAAATATTTTAATGGAATGTTTTACAAATATTTTAATGGAATGTGCTCTGATAAACTCGTTGCACTTGTGGCCCTTCGATGTACAGATCCCCGACAAACCTGCTTATCAACAAAATCTCACCCCTTCACTATTGAGGTCCCTAAATGTCAGAAAGCTTTCTATTCTAATAGTTTCATGCCTCGAACAGGTAGACTTTGTACTTCCCTTCCTGCTACCTGCTTCCCTAAAGTTATGTCGACGCGGCGACATGCCTTGTTAGGGGTGAATGCGAGTAAAGAAAATATATATATATATATATATACGCACGCACATGCGCGCATACGAA
>NC_136509.1:89381263-89386263 GCF_053919585.1 Euprymna scolopes
ATACTAAGAGCGTTTTAATGAACAACTTTAAAATATTAAATAATTGAATATTAATATATATATATATATATCCCATCTCTTTATATTAAACTATTTAATATATATATATATATATATATATATATATATATATATATATATATATATATATATAAGATTTGTAAATATATGTTAGAATTGTAACTGTCAACTGAATTAAAGGAATAAATTATAAGATAGTGAACATCATGAACTTTGGAATATAGTCTTTTGTCATTTATTAACTATATATATATATATATATATATATATATATATATATATATATATATATATATATTGGGGGAATTAGACCTGGAGTCCAAAGGACAGAGTTTATTTTAATGTATTAGTAAATGTATTAATACTTTTAAAAGAAAACAGTGTCCATTGTACTATACAGATACCTTAGAGCTATATTAATATTGAGTAAAACGATTCATAATTGTGAATTAAAAATCAGTTTCAAAATAAAAAAAAACAACAAAACTCAATCGTCCGGTCGTTTCGGAAAGATGTTTATTTTACTGAAATTGACAATAAGTATTGACAAAAGTTTTGTCTTTTAAAACATAGTCTTCTCATCAGCAAAAATAGGAGGAAAAGTTAAAGACACCTGGTTTTATTTTGGTGTTTTTAACTCCATCCCCCCCCCCATCTTTGCCGAGGAGAAGACTATGTTTAAAAGACAAAACTTTTGCCAAATTATTGTCAATACTTATATTTTGTGTAGGGAATTTGTTATGGGGAAGTGTTTTTCGATGAGGTCTAGAAATTTCTTGCCAAATTTTGTTTTTACCTTTGATTGTATGGTGGCGTATACCAGATTTTATTTCTTTTTCCTTTATTTTTAATTTTATTATAGTTATTGGTGTTTTGTTGCTTATATTTAATATGAATATTTTTGTGTCCACTATTTTTAATGCTGTGTGATAGATGTTCATTGGCCTGTTAAATACTTTTTCTATCGCTTGAGTTATTGCTGAGTCTACTTACGATCGAGTTAGGAATCTGTTTTATAATTGATGGGGGTGATTGGACTTGGGGTAAACATATATTGGATTAGCGTTATTTTTTAAGTAGGGCCCATATGTATTTTTATCTAAATTTCCAGGAAATTTGTTATGTTAGCTAGTACGTCTACTTTTAGGCCTAATTTTTTCATTTCTTTGTGTATGATTTTCTTAAAGTTTTCCCCTTGGACTTTGTTAGAATCTTTTATTATAGCTAACCCACCATCTCTATATAGGCCAATATCTGTAGTATCAAATATGCTTGTGAGGGCATAAAGAATGAAAAATCCCACAAGATTGGATGCCTCTGCAGAGTCTAAAACACTTATTGCCAAATTAAAATGTATATTGCAATTATATAAAAGGAACTTGTGTTCGTTCCCTAGCTACTCCAAGATGGTTGGGGCAGTTTTTCTGAAAATTTAAACAAATGTACTAGTTGTATCTGGCAGTGTTCTTATATTAGTGTTGTATCGGAATGTCTTCGATAAGTATTCATGATAGAAAAATTCCGATGAATATAGGAACAGGCCATTTTAACCAAAGTTAACAACTGCATTTGAGAAATTTTATTAACACCCAAGCCGAAAGGCCCGATATATAAAATCAACAGTGAGTTCTTTGATATGACGGAGGTGTGTTCGAAATATTTTTTTTATTATTTCAAGTAAACTTTGACTATGATACTTTACTTTTTAATTTTAAACTTCAATTCAATCTATTATTACCGCATAAGCAGAACAACCAATAGGTTCTTTGATATAATAGGGGCGCGTTCAAAATGAATGTTTCTGTTTACAACACAATTGAACCATGATACTTGACTTCTGAATTTTGAACTTAAACTTTAATTCAAGCCATTAGATAAAAGTAATTTTATAAAATGAACAGTAGATTCTTTACAGTGCAATGTAGACTACAATGTATTGTGGACTAAGTCACTGCGGGAAGGCATGTGAAACTCCCTCCCGGTGAACCGCAATGGACCTCCATCTAAAGTAGGCAACTAATCGATTTGATTGAAAAATTGGCATTTTCACCGATTTCGATGAAAATAAAAGTATGGTGTAGAACATTCAACCAAAGTATATGTTATAGCTATGGAATACTGAGTATAAAGAATTAAGCTATAAACGCGTAAAAATTACATGTATGTGCGCGCGCGGAAACAAACATGGCGGTCAGTGAAAAGTACGGAATACATTGGGTAATAAAGGGCTTACCATCATTGCCCTTAGATCAAATGGAAAAACCTTTATAGAAGAGTGGTGTAATCTGTTGATATAAATTGAAAGCACGAAAAGAAAAATACAAGGAGCGTGTGTGTGTGTGTGTGTGTGTGTGTGTGTGTGTGTGTGTGTGTGTGTGTGTGTGTGTGTGTGTGTGCGTGCGTATTGTACAGGTCCACCTTATTGTGTGTGTGTGTGTGTGTGTGTGTGCGTGTGTGTGTGTGTGTGTGTGTGTGTGTGTGTGTGTGTGTGTGTGTGTGTGTGTGTGTGTGTGTGTGCGTGCGTATTGTACAGATCCACCTTATTGTGTGTGTGTGTGTGTGTGTGTGTGCGTGTGTGTGTGTGTGTGATAACAGCCTTAGAAATATCAAAAAATAATAATTAATTTATTAATACTTAACGGTGAGAGCTTTTCAAAGCAAATCTTTAAAAAAAAAAAAAATGAAAAGTCCACCCTCGCCACACACACACACATTTTTAAAGTGTTTCTACGTATTTTTTAAATGTTTGGAACTGATGACACCCCACTCCATTCTTTCTTTCTGTCCTCCCGGCCACCAAACTTGAAAAAATGCTAACAATTACATGTCTCGTTTACCGCTACGTGGCCAAGAATTAAGTACTCATTTTAAGTTGAATTTATATTAAAAAAAAAAGGTTATCCCTCTTCTGAAATATTAAATTTTTATTATTTAAAAAAAATCCTTATTTTTTAGTACCTTTAAAGGCCGTTGAAACGTATTAGCCCCCCACCCCACAACACCCCACCCCACCCAGTAGATTTTCATTTCTTTCTAGGAGGTAAACTACACTGGGTTATCACCGCACAAACCGTAAAGCCAAGCACATAAAATCAACAGAGGTTCTTTAATATGACAAAGGCGCACTTAAAATTAATGTTTCTGTTTAAAGCATAATTGAAGTATGTTACTTGACCTTTGCATTTGCATAATTGAAGTATGTTACTTGACCTTTGCATTTAGAACTTTAACGATATATAAGTATATATATAATAATAAATTTTATAAAATCAATAATAGGTTCTCTATAGTGCAATATAAACTACAGTGGGCTAAATTACTGCAGGGAGGCATGAGAATCTTTATACCGGTGCACCAACACTCATTTCAACACTCACTTGGTTGAAGTGGGTGTCCCTAATGATGGAGGTCTGAACAGAGCTGAAAAGGAGAAACAGACCAAATATTAAGATCTCGTGTATGATATGAAAAGAAACTGGAATCTTAGGGAGATATCAATCATACCAGTTATTATAGGTGCCACGGGGCTTATGAAAAAGAACCTAAAGTCCTACCTAACTAATATTCCAGACTCGAAATTTGATATACAGGGTACTGAGATTTGGGAAAGTCTTTGTGATCGGTTTTCGGCCAGAAATTTGTCTGTTAAGGGGTCAAAGTTCAACGATTTGACCTTTGCTAACTCTATCAAACTCCTCCGACAATTTGGGGGTCTAAACACTTGAAATTTTAGATATAGGTTCCTTGGATATGGATCTAACTTAATAACTTGATTTGATCCCAAAACAATAAATACAGAAAGGCATTACTTTACATATTCACACTTTTTAATATATACATGTGCATATAACCTTCTGAACAATACATAGGGCCCGAGCAAAGCCGAGCCGAACTGCTAGTCTATCTATCTATATATCTATAAAAGGGAACGTGTGTGTGTGTGTATGTGTGTACATTTCCATACGCAATAAGTCTGTCAATTTTTAGTCTACAGGCTCGAAATTTGATATATAGGGTACTGAGATTTGGGAAAATCGATGTGATTGGGTTTCGGCCAGAGTTTTCGCTGTTAAGGGATAAAAGTTCAACAATTAGACCTTTAAGAACTCTACCAAACTCCTCCGACAATTTTGGGTCTAAACACTCGAAACTTTAGATATAGGTTCCTTGGACATAGATCTAACTTAATAACTTGATTTGAACCCTAAACAATAAGTATAAAGGGGTCATAATAGGGGGCAAAGTTAAAAACATTAACAGTTTCTTTTTGTTTTGTTTTGTTGTTTTTTTTTTTGTTTGTTTGTTTGTTTTTGTTTGTTTTTGTTTTTTTGCTCAGCATACACCTTCGAAGACCCGGGCAACCCCGGGCACTCATGCTTCTATATCTATAAAAGTGAAAGTGTCTGTCTGTCTGTGTGTGTGTGTCTGTGTACATTTCCATACGCAATAACTCCGTCAATTTTAAATTGGGAAAATAGATGTGACCGGATTTCGGCCAAAAGTTTGGCGATTAAGGGGTCAAAGTTCAACGATTTGACTTTTTAGAACTCTACCAAACTCCTCCGACAATTTTGGGTCAAATTAAAAAAAAAAACTGACCGTTTTTTTGTTTGTTTGTTTGTTTGTTTTGTTTTTTTTTTTTGTTTTTTTTTTTGCTCAACATACACATCCAAACACCCCTAGTATATCTATAAAAGTGAACGTGTCTGTGTGTGTACATTTCCCAAAGCAATTTGGGAATTTGATATACAATGTACTGAGATTTGGAAAAATATTTGTGATCGATTTTGGCCAGAAATTTGGTTGTTAAGGGGTCAAAGTTCAACGATTTGACCTTTGAGAACTCTACCAAACTCCTCCGACTAGTTTTGGTCTAAACACTTAAAATTTTAGATATAGATTCCTTCGACATGGATCTAACCTTATAACTTGATTTGGGCCGAAAACAATAAATGTTAAGGGTCATAATAGGGGTTAAA
>NC_136509.1:89393763-89406263 GCF_053919585.1 Euprymna scolopes
CTTACGAAGGCACGATTTGACACAAAGCGAGGTGTTATTATTTATTCTATTTTCATTATTATTTTTTATCATTATAATAATAATGCGTGATAATTAGGACTAGGACAACAGTATATTCTTTTCATTGTTTTGACTCTCGAGTGTGTATCCGTTGATATCTTATATGCTTTTATATAGAGTGATGTGGTTCTCGGTGGTTGGAGATGGAAATGTTCAAAAGATGTATTTCGTCGTTCAATACGAAAAGAACTGTTTTTTAGCAACGCTAACTTTTCTTATGAACAATTATCTTTCTAATTTGTATGTGAAGTAAGGGATTCTTTCAGATTCAGTTTTTGAATAAAACTCTAATTTAGCAGCCATTTTCTTTCTAGGTCGCTGTATCCACACATTATTAGAGAACTAGCGGGGGTACCCAGCGTTGCCCGAGTGTTTGTTTCCGGGACGGGGGGGGTTTAAAAAATGTTATGGTAGGTAAGTAGGAAGGATCAAACCCGGAGTCATTAGTAAAAGTAGGAAAATAAAGTGTGAAAAAAAAAAAAAAACATCTGCAACGTTAACAGTTCGGCCACCAAGAAAAGTCCATTCCAGTTGTTTAGGAAAAAAAAAAAAAAAAAAAACGACTACGGTAGGTCGGCGCGAACGTGAAAATATAATGTGAATTGTCCAGCACGCTAACCACTACGCCACAGAGCACTGCAGCTTAGTTTAGTGATTTTAAATAACTTCACATAAAGAACTACGAAGCCAAACCGGTGTTCTCTTCTCAACTGTTCCTTGTGAACGATCCCCAAACGGTGTTAAGTGGTGGCAGGGGGAGGAGGAATTTATTAGAGAGAAAATATTTTACCACTTCCATTGATCTTAACCGATTTTGGCCGTGACTTCTCAGCAGAAAAAGTATAGAAATCTAAGATTATCGAGGAATTTGAGAAATAATAAGCCTATAACACACCTCAGATATTGTTCTGCCGTTTGTGCATATTATATTTGCATGAAATATCTTGATTTTTAATCCTATTAAGGTCAAAATCCGACGCGAAAAAATTAGTTCATTTTATTTATATAGAAGAAGATAGAATAGAAGAAGAAGATAGAAGAAGATAGAACAGATAGAAGAAGAAGATATAATAGATAGATAGAAGATAGATAGATAGGAGAAAGAAGAAGAAGATAGAAGAAGAAGAAGAATATAGAAGATAGAAGAAAAGAAGATAGAATAGAAGAAGAAAGAAGAGATAATGAATTAAAATGATAAAGAAAAATCATGATTGTGAACTTATTCCGTTCGGTAATCCTTGGAATGTAACTCATTCTTAAAATTCCATTAGAATAACTCGCCAGTATATGTGCTCTGAAGTCGGAAATAGATCTTCATTGAACTCTTTCTTCTTCTTCTTCTTCTTCTATTTGTAACAAGTTTGACTATTTTATGAGGAATATATACCTGAAAATATATTTAATATATAAACTCAAAAATTACGTATCAAGACAAAAAAAAAACTTATATTTTTTGTATTATTTTGATATTTCGGACTATTGTTCTCATATCGGTTGTTATTTACACAACGCGCGAGATCGTGACCTCCAGTCACGTGATCACTGTAGATCGACACTTAACAATAACGTTTATGCCTTTATAAATGTTTAAATTCACTTGAATATTGTTGCGATTGGTGTTGACTCTGTGGTTATTTTCCTTACAAATAGAGACAGATATGGCTTCGTTGCGAAGTTCGTCTCCCATGACAAGCGGCAGTCGTAACTACTCGTTTCCTGGGATTTTAAATTTATAATAGTGGTAATTTTAAAGAATTTTTTGAGGAGGGAAAGATACTGCACCTTTACTAATGTTTCAACCGTAGTCATTTATTTTCCTAGTTTCGCATATGAATTACAAAATATCTCATATTTCACCAAAGCCTCTGACCTTGATTGATGGAAAATTAAAGCTTGCTGCTATGGTTTTAAATGATCTGAAATAACAGCAAGGAGAGACTTGATTCCAAATATTTCTCATATGTTATATCTCCCTTCTTTTGGAAATAGCGTACGATTATAGATATCTCCAGTATCAAATAATCTTAAAACACTGTTAAATTTACTTTATGTATGTAAACCAAAGGGGAAAGATATGTGTGTGTTTGCGTGTATATATATATATATATATATATATATATATATATATATATATAAGTGATCTTGTCTGTGTGCGTGTGGAACCTCTCTACCAAACCCCTGTTTAAGTTTTTGGTCTGCAGACTTGAAACATGATATATAGTATTTGGACCTATGGAAAGCTTTCGATTTGGTTTTTAGCTGCTAAGGGTCAAAATTGAAAAAAGTCAACTTTGATAGGAACAAGTCGACAAAAGCCAGAAACTTATGTGTAAGTTGCTGGAATCCATATTAAATAGAGAAATAGTCAACCACCTCAGCAGGAACAACCTTCTTAGTGACACACAATATGGTTTCCGCTTTGCAAAATTTACCGCAGATGTGCTGACGGTTATATCCCACAGGATTAGTGAATCTCTTGACAAAGGTTTCCTTTCTAGGGCAATTGCTCTTGACATATCAAAGGCCTTCGATAAGGTATGGCATAAGGGTCTACTTCCCAAGATTTCCAGCTACGGTATAACTGGAAATGTTTTCTCAATCATTAAATCATTTCTCTCCGATAGGCTCATAAGAGTAGTGGTCGATGGACAAAAATAGGAGGCCTGCAATATAAATGCTGGAGTCCCTCAGGGGTCAATCCTGGGCCCAACTCTCTTCCTGATCTACATCAATGACCTCCCTAAACACATACTTAAATCATTCGTTGACATCTATGCTGATGACACGACCATCTACGGCAACACATCAAAGGCTGTAAATGACAAAGTTCTCTCTGATTCTCTCTTCTCTGATCTCGAGCGCGTGGTTCAGTGGGGGAAGACGTGGCTGGTTACCTTTAATGCATCAAAAACCAAACTTCTATCCTTACATCATCAACGCTCTGATCCCCATCTGGCATCAATTGTGATGGATGGCTCTCGTCTGGGTGAGGCCCCGTGTTTTGACAAGCTTCTGAGTTTGACCTTTACCCCTGATCTGAAATGGAACACGTACATCAAGTCTGTTGCCAAGATCGCTGGAAAGATGGTGGGATCCTTCTACCGCTCCAGAAGATATCTCACTACTGATGCAATTCTCTATCTATATAAAAGCCAAGTACGTCCAAGGATTGAATACTTTTGCCATATCTGAGCAGGAGCTGCTAAAAACAGCCTATCTTGCCTTGACAGAGTACAAAATAGACTTCGTGGCTTAGTGGGGGATGCCCTTTTCTCTACCCTGCAACCTCACTCCCACAGAAGAGACGTTGGGAGCCTATCCTTGTTTTACCGTTATTTCCATGGCAGGTGCTCGTCTGAACTCCAATCTCTGGTCCCCCCTTCGCCAATCTTTCACGAAAAACACCCGTCTAGCTGAATCCACTGTGAAAAATTTCCCCCACTCTATATATGTGCCTTAATCAAAACGTGGATTCCATGAACAAAGCTTCTTTCTTAGAACTGGACGCCTGTGGAACTCTGTTCCGCCTGTCTGCTTCCCACCAGACTACAACTTGGATGTGTTTAAGTCCAACGTTAACAAATTCCTAATGAACCGCCCCCTTAAGTAAACATTTCATCAAATCTCCACACTAACGTAATGTACTTGCAATAACCCTTATCCCTGAGTGGCTTCCGGGCCTTGATAAGTGGTGATCACTGTGTAAAAAAAAAAATTAATGCGCAAATATACATTAACAGTCTGAAGTTGCTTAATTTTTGACAATCCTCAACTATCGATCGATGGCTCAAGCAAAAGAAGCCCTAAATGTTTTTGTTTCGATTCTAGCTGATGGCACCCAAGTCATTTGTTTTTAAACTTTTGAAATCATTGCTATACTAGCAGATATACCTGGATTGCGTTAGGTAGCCCGCGTTACCTGAGAATATTTACTTTGATTTTTTTACCATCTTTTTCCCTTTTAACAATTGCAACTTATTTTGGCAATATAATTTTGAAAGTTTAACTAGTAAGCTTTAAGAATATATTCCCTTGAATGTAATATTGAGGTTGCGTAAACGCGAAATGAGTTCAGAAAAGTTGGTTTTTGACCACATCAGTAATTTTTTTACAGGGATAGCCACTTATCAAGGCGCAGATGCCACTCGAGGATAAGGGTTAAAGTGTGTACAGTAGTCAAAAAGACAATATCATATTAATCGTTAGAAGTATACATTTGGTAAATTGGATTACTTAAGGGGAACGGCTCATCAAGAACTTGTTTATATTGGACTTGAAGACGACCATATTGTAGTCAGCTGGAAAGCAAGCAAATGGAAGAGAGTTACACAGGTGTGCAGTTCTAAGGAAGAAGCTTTGTTCATGGAATCTACGTTTAGGTCTAGGCACAGATAAAGAGTGGGGGGGGAATTATTGATAGTGTTTTCAGCTAAACGGGTGTTTCTCGTGAATCTTTGGCGAGAGGGGGACCATAGATTGGAGCTCAGACGAGCACTTGCCATGAAAATAGCGATAAATCATATGACCCTTTTAAAACACGTAAAAATATGAACTGCAAGCATTATATTTTGAATAGTCGCTATTTTACCCTGCTGAGTGGAAATCCATTAAAATTCATTTTTTTTTCATAATGGCTCAGTTGTTAGACCAGACAAAGTAAATAAAATACTTACCTCTCAACTAACGAAGAGATTTGTATTCCATATACAGAATTCGATTTTTGAAGCAAATGCACTAATTTAAAAATTTTACCATAAAACTTTCTATAACTTTTTAAAAAGTTATCTTTTTAAAGAAAAATAAGTTATTTGAAAACGTTAGCTGAGTTCATTTTGCTCCGGAAATTTACGTGACTAAAATAGTATTTAGCCAGTTAAATACTAACTGCTGACGATATTTACTTTAGTCAAAGTCCAGTTTAACAACATTCAACAATTGATAGTTTAGTATCTTTTCTGATGCTTTGAAGCGCGCGCACGCGCGTGCGCGCGCGCGTGTGTGTGTGTGTGTGTGGTTTTACTTTGAATAGAAGATAATATTTAATGAAGCAAACAAAAATGTTGGAATAAATAAAGAAAAGTCAATTGAATGCAATACAACGCATGCGCAGTATGATTTTTTATTGTCTATTGTAAGTTCCATTATTTAATAAATTAATTTGAATAAACAAAAACTTGTTTTTATATTTGATTTATTTAGTTACTTATATTTGCAATCTGTACCTGTTGTGTGATTATGTCATTTATTGCATGAGTAAAAGGGGGCGATAATTATGTGTGCTTACGCATCTATGTTACCGTGCTATTTTTAATAGTAGTCTCAAGTTGAATTCAATTCTTACGCTATGTTTGTCTAGTTGTTAGGTGAAAGTACAGAATAGTCACAAAACACCCTCACCCTCCGCATACTAGGAATGGATTTCCAAATAATAACGTTATTATTTCTAGCGCGTTAAAATAGTTGCACAAGTACCAAATTATAATAACGTCACGGTATATAAAGAGAAATGTCGTGTTTCTAGAAAAGTTTCGTAATCGGGATAAGGCGTTTACTGACATGTTTGCCATAAGCACCTTAAGAGAAATGGTGATAATGTAAAAATGTAGCAGGTATCTTTAAAAGGAAGGAGTTAGTCCTAAACTGAGGTATTTAAGCATGTATACGGTAGTATTTTTTCTTCTAAGTAATAATAATAACAATAACGATATACATAAATAAAAATTCAAACAAGCTGGAAAGATTGTGGAGAGAAAGCACGAATCAGACCTCATCTAGATGGGTGCGAAGGGAACTTGAACTTTATCGAGTCTTATTGACACCCAAATTTCAATGAAAACCAACGGCAGTTTTCAGCTAGAAACCATTTTTTTTTTTTTTGTAAGTGTGGGAACTGTACACACAATTATTCTCGAGGGACTGAAGATGCGGAAGATTTGCGCAAATGCACCAGCCCACAGCTCGATCCTTGTCACCGACTAAACACTTAATTGAAATGAATGACACTCGTCTTGGGGAGGCTTCATGTTTTGATAAGCTTCTGGGCTTGGCCTTTACCTCTGATCTGAAATGGAACACATACATCAAATCCGTTGCCAAGGTCGCTGGAAAAATGGTGGGATCCTTCTATCGATCCAGTAGATATCTCACTGTTGATGCAATTCTCTACCTATATAAGAGCCAGGTACGTCCAAGGATGGAGTACTTTTAACTCATCTTGGCAGGAGCTTCTAAAAAGGACTTATCCTGCCTTGGTAAAGTTCAAAATAGACTTCGTAGCCTAATAGGAGGTGCCCTTTTCTCTTCCCTGCAATCTCTTTCTCACAGAAGAGATGTTGAGAGTCTGTCTCTGCTTTATCGTTATTTTCATGGCAACAGCTCGTCTGAGCTCCAATCTATGGTCCCCCTCTCGCCAAACATCCACGAAAAACACTCGTCTAGCTGAAAACGCTATCAATAATTTCCCCCATTCTTTATCTGTGCCTAAACCTAGACGTAGATTCTATTAACAAAGTTTCTTTCTTAGAACTGCACGCCTGTGGAACTGCCTTCCGTTTTCCTGCTTTCCAGCTGACTACAATTTGGTTGTCTTCAAGTCCAACGTAAACAAGTTCTTGATGAGCCATTCCACTTAAGTTAACAAATTTACCGAATTTCCATTACTAACGATTACTATATTGTCCCTTTGACTACTGTACACCCTTTAACCCTTATCCTCGAGTGGCCCCTGGGCCTTGATAAATGGTGATGTCTATGTAAAAAAAAAAGTACTCAACCAGTTAACAACTCAATTTCTGGGAATTTCGCTTTTGCATCTTCCAACAGATTACGTAATGTGTGTTCGGTCACCAAGGCATGTTTACTGATCTGTGACGTCTAATAGTCAATAGGCGAGACTGCTGATAGGATCGCGTCCCTGACTAATCTATGAAAAATATCTTCTTTTTTTTTGCGTTGTTCCGAAGTGCCGTGAAAAATTTTAAGACATCCCAAAAGTGCACGCATTTTCTAAAGGAAAAGAACATTTCTCCATTCGGACAAGTGCAATTAGGAGAAATAGCTTTAATCCAACAAAATATAGCAAAGTAAGTGACGTAATTTTTTTATTAATTAAAAGAAGTATTTAATTAAAACTGTATTTAAGTAATCTCACGGCCTTTGATAACATTGTTGATATAAATTAAAGAAACAATCATTTTCATTGAGCAGGAAGACTCGACATTGCCCGGGATTGAATAATGATCAACACTTAGTATAATTAGTTCTGTGACCAGAGGTATTGTCTGGAGAAACCTATATATAGTATTTTTCAAATTTAAATTATCTTTCTCTTTCTCTCGCTCGTACTCACTCACTCTCTCTCTCTCTCTCTCTCTCTCTATATATATATATATATATATATATATATATATATATATATATACGCATATATATATAAAGTCACTTTGTGTGTGTGTGTGTGTTTGTGTGTGTGTGTGTGTGTTATAATATCATGCTTAAGCATATTATACGACCAGGCAACGCCGGGCGTCCAGCTAGCATATATATATATATATATATATATATATATATATATATATGCTAGCTGGACGCCCGGCGTTGCCTGGTCGTATATATATATATATATATATATATATATATATATATATATATATATATATATATATAGTAAGTTATAAAATATATATGGATTTAAGCTATACTGAATATTCCGCGTTTTATCCACTCTAGGATTCTTCAGGCTTATAATAAATATAATCATAATCGTTTTCCTGGAGCAATTTTCTTTTTATTATAATAATTCTGAAGTATATATATATATATATATATATATATATATATATATATATATACTTCAGAATTATTATATATATATATATATATATATATATATATATATATATATATATATATATATATATATATATATATAAATACTTCAGAGTTATTATAATAAAAAGAAAATTGCTCCAGGAAAACGCCTAATTCGGATCATGACATTGTGGTGTGGATTACTCAAAATACAGTTTGGATCATTTTACCACACAGCTTTCAAGGACATTCACTTCGGATTTTAGCATTCAATTTGGATGTTAACTTTTATATCCTTTTCTTTAACTTCCCTTACTCTATGACTTTTAATTACTCAATCAATTTTTAATTGAGATTTTCCATGTCTCACTGACTTTAGCAAATAAGGTGTAAATCATTATAACTATTTGCTAATATTTTCTCCTCCAAAGAGATGGTAGACATCAAATCCTATAGGATAAGGACTTAAAATATTTCTAATATATTCTTTTTCTTACATAGAATAATAAAAAATCTTTTGATCTGAAACATTTCACGTCATAATTTTTTAAATTCATTGAATGACTAAAAATGTTATATATTTATATATATGTATATATATATATATATATATATATATATACACACACACACAAATATATATGCTTATATATATATTTATATATATACTTATATATATATACATATATATACACATATATATATATACTTATATATATACATATATATACACATAGCACATTGATGTAAATAAACAGTTATCCTTGCCTCCCTATAAACATAAATATGAAAAGTAAAATTAAATTTTTCACGCATGAAAAGAGTCCATGTTGTCAATTACAAAATTGGAATCCATCTTGCTCCATCTTTTATTTCTCTCGGTTGATTAAATTAAACGGAATAATTTTACAATTTTAAAATTTACACCATTGCGCATGGATCCAATTTTATAAGTTCTTTCATAAGTTAAATTAATTCCTATTTTCATTCTAAAATAATTATTTACGTCAATGGGACGGAATGTATGCATCATTAAACACATACACATACACACAAATATATATAAAAAAATATATATACATATATATATATATATATATATATATATATATATATATATATATATATATATATATAGCATTTAGGTAAAAATGCACTTTCGTATAAATACTTGAATTCATTCAAGAAAGTATCGCTAACAAAATCAAATAAAAACATCTACGTAAAAGTGATACATTTAGTAGTCCGGCGAGGTTAGCCGCGTGGTAGAGGTTTAGGCTTCTTATCACGACGTGCCGATTTCGAATCTCGCTAGATTCAGCCACTCTGATGAGTCGTGGACGACAAAACACGTGTCAGTGGATATATATATATATATATATATATATATATATATAGTCACATAAATTAATATACGGAGATATAATTGTATACGTAAATTTTTCGGCATTTATTTCAACAGTGCTCAATACATAGGTATAGCTATGTAATAAGTTATGAAAATATATATAGCAATTAAGCTACACAGAATATTCTATGTTTTATTCTTATAATGAAACGCGGAGTATTCTGTGTAACTTAATTGCCACATATATTTCATAACTTACTATATATATATATATATATATATATATATATATTATATATACTAGCAAGCCGCCTGGCATTGCCCGGTCGTAAAATACGCTTAAATATGATATTTTCATTAATGCAGATTTCGTATTTGTTATTATATTTTATTGGTCCCAATATATGGTAACGATTTAAAAAGATATTTAAAAAATAAAACATGCCACTAAAATCGATACCAAAACGTTTAGTTGTTGATTTACTTTTTCCTTTGGCGTTAATGCCTGAGCTATGAAGCCATGTTTGCTGCAAGGCTAAAAATTAGAACCTGAACCAATAGCTATTACGTTAAGCATGCATATTTTTAATGCCATCGTTCGACCTTCACCTGGCAAATTCCATTTTTGCGCCGATTTTCCCGAGCCAAAAGCCAAATATAAAGTTTTGCATGGGTTTGAATACCCTATATATTAATTTTCATGTTTGTAGACCAAAAACTGACGGAGAAGTATGGTAGGCAAAATTTTTAAAACAAATGTATATACACATTGATAAATATATATAGAAAGAGATTTGTGTTTACTTTAAGCTTTTTACGCAAATATTGCAAATCATGTAGAATATCTGCATGAATACAATTACACGTAATAATTAACTAAAGATGATCATCCCATAAGAATATCGAAAAAACTAATAGGGAATTAATTAAAATGAATGTTTAAAAGAATATGCAAATTAGCTAGATTTTTTGCAGATGAATGCAATTGCACAACCCATATATAACAACGTTGTATTTTCTTTTTAAATAAATAGAAAAACGTGTTTTAATATGAATATCCATCAAAAAAAAAAAATTTATAAGTATATATATATATATATATATATATATATAGGAGATATATACAAATAAATATATATATATATATTTTTTTACATGGGGATCACCACCCATCAAGGCTCGGAAGCCACTCGCGGATAAGGGTATTTTGTGTACAATAATCAATGGGATAATATCGTAGTAATAGTTGGTATTGGAGATTTGATAAAGTGTCTTACTTAAGGGGGTGATTAATCAGGAATTTGTTTATGTTGGACTTGAAGACGTCCAAGTTATAGCCAGGCGGGAAACAGCAAACGGAAGAGAATTCCACAGACGTGCACTTCTCAGAAAAAAGCTATGTTCATGGAATCTACGTTTTGATTTAGGCACAGATAAAGAGTGGGGAAAATTACTGACAGTGGTTCTAGCTAGACGGATGGTTATCATGAAGGATTGGCGAGGGGGGACGAGAGATTGGAGCTCGGATGAACACTTGCCATGGAAATAACGATAAAACAAAGACAGGCTCGCAACGTCTCTTCTGTGGGAGAGAGGTTGCAGGGAAGAGAAGAGAGCATCCCCCATTAAGCCACGAAGTCTGTTTTGTACTTTGTCAAGGCAGGATAGGCTGTTTTTTGAAGCTCTATCCCAAATGTGGGAGTAGTACTCCATCTTTGGACGTACTTGGCTTTTATAGAGATAGAGAATTGCATCATTAGTGAGATATCTTCTGGAGCGGTAGAAGGATCCCACCATTTTCCCAGCGGCCCGGGCAACAGACTTGATGTACGTGTTCTATTTCAGATCAGGAGTAAAGGTCAAACCCAGGAGCTTGTCAAAACATGAAGCCTCCCCAAGACGAGAGCCATCCATTTCAATTGATGCTAGATGAGGAACAGAGCGTTGATGATGTAAAGTTAGGAGCTTGGTTTTTGATGCATTAAAAGTAACCAGCCATCTCTTCCCCCACTGAATCACATGCTCTAGATCAGAGAAGAGGGAATCAGAGAGAACTTTGTCATTTACGGCCTTTGATGTGTTGCCGTAGATAGTCGTGTCATTGGCATAGGTGTCAACGAATGATTTAAGTATGTGTTTTGTGAGATCATTGATGTAGATCAGGAAGAGAGTTGGGCCCAGAACCTCCCCTCATCATCTGTCTTATTTGAGTGGGTCAGCCATTCCATATTATGGACATTGAAGTCACCGCAAATGTGAATGGTAGCCAAAGGATGAGCAGACAGGATGTGATAAATTTTCTCAGATATACTCTTAAGGACAGTAACCCCGCTGTTGTGGGAGCGATAGAAGGCAAATATGAATGCGGTGGTGTAAGCAAGTGCAACCCGGAAGCACATATAAGGTAAATTAGGGTCTTCTCTGGAGATATCGCTACCGCATGGGAAGCCATCTTTAATGTAGGCGCATATTCCATGTCCATAGCGATCTTGGGGTCATATTTAGATGTTAAGTTATAGTATACTTTTATTATGAACTCATCTAGGGAAGTGATCAGCCCTATGCCAGTTTCGCTTAGAAAGAGTAAGTCCGGTTTCGTTTCCTGTAATTAGGTTTCAACCTCTGGAAAGTTGGAACCTAGACCCCTGATGTTGGAGAAGGAGACCTGGTAGTAGGGGTCTACGTTGGAGGATGGGGTTCTAGGTTTATTCGTGTTTTTTTTGTTTTTTGGGGTTTTTTGGGGAGATATTTCATGTTGAGTTTTTGGGGTTTGTGGAACACGTCGACAGACTTGGTTAGAGTAGGACAGAGAGGGAAAGTAAGAGAGAGAAAGAGAGGATTTTTTTTCGTAGCACATGAAAAGGTAAAGCCGTAACAATTACCAACTAGTATGGCATCGAGAGGCCCCACCAGAAACTACTGCATGGTCTAGAATCTATTCACCAAATGGCAATACAGCAACCCCAGTACTTTACACCCATCTAATAGAACAGCCTCCTTAGAGGTTAACCAATGTTCGGGTCCTTGACTATCAGGCGGGTAACGTCAGCCCAGATGAAACGTTTACCTCCAGCACCCTTACTACTGACGTGGCAACAAGGATAGACATAGAAACAGAAAAATTTCCGACATCTCAGGCTACTGTTCAGGAAGTATTACCGACCTGGAAAGCGACTTTTTCTTCACCCTTTGTCAGAAAAATCACTCATTGGAAATGAGGACTGAGGGACAAAAAAGGAGAAGCGAGAGTTACTGGAGCGGCCGATAACACAACCACAGCGTA
>NC_136509.1:89408763-89418763 GCF_053919585.1 Euprymna scolopes
TATTTTATATATACTTTATACATATTCTATATATATTTTATATATATTTTATATATATTTTGTACATATTTTATATATAATTTATGTATATTTTATACATATTTTATATATATTTATATATATTTTACATATAGTTTATACATATTTTATATATATTTTATATATATTTTATATATACTTTATACATATTTTATATATATTTTATATATATTTTAGATATACTTTATACATATTTTATATATATTTTATATATATTTTATATATACTTTATACATATTTTATATATATTTTATATATATTTTACATGTAGTTTATACATATTTTATACATATTTTATATATATTTTATACATATTTTATATATATTTTATATATATTTTATACATATTTTATATATATTTTATATATACTTTATACATAACTTCTAATATATCCTATCTGATGAAATTTATATCACATATATATAAAATATATATATATATATATATATATATGTATATATATATATATATATATATTATATGATATAAATTTCATCAGATAGGATATATTAGAAGTTTTAAAAGAGGGTTCGGCTTTCGTAGCTTTTTCAGGGAATCTTTCTGTCGATCTCAATAATCTGCACGGAATTACGGGGATAGCTTAATTCGCGGGGATAGCTTGCTCTCGTTCTCTTCAACAATGACTAGGTCTTAAGTAATTCGCGATTTTTTATACTTAATAACTCCTGCACTAAGAATTGAACCTTCAACCTCAAGAAGCGTGTCACTTAGAACTGACTTTGACTATTAAAATAAATTTTGGCCTTTTTGAAGAGCCTGTATATATATGAAATCGGAAGAGAGCCGAATTACGACAGCAAATAATTTGGCTTTTTTTCGGGAATCAAATTATTCAATAAATTCTAGACATACAATAAAATACAGAGGCAATAAAAACGTTGTAAAACTGTTCTGTCCGATGAATTATTATTATTATTAATATTATTATATGTGACAGGTATCCTGCTAGTATATAAATATTTTTAGCATCCACATCTCTTGAATCCTATGCTGCAATTTTCTTTCTGTATGTAATGTAGATCCACATTAAGAAAACGCTCACTCCCCTCCGTGATCAACGATGCACTCAGATACACAATATAGTTCTTAGATCAGTTCTTCTTTAATATGAACTTCATTAATGACAGACATTGTGAATGAAGAGGTGAGATTCTATTTCTTGCAGTCTGTTGGACCGGGTCATGCAAATTGTCGCGCTTTAAAGTAGCTTAGAGAGGCAAGGAAAGAGTTGAAATAACGAAAGCCGTTGAAATTGAATCGCGGCGAAGGTAAAGTGGGCGGGGCAAAAATTTCGACTTATTTCCACTTTCGCTTTCGCTTTTAATGGCGTATTTTCTCTCAACTACGAATCTTGAAGACGCAGGCTATGTATTATGTATGAAAAAATGTTTTGGGCGAAAAATATAATTAAGTAGCGTTAAATAAATGTACAGAGAAAATACAGAGTGATTATCGTTTACTTTTTATTTATTTTAAGTCGGGCTGACCTTTCTCTTGTATTTCTTACCTCCTAACTGTTTCTTCCTCCTCCTTCCCTCTCTCTCTCTCTCTTTCTCTCTTTCTCTCTCTCTCTCTCTCTCTCTACCTTCTCTTTCTACTTGTTTTTTTACTCTCTTCTTCGCTCTATCTGCTTCGCTGTCCCTTTTTCGCTCTCTCTCTCTCTCTCTCTCTCTTTATTATCTATCTCATTTTCTCTATCTTTTTCTTTCTCTGTTTTTCTCTCTCTCTCTCTCTCTCTTTCTCTCTTTCTCCCTCTCTCTCTCTCTCTCTCTCTCTCTCTCTCTCTCTTCGTCGGTATTCGTTTATTCTTCATTATAATCATTTTCTACCTCACTTCATCGTTTCTGTTTCTTTTTTAAACTTTTCTCTCTCTCTCTCTCTCTCTCTCTCTCTCTCTCTCTCTCTCTCTCTCTCTCTCTCTCACTGTCTCTGTCTGTCACTCTCTCTTATTCACTCACTCTCTCTCATTTTTATTTATCTTACACACATCCCCGTCCTTCCTCCCTGTATAAATATGTTTAGTTCTTTTTTCTCAAATACGAGGTGTCTTCAATAAGTTTCCAGACTTATATAGTTATTTTAAATTGTCTTAGACACTTGAAAATTCAATGTTATTGCTATACATTTTATGAAATGACTGACCAATTTTTATGATTTCAGGTTCAAATAATAAACTACAGCAAGAATTGGAATACACCCTACTAAAGCCTGATTCTCACAGCTGGTGAATTTATAAAATTGCAACTTGGACGTGAGGACACTTTAGAAAAGCGATATGCAATTAAATTCTGTTTTAAACTTGGAAAAATGCCACAGAAACGTATGCAATGCTTCAGACTTCTTTTGGACCATCTTGCATGAATGGAACATCAGCTTTTTGAGTGGCATATTAAATTCGCTGAAGATAGGGAGTCTGTGAGGGATGGTAAGAGGTTTTGGAGGATAAGAAAGTTAGAACACTAGTGTTGATTGGTTAAATAAAGAATTTCATGGATAAGGACCATCATGTGTCTATACAAACAATAAGTCCACAGTTTGATGCCAGTGTAGGAACTGTTCTCACAATTATTCGCTATGAACTGAAAATGATTTGCGCGAAGTTTGTCTCAAGGGTGCTTAGAGAATATCAGGCCAAGATGTGTAGCAAGACAATTTCTCACCCTCTCTACAACCCAAACCTTGCTCCCTGGGATTTTTGTTATTCCCTAAGATCAAGGAAAACATTAGAGGCTGTCGTTATGAGACAATTGAGGAGATGAAAGAGGCTGTGACGGAGATAATTGACACGCTAACATAAGAGGACTTTCACCTGGCTTTCCTGAAGTTGTTGGAACGGTACGACAAGTGCATTGCAGCCGGGGGAGATTATTTTGAAGTGGACTAGAATGTTATGTTGTACTATCAATAAAAGTGTTCATACGAAAAAAAAGTCTGGGAACTTATTGAAGGCACCTCGTAATCAACTTTTCTTTCATTTGAGTCCCTTTCTTTACCCTTTATTTCCTGACCCCCCCCTTTCACCCCCGTTAAAACGTCTCTTCCCTTTCTCTTTTTATTTAGCTTCTAGCATTTGACAACATTTATCATTGTAATTTCACCAATCTTAACAGCTGGAAGGTGACGATTGCTCATTGGTTAACGCCACAGATCAGTTTCACTTAGGGACATTGGCAACCTTTATGTGGTCCCTCCGATAAGAGCCCGATATCCTCCCAGAAATGATTCTCACTAGAAAGATATCGGGGAAACGAATGCCAACAAAATAATTAGGAATGATGCTTAACATCAACAATTTCAGCAGCAGCTATATCGCCTAATGCTATAAACATTGTCTCTCGTGTTACAGCGAAACAGTCTGTCTGTCAGAATATATTCCCTTTTTTTTAGATGAGCTTACTTGTAAGTGAAATAACAAAATGCCTCTAGCGTATAAACATAATTATCTTTTTGTAAACAAATGGGGCTTCTGGCATTTGACAACGTTTATTATTCTAATTTTACCTACATCAGTAGCATTCAGAAGGCCTAAAAAGTTATCAGCGTCGTACGTCAATTTGGACAGTCGAGTGTCGAGCCCGACTCATAATAGTTGCTTGTTTAGCCACACTAAAGAGCTGTGATACAGAGAAACAATCAATGGATGGGTATATATATATATATATATATATATATATATATATATATATATACATATATGTGTGTGTGTGTGTGTGTGTGTGTGTGTGTGTGTGTGTGTGTGTGTGCGTGCGTGCGTGCGTGTGTGTGTGTATAAGTAATCTCATCTGGCTGCAATGCACTTGTACCGTTCCAGCAACTTCTGGTAGGCACCATGGAAGCCCTCTTGTGTGAGCGTGTCAATGACCCTAATCCCAGCCTCTTTCATCTCCTCAATTATCTCATAACGACAGCCTTTAAGGTTTTCTTTTAGCTTAATGCCCATCTTGGACAAATAGTCTGTAACAAGGATATAGCACCCCTGGGCCACACTTCGCGCAAATCTTCCTCATTTTCAGTTCCTCGTGAATAATTATGTGAGCAGTTCCCACATTGCATTAATTGTCTCTATAGACACACGACGGTCCTTATCCATGAAATTCTTTATTTGGCCAATCAACTCTGGTGTTCTGACTTCCTTCCTCCTCCCACATCTCTCATCATCCCTCACAGACTCCCTGCCTTCCTTGAATCTTGTATACCACTCAAAACCTGATGCTCAATTCATGCAAGATAGTCCAAAAGAAGTCTGAAGCGTTCCATACGTTTCTGTAGCATTTTTTCTAAGTTTAAAACAGACTTTAATTGCATATCGTTCTTCTAAAGTGTCCTCACGGCCATATTGCATTTTTTTAATTCACCAGCTGTGAGAATCAGGCTTTAGTAAAATGTATTCCAATTCTTGCTGTAGTTGATTATTTTAACCTGCAATCATAAAAATTTCAGATGAGGTATGACAATAACATACTGAATTTTTAAGAGTCTACGACAATGTTTAATGTCTGTATGAAAAAAAAAGGTTTTGAAACTTATCGAAGGCACCTGGTACGTTTAGAAAAAAGACGGACTTGGTTTGGTTAGGTTGCTTTCTTTTATGTCACACTAGCGGGAGGTACCCGGCGTTGCCCGGGCGTTTGGAGGTGTGTGTGTTAAAAAAAAAAAGGTGTAAAAGAAAAAAATAGTTTTGGTCGGAAGGTAGGATTGAACCCCGAAGTCTTGACGCGAAGGTTGAAACGAAAGGAAAAAAAAGCCAGACATCTAACCATCTCGGCAACGAAGGAGAGGAAGTGGTAAGTGCGTTCAGTTAAGTTTTATAAACTGAAATATATAGGTGCGAGGAAGTGGCATGATATTTGACCTAGTTATACGCTGCAAGCCAGTTACTGTTTCCCCCCGCCCCATCATTCGCTTTTCGAAGACTTTTCGCGAGCTGGTAAAAGTCGGGCAAATTAAATAGAAAGGCGACCCCCCCCCGAGAAGGCCTCTGAAAAAAAAGCCTTTAGCAGACATACACAAAAAGCGAACATACATACATACATACATAATGATTGCAACGTCTTGTCAGACGAGTGCCACTCCCTCAGACATTTAAAATCCATCAGCCCAAATGTCTGAGGGAGTATCTATACGAATATGATGTTACAGAGTCTTAGCTTTGTACGAGAGCTAAGTCTCTCTCTCAGTTCAAAATGTTGAGATCCAGCAACAAGCAAGAGCAAGATAGCCAGCAACAAATTAAACTGCATACCAGCTTAATGCGGGTACAGGTCTTCCGCTTTATGTTTTTTTAAATCAGAGATTTGCTTCTCCTAGAAAGGTTGCCTTCACCACGGCTTATGGGAGCCCTCTCTACCCCAATACACACACACACAAATATACACGGTGCTAGTTGGCCGTTGACCCAGAAAGAGTTCATACATACATACATACATACATACACACATTTTCGCTTTTATATATATATAGAAGATTAACAATTCGGTGAAAGGTTTTATGCTTCAAGTTTTTTTTTTATCTCTCAAAATATTTATTCATCGTGTTTGGTTTGGTTCTTTTATTTTACAGCATATCCTTTTCTAGTTATTCAATGCTAAATTTGGTCATTTTACTAAAAGCTTATGCTTCGAAATTTTATCTTCTTTTTCTTGTTATTTAGTGCCATTTTTTTTTCAGTTCTTTTTTCTGTTCATCATTCGCGAATTCTTGCTTCTTGTAATACTGCTACCTGTTTTTTTCGTGATCCTTTTTTCACTTTATTTGTAATTCATTCTAATTCTTTTATTATTCTAATTGTCTTATAACTTATTTGGTTTGGTTGGTTTGTTTTACGGCATATCAACCTCTTTCGTGTTATTTAATGCCAAATTCAATAATGTTCGAAAAAATTTAGTAGAATTTTCATGTTTTCTAGTTCTTTAAATATTTGTAACGTGGTGTGACCGTTACTTTTTAACCGTGTTGCTATGGTTCGAACCATCTCACGCTGTCTGGTACCGTCACAAACGAACAAATAATCAAAAATAAATAGGAAAGAAATAAAAACCCGACTCGGCACCTTTCCTTAGTGCAAATGAAACTACTTTCTTCGGGGTTCTTCTAAAACAACGCGTTTCATTACATTTACAAAGTCTTTTCTGCACACACATGTGCTTTTTAAAAGTCTCTGTCTCCTCACAATCTCGCGCCGGCCTGGTCAGCGCTTTATCGCCTTCGTTTTCACACGCCCATCTGGTCCGACACGCACTCTTCTCAAGCACTTGTGAATTGTTCTCTCTTTTTCTTGTAACGCAAGCTCGCGCACAGTTGTTAGTTTGTATACGAGATTTAACGGCTGCTAATATTTTCGCTAGCCAGCTATCTTTCAGCTCCTGCTGATTTTCGCACAGGCGCCTACACGCGCTCTGTTACATATTTTTTTTTCGTATTACTTTATATTTTCAACTATTTATCCTCTGCTGTTTGCTTTGGTTGTTTTGTTTTACGGCATATCGTTCCTTTTCGTGTTATTTAGTTCTGAATACGGTCATTTTGGGTAAAAACTTTTATGGTAAGAAACGAAGGGAGAGAGAGAGAAAGAGAGAGAGAGAGAGAGAGAGAGAGAGAAAGTAAAAGAAAGCGCGAAACAGGAAATTTATAATGGTTGGTTTAGATTTGCAGAACACGATAAAGAACGGAAGGCCGTTTGAAATATCAAAACTTGTAGTAATGTCTATAGTCTACGACACACATTTATCTTTTTCCATAAAACTTATCTTTACTTCCCTGATCCGAAGAAATTCGTCATTTTTAACAGAGAAACACACTTCGACTATTAATCTTTGAGCTCGTTTCACTTTCCGTTTTCCTTCTTCCTATTTTATTTTATTTTTTTTTTTTTTATCTATGTGCCTTATTATTTTCTGATCTCTAAATCTATCGGGCCTCCTTTACACCCCCCCCCCGTCAACTCCATCGTCGACGAGCCACCAATATCAGCTCCATTTTGACTTCTCTTTAAAAAAAAAAAAAGAAAGAAAGAAAATGCGCCAATCAGTCGTTTATTTTCCCCTAGCCTCGTTTCCAAGAATAATTTTCGAAAAACTTTTTTTTTCTATTCATCAAATTGGTTTGGCAGTTCTCGTTGTAAGTGAACCCTGTACTTCGTTTCACTCCAATTATGCTCCTTATCCGTAGCCTGCTCAACTAATTAGCGCCCGACCCATTCCAGATTACCATTTCTAGATATATATTCTCGCGTATGTGTATATGTGTGTGTGTGTGTAGTTTTGCTTTAACTTTGTTTCATTTTTGTCGGCAAGCTGAAAATGGCGGAAAATAAAGAAGAATGCCTTTTTCTTCCGTTTTTCTTATTATTATTTTGTCATTTATTTATCGTATTATTTTCTATTTTCTTTATGTTTTGTATTTTTCTGTTGTCGCCATTAATACTTTCTGTTATTTATTAGATCTTTTTAGCTCATTTCCCTTATCAAGTATTATGCTTCGCTTCGCCTCCTCTTTCTTCTTTGTCCATCCTTTTTCTTCTTCTTCCTTTTCTTCATATCCTCCTCCTTTCTCTTTTACCTTTTCTCATTTATTACTCGTCTTTCATCTTCTTCTTCTTCTTCTTCTTCTTCTTCTTCTTAGCCCCTCCTCTTTTACCATTCTTTAATCCTCCTCTTTTTCTTCTTTTTCGCATCCTTTGTCGATCACATTTTTCTTCTTTGTCTTCTCCTTTGCCCTCCTCATTCTTTTTCTGCTTCTTCTTCTACGTCTTCATCATCATCATCATCATCATCATTTAAAACTAGAAAATAACGAACGCTCCTGTTCTATTCTTAGTTTAGCAGAATGACGAAATAGCTGTCAATCACCAGTTGGACAAATACCTTAACTTAAGAACCAGTCGTTCTTCAAATTCGAAATTCTCAGTGACGCTTTCAAATACGTTTCCTAAAACAAACACTTTCTCTAGCTATTTTATTTTCAATAGAAAGCAATCCTTCACATAAATCATTCAGTTCACACATTAGAAACCGAGATTCCAAATTATTTATACATCTCTCATTTCTCTTAGGCATTCATACATTCGAACAGACGGAAGTCCAGAACAGCAGAATTCTAAGTTTTTTTTTTCGTCCGTTCGTTCGTCTGTCGGCACTTTTCTCAATAACTACGCCTTGGAATTTTTTGAAATTTGCACAAACATTAAACATGATATGAGCAGAAAAAAAGTAACAGAACAGATTTTCCGGTTGTCCCCCTAGGGGTAAATGGCTGAAATTGAGACTTTTGTGCTTATTAAAAAAATTTGATGCCTTGGATTTTTATAAAACTTTCTGAAAAGTTGTAACTAACTGATTTCTATATAATTATTGTTACTGCAGCAGCAGCAGCAGCAGCAGCAGCAGCATCAGCAGCAGCAGTAGTAGTAGTAGTAGTAGTAGTAGTAGTAGTAGTAGTATTCCTTTAACCACGATTGTGCTGTGCGTTCAGTAGTGGTTCCTGGACCAAACGTTTCGTTGATATCGCCAGCTGCTTCAGCAGCTTTTCGGCCTAGCTTGAATTGAAATAAGAAATTTGTGTGAATTTGCTTTTTTTTTTCATCTTCTATTCCCTTTTCTGAAAAGAAGGCAAATCATAAATTTTTGTTAAAACTGCAAAAGTATTTATCTAAGCTAGCACGAACGCCCGGCAAAACCCGATCGTAAAGTACGCTTAAATGTGATATTGTAATTCTTGCAAATTTCGTATATATTATTATAGAGTTAATTTTCTATCGATTTTTATATATTATAAAGTTACGATTTCAAAACTAAAAGAATATATCCATATGAATTGGGTGCATTAGCTTGAATCGAAACCGAAATAAAAACTTATGAAGAATTCTTGGTAAAATTATTTCTGACAAGAAATGGAAATACATAACAATTAAACGACCGGGATGTAAGCGTGACATAGAAAATAACACACACGCTATCGTATTAATATGTAGATTAATCGCCGACATTCTTCTTCATAAAACTACGCCCGTTCAGGATAGGTGTGTAGATAACAGACGTTTGTGAAACCCATGTGGACGAAAGAGTCGCCGTAAACACGCCTTGAATGACACAACGGTTAAACAATGACTACAAGCGATATTGAAATATTTTCCGCGGGAACGAACTGTGTGAAAGAGAGTTTCGCGCGTTAATAATTATTACACTGTTTTTCTTCAACAACTTAGGAACAACAACAAAAAGAAAAATGACAAAGAATGCCTTCGCCGTCAATGGAGGAAGAAGCGATAATTACACGGGAAATTTTAAAAATCAAATGTTCTATTTAACACAGATGAAATAAAAAAAAAACAAATATCTACTTGTGTTTTGTTCTATATTATTGCTATCAATTAATTATTATTATTATTATTATTATTATTATTATTATTATTATTATTATTATTATTATTATTATTAACACTACTACAATGAATAGGCTTCATTGGCTGTTTGGCCCGATATAACAATCGAAATTAATTTCGTGCAAGTTGATCAGGTTCTCTTCCAGATGCGTTGAGGTGGTTCATTTTGGAAGGGCAGTCAGGGAAAAGAAAAAGGAAAAAAAATGAGAAAATAGTAATAAAATTAACAATGATAATGATAATTATGACAGAAAGAACAATAATAAAAGCAGATAACGAATAATAATAATAATAATAATAATAATAATAACAATAATAATAATAATAATAATAATAATATATAATATATATATAATAATATATAATAATATATAATAATAATATATAATAATATATAATAATATGTAATAATAATAATATATAATAATAATAATAATAATAATAATAATAATAACAACAATACCAGAGTGCAAAAGAACATGAATTTAAACAAAATAATAAATATCAAGAGGCGCCTCGTGTGTGTGTGTGTGTGTGTGTGTGTGTGTGTGTGTGTGTGT
>NC_136509.1:89421263-89428763 GCF_053919585.1 Euprymna scolopes
TATATATATATATATATATATATATGATTAGTTTTTTGGGGAAAAAGAAATCCAGCAATTAAAGGAAAATCTGAAGATATCCGAAAAATAAGAGCGTATTTATATTTTGTATTTTGTGTACAGAAAGTTATGAGATGAGATAAGTCATTGGTACCGTCGGTAGAGTCCGCAATGGTCAACTCTTTCAACTTTGACCTCTTGGCAGCCAAAAACTGATTAGAATGTCTGAATACCCTTTATGCAAAATTTAAAATGTTTAAACCCAAAATTGGCTGAATAGTTTGCTAGATACCGCAAAGGTCAAATCTTTTAAACTTTCACCCTTTGGTAGCTACATTTTCGGCCTTAAAAACCGATTAAAAAGATTGTCGTATGTCTGAATACACTTTATGTAAAATTTCAAATGTTTAGACCAAAAATTGGCTGAGTAATTTTATAGAGACCGCAGGGGTCACAATTTTTTTAAACTTTGACCCCAATTTTGACCCATTAACATTTATTGTTGTGGCCTCATTTCCAAGTAACCTACATCTAAAAAAGTGTTTGGACCCAAAGTGGCGGAGGAGTTTGGTATATATATAAGTTAAATTGTGTGTGTGTGTGTGTGTGTGTGTGTGTGTGTGTGTGTGTGTGTGTGTGTGTGTGTGTGTGTGTGTGTGCGTTTCCCACCGAACTACTCGGTCAATTTTCAGTCTAAAGACTCGAGATTAAACATAAGGCGTATTGGGATTTGGGAAAATCTTTAATCCATTTTTGACCAGAAATTTGGCTGTCAAGGGGTTCAACGATTTGACCTTTGCAAACTTTACTAAACTCCTCCGCCACTTTGGGTCTAAACACCTGAAATTTTAGATGTAGGTTACTTGGACATGAGGCCAAAACAATAAATGTTAATGGGTCAAAATTGGGGTCAAAGTTCATATATATATATATATACTTGTACAAATGGAAATTCTTTTACTTGTACAAATTGAAATTCTTTTAACTTTCTTGAAGTTTTACATTTGGATTTTACCGTCACTGGATTTTTTTATCTTCAACCAGACTATACATTCATGTGTAATCACCTTTTTCTTTACCATATTCCCTCTGCTTAACTTATTTTGTTTTCAAGTAAGATCTTTGACTTATTTGTTGTTTCATCAAATACTTCTGCATGCAAAATCCGATCTTGCATTTTGCTAATTCCTACCCTCTGATGAGAAGGAGAGTATTTCTTCGAAACTACGCGGATTAAGGACTATCCATTTATCTAGTGTTTCCTTTTCAAATTAAATATGTTTTTAACTCATTTCAAAGTGCTTTTTTAACATATTTCATTAACTGTTTGCTCATATATATATATATATATATATATATATATATATATATATATATATATATATATATAGTGCAGTATAATAAATCTGCGTAATCTTCGAAACTGAGAAAAAACGTCAGTTGTCCAAAATGGTGATTTTTATTAAAAAAAAAAAAAAATTTTAAGGCAAACATTTGAAGAGTATGTGACTAAATATGCAACAATAACATAATTTTGTTTCTTAGTCGCAATACGAAACAATATATTAATGAATACCGTTTGAAAAGTAATAAATGACCAATCGAGAAAACTTGATATTTACAACTTGAAAATTATTATACTACATATATAGGTTCTGGAACCCAATTAAAAAAGCATTAAATGGGCGTAGACTTCTTTCAAAATTTACAAGATTTGTATAAAAAAGATCTTTTTCATTCTGAACACTTTAGTTATGAGAAAGATTTTTTAATCTATTACGATTGGTATATACAAGCCGAGTACGTTTCAAGTAAATGATTAACAATTTTTTATTTTTTTACATTTTCACCCCAAACAAGGCACATTGCCACTTTGATATAGGGGGCTACTATTAGGGACACAGGCTACAGGGGTACTAGGTGGGGAGTTGGGCAGCAAGATGTCGGTTCACGTTACACTTGAACTGCTGCATGTAAGTACAGTTGAGGAAGCAGAAACCCGGAAGGGAATTCCAAAGTCTAGCGGTTCTGGGGAAAAAACTACTGGAGTAGAAGGCTCTCTTACATCTAGGGATCTCAACTGTGAAGGGGTGGGATTTTGCTGCTTGTCAGGTTTGTCGGGGTATTTGCGTAGAGGGGGTACAAGTGCTTGCAGTTCGTCGGAGCATTCACCGTTAAAGTACTTATAGAACAGACAGAGGGATGCTGCATTGCGTCGATGGGACAGAGACTGAAGCTTAGATGACAGTTCAGGATCTATTAGGTTGGCGACTCTCTTTTGAACTTTGTCTAGGAGTGAGAGACTAGTAGCAGATGCACCGGCCCAAATATGACAACAATGGGCGAAGGGTGGCCTTATAGAGGTACAGGATACTATTGGCGTTAGTAGCTTTCTAGCACGGTAGAGAGAACCTACCTTCTTCAAAGCGGTCCCAGCATTGCTCTCAATGTAATTGTTCCAACTCATGTTTCCTGTGAGCGTTAGGCCGAGGAGTTTAAAAGATGTGCTTTCAGATCAAGAGTCTTTAGCCATTGCTATTGGTGGTAGAGAAGGTTTCTTGTAGTTATTGAAGGAAACAAGTTTAATCTTAGCAGCATTGAATGTGACCATCCATTTTTGTCCCCATTCCACTACAGATTGTAGCTCATCCTCTAGTGTTTCTGCCATTTCTTTAGATATGTGTTCATTTGTTTTCCTGTCGTTATAGAGTGTGGTGTCATCAGCATATATACCTATCTCACAGACAATTTTGTCAGGGAGGTCATTTATGAATATTAGGAATAATAGAGGTGCAAGGATAGACCCCTGAGGCACTCCCGCATTGATATCATATTGTTTAGATGTACGACCATCGAGGACAACCTGGGTTTTTCTTTTATATAAGAAGGATTTAATTATGTTAATTATTCTTCCAGTGATACCTTATGATCTGATTTTCCTGAGAAGACCTTCATGCCATACCCTGTCAAAAGTCTTAGATATATCTAGAGCTACCGCTCTACCCTTCCCTGCTTTGTCAAGTGAATGGTATATACGCTCGGAGATTACAGTTAAAATGTCTGCTGTGGAACGGGCTTACGTAAATCCATGTTGTTCGGACAGAAGTTTAGCATCTGTAAGGTGATGGACTAGAGCTTGGTTAATTATGGACTCAAATATTTTGGCAAAAAGTGGGAGGAGGCTAATGGGGCGGTAATTTACTGGGTCAGTTCTTTCGCCAGAATTCTTGAAAACTGGTACCACGGAAGCAGTTTTCCAGCAGGCAGGAAAGCTATATATCTATAATATAAAGCTGAACGTCTGTGTGTGTGTCTCTCTGGTCACAAATAGACTCCTATATGGTTGACTATTATAGAAAACTGATTGCATATAATGATAGAAGATGTATCGAGACACAGGAATGGGTATGTTTGATCTGGCATAATAATGATTCATTCAAATTGTGGGGTCTGCGTACGCGCCTGGTCCACAAATATGGAAATAAAAAATTTAAAAATTCAAAAAAAAAAAAACGTTTACAAGTGTTTTTGATATAGATGTACATAGTAATACTTTGATAAGTATGTTTTAACTTAAATAGGGATGGTATAATAAAATTGTGGGATCTGCGTTCGCACCTGGTCTCCATAGAATTGAAATAGGCACAAACTTTAATAATAATTAATTGCGTAAGTATACTTTGATAATTATGTTTCAGTTTGAAGAAATATGGTTTAATAAAATTATGGGGTGTTCGTTCGCACCTGACCTCCATAGAATGGAAATATGTTACAAAGTTTAACAAGGTTTTTGAATATAGATCCACAGAATATTATGATATGTGTTTCCGTGTGAACAGGTATGGTATAATAAATTATGAGGTTTATCTATTTTATTTTTACTTTCATCATATTTTGCTTTGGTTTTGATACCCCCAAATTCGAAGATATCTCTTTACAATTCTTCCTTTTCATAACCTATCATACTTTCATAAATCAGAGTCCATTTTCTGTGGGCTATTTTTGAACCCAGTCAACGACGAGTATTTTTGCTAGTATATATATATATATATATATATATATATATATATAGAGAGAGAGAGAGAGAGAGAGAATAATCGACATACAGTACTTTTCGTTGTATCACAACTCATCATTGCCGCTAGACTAGCACCTCTCCCAAGCCGAGGATTGAACCTAGAACCATCGCGTTGACAGTCGGCAAATAACCTCGCCAAATGTCTATTTTAAACAAATATTTGTCCACCATTTCTATCAAACCGCTTATTTATAAACAGACAGCGAGTCTCGCTTTTTTCAGCCAATTAAGTAGCGGGTGAGATTATTTACGACAGTACTCTACCCAAAAGGTGGACTGAACATATATTTGTAGTCATCGACATGCAGTACTGTTTCGTTGTATCACAACTCATCAGTTCCGTTAGACAAGCACCTCTCCCAAGCCGAGGATTGAACCTAGAACCATCGCGTTGAGAGTCGGCAATTCTACCCATCGACCCACGTATATAAATGGAAACCTGCGAGCGTTTTAAATTATTGTGTATGTGGTTGTATATACGCGTGGGTGGTTGTGCGCGTGTGCTTATGTGCGCATTTTTATTTTGAATAAATTTCATAAAAAGGCCGGGGGGGTCTTTTTGAATGGAAGAGTTACTTCGAAATTAAAAATTAAAATATGTCATTTTCCATTATCTGCTATCCACGAAATGAATTCCTAGCATGGCTATTAACAATGGTGGCAATCTTCGAAAACGGTTTTAAATCATTTGACATCGGTGGATGAAAACAGCGATCGATGCAAGAATTGTCCCCGGGAAATACAAACTATCTGTAAATTATTTCTTCAATATTACCATACATGAGAAGGCGATAAACACACACACATACAGACAAAGACATGTGCGTATATATATATATATATATATATATATATATATGTGTGTGTGTGTGTGTGTGTGTGTGTGTGTGTGTGTGTGTGTGTGTGTTTATATATATATATATATATATACACATTTGTGTGTGTATATATATATGTTTGTATATATATATTTTTTGTATATATATGTATGTATATGTATATATACACATATATGTATATATTTGCATATATATGTATGTATATATATACGTATGTATATATATATATGTATATATATAAGAATATATATATATTTATATATATGTATATGTATGCGTATCTCTCTGTCTATATATGTATATTTATACGTAATTATATATATATATATATATATATATATATATATATATATTAGTGATGGGGCGATTCCAATACAATCTTACATATATATATATATATATATATATATATATGTGTGTGTGTGTGTGTGTGTGTGTGTGTGTGTGTGTGTGTGTCTCTCTCTCTCTCTCTCTCTCTCTCTCTCTCTTTCTTTTTATC
Organism: Euprymna scolopes; assembly: GCF_053919585.1. Classification (NCBI taxonomy): domain Eukaryota; kingdom Metazoa; phylum Mollusca; class Cephalopoda; order Sepiida; family Sepiolidae; genus Euprymna; species Euprymna scolopes. Next base: position 89,426,680 of record NC_136509.1, read on the forward strand.
TCTCTCTTATATAAAACGTTTGTCTTGTCTTACGGCATAATCGCTTTGACACTACCGGTTCTCGTCAGATCACCGAAGTTAAGCAATGTTGAGCCTGACTAGTACCAGATGGGTTACCATTTGGGAAGGTTAGGTGCTGTATGTGCTCTCCATTTATCTCGGCATTTGTTTCCAGAACATACACTTAACTTGCCACTGGTATTTAGTAATGTCAACTCAGGAGAGGCCTGGTTGGAGATTGCGCACCTCCTGTCACAAAAATTTCACGCGTAGGCACTCCACCTGAAGGAGCCTTTGTATGTTTTGTTTTATAGATAGATCTGAAGGCAGACGTTGCAAGTATTATCATTCTCATGGTACGTAAAAAAAGAAAAATGGTGTGTTTCCTGATAAAGATTCTTGATATGAATCGAATTATCGAATTTAATATTAATAAAAAAAATGTGTGTCCAGAATGAGAGTACAATAGAAACGTTGTTTTAATTTGAATAAAATAAAAAACGCATCAAGTGCGCTTGAAAGCAAAATAACAACGTAATATTAGGAAAATAAACAAATATTTTACTTGTTTGAAATTTATCACAAATATATTTCAAAGGTATACTCCATCCTCAGTGTGTTGTTTTGTTTCTTTTTTTTTTTTAGTTGTAGAAAGAAGTCTGTTTGTAAAGAGCCGCGCGTTGTATCTAGCGGTTTTATTTTGAAATGTTTGAACTGTGCATACAACAACACACTAAAGATGGAGTATACCTCTGAAATATATTTGTGATAAATTTCAAACAAGTAAAATATTTTTTTATTTTCCTAATATTACGTTGTGATTTGGCTTTCAAGCACATTTGATGCATATTTTATTTTATTAAAAAAATAGGTTTTTTTTATTGAAATAGATTCTGCTTTTAAACAGTTAATTAAATTTTTGAATTTTGCCTTCCATATTCACAGTGCTTACTCTAAACAGTAGGCTTATATACATATGATATATATATATATATATATATATATATATATATATATATATATAAGAGAGAGCGCGAATATCAACAATGCTTAAAACAGTAGACTTTTCATTACTGATCACAAACACGCTCGACCGGCGTTTTCTACTATATCGGACATTTAAATCTTACACTACACCAACATCCGAAGGAAAACGTGCCTAGCATTACCACCACCATGGAAAAAAAAAGAAATATCTGTATTTCCTGGTGAAGATTCTGGTATGCATGCAAATATCAAATTTAATTAATTAATATGTTTGTTTATTGAAAGATATTCCGCACCTGTTTGATCTACATTTTTTAATTTTGCATATATATATATATATATATATATACATATATATATACATATACATATATATATACATATACATATATATACATATATATATGTATATATATATATACATATATATGTATATATATATATATATAGTAATATAGTAGAACCCCGAGATACAGCAAAATACAGTACAGTATATAATACACAAAATCAGAAAACATAATAGATAACACCGTAAGGCGGAATAAATATCGTAACCAGGGGTCGGAAAAATCGTTTTCCATGACGTAACGTGAAAAAATCGTATCGTAGAGCCACCGTATCCCGGGATTCTACTATATATATATATATATATATATATATATATATATATATATATATATATATATATATATATATATATTTAAAAGAGTGTAGCCATCAACAATTGTGGGTTTTTTATTTTAAAATATTTTTATAACGCGTTTCGAGCTTAGGGTGTGCTCTCTTCAGATGTTTTCGTAAAAAGTTTTTCTTTAAAATGGGAGTTTGTTGAGTTACCTCCGCTGATATTAAATATGTTTTTCAGAGTGATGTGTGGCCTCAGACATTCTGACTCCAAGTGTAAGTGTTCAAAGTGTCCGGTCAAAGTTATTTTCAAAGAGTGGTTTTTGGTCCATTTGGTGAAGGTTTTTATGGGTTTTTTAGGGTTCTTTTTAAAGACTTTCTTTCCCCATGTATAGCATACACTCACACACAATCACACACGCATACATATACATTCATGTACATGTACACATGCACACGCACACGCACGCAGG
>NC_136509.1:89433763-89438763 GCF_053919585.1 Euprymna scolopes
ATGAATAATATCGGGCACAAGTGTATATTATTATTATTATTATTAAATCACCGAAAGAGTGTTTCATGGCAAACAATTGATGATCCCTTAAAAAATAAATCATTACTGGTACTATATTGAATTCGAGAGAGCAAGTTGATGCAGTGATGGCAGGTAATTTAATGACTTACTGACTAAATAGTTTTCTAACAAATGATAAAAATAATTTTTTGTATAGTTTAAAGGTTAAAAACTTCCAAGATTATATATATATATGTGTGTATATATATATACGTATACGTATCTATGTACATATATGTTTATATATATATATATATATATATATATATATATATATATATATATATATATATATACACGTACACATATATTTGTTGAAAATACTGGAAAAATATATATATCGTAGAAATACAGCTTACGTTTTATTTATTTATTTTATTTATATACTTATTTTGTTTCCATGTCACGTGATTGATGGCGTCTCGACGCCAATTCTCTCGCTAATCAGCTGCACTTGTTCTTCCACGCATATAGATTATTTTTTTATCGACGACGCCATTACCCGGGGTTGTTAATAGTCAACAAATCGTGTTGTCGTTCACTTGCTCTCAAAATCTTCGGCCTGGGATCCTTCTTTTTGTGATTAGGAAACTTCTTGTGTAAATACGCGGGAAATGCGATAAAATATATTTCAACAACAAAAAAAAATAACAGAGAGAGAAATAAATTAATAAAATATTTGCTTATTGCTTTTGTTGTTTTTTGTACGATTTTTTTTATATTGAGAAACCGAAAAATTGTAATAATAAAAACGATATCACACTGAAAGTGTAGTCCGTTTGAAGTTGCAGCGTTAAGAGCGGGAAACTGTTTGAGAAACGCGGTTAAAGATGGCGAATAAACAACATGACGCCGCTAAGGGGCCCAAGGGACGACGGTAAGCGCAGGTTAAAGTAGAAAAACGATGGAAAATATCGCACACCTGCGCAATCAGGACCACGCTAAGCAAAGACCACTAGAAATAATAACAATATTTTCGTTCTGTTCTTATTAATATTGTATTTTCAGCCTTTTGTTTTTTTATTTATTTTCTTCAGTGGCGTTGTTATTTGAAATAATAGGAGAAAGAATTGACGTGATAAGAATACGGTTATGAAAATAATTGTAACATTGCAAAAGATAATAATATAGCCGAATAAAGAAATAATCATAATAATAATAATAATAATAATAATAATAATAATAATAATAATAATAATCATTATTAGCGGGACCTGTGGAAATTTCGCAGAGGACTCATTTTTATGTAATATATTGATGCTTGCATTCTATAGATGTTTAGCGTAAATGGAGACGTTCTGCCATTATTGTACCTATTTACAATGCCTCCCCACGGGACAGTTAGACACCAGGGTCGGTTTTTAACGTGGAGAAAAGGTACAAAAATAAAAATTGTCTCAGTCGTGAAGGACTGCTCCTCCACCGAAAGAGAACAAGAAATGGAAGTGCAGCATCTGAAGAACAGATGGTATTTATTTGCTCCCCCACTGAGCAAATTAGGCACAAGGCCGTTTTTAATGTGAGGTAAAAACCAGCTCCCCTAAAAGTAGGCAAAAAGGGGGCACTCTGGTTACCAAAAATAATAATTGTCCCAGTATAGAGGGTTTCCCCTCCATTGACTGGTACAAATTATCTTAAGTGCAGCATCTGAAGAACAGATACTACACTTTGATCTTGGCCAAAAGGCCAAGCTGGTATTTATTTGCTCCCCCACCGAGCAAATTAGGCACAAGGCCAATTTTTAATGTGAGGAGTGAAGGGAGGGGGAAGGGAAAAAGGGGACCAGCTCCCGAGAGGTGGGAAATGGGAGCTGGTTAATGGTCAGGCATGTGGGGTTGCCCCCACATCTGGTCTTTGCTAGTCATAGCTAGTCATAGCTAGTCATAGCTTGCAGTATCTGCCGAAACAGATACTACATATGGTCTTTGAGAGTCATGCCCCGACCCCCGAGGGGGCCGAAAGGCCAAGCTGTATGTTTTGTTAAAACTACAAAAGCATTCACTTAAGCTAGCAGGAACACCCGGCGTAGCCCGATCGCACATTACGCTTAAATATATTTTAATTCTGGAAGATTTCGTGTATATAATTATTGAGCTAATGTTCTGTCGATTTTTATCTATCTATACGTCTATAAAAGTGAAATCGTCTGTCTGCGGGTGTGCCAGTGTGTGCACATTTCCCTACCAAACAACTCTGTCACAAGGTGTATTGAGATTTGGAAAAAACCTTTTTAATCGGTTTTCGGCCAGAAATTTGACTAACAAGGGGTCAAAGTTCAACGATTTGACCTTTGAAAACTGTACAAAATTCATCCGCTAATTTTGGGTCAAAACACTTGAAATTTTAGATGTAGGTTACTTAGGCATGGATCAAACTTTTTAACTTGATTTGAGCCCAAAAGGGGTAAAAATTAGGTTCAAAGTTTTTTAAAAATTTTACCTCTCCGGTCTCTACTAAATTACTCAGCTAATTTTTGGTCTAAACATTTGAAAATTTACATAAAGTGTATTCAGGCATATGGTAAGCTTTTTAATCAGATTTTGGCCGAAAATTTGACCGCCAAGGGGACAAAGTTCAAAAGATTTTACCTTTGTGGTGTCTAGCAAACTATTCAGCCAATATGGAGTCTAAAAATTTGAAATTTTACATAAAGAGTATTCAGAGATAGAGCAAGGTTTTTAATCAGTTTTGGGCGAAAATTCGGCTGCCAAGAGGTAAAAGTTGAAAGAGTGTACTTTTACAGACTCTAATAAATGCCTTCACCAAAATTGGGTCTTAACACTCGAAATTTTAAATGTAGGTTTCCTAGATAGGAGTTGAACTTTTTAATATATATATATATATATATATATATATATATATATATATATATATATATATATATACATACACACACACATATGTGCGCATAAAGTTATAAACAGTACATACGGCCCGAGCAAAGCCAGGCTGAACTGCTAGTATGTCAATAAAAGTGAAAATCATTACTATATATCGGGTCCAATATACTATAATGTATATATCTATAGAAGTGAGATTGTCTTTGTGTGTGGGGGGGTGTACATTTCTTTACCAAATTATTCTGTCAATTTTCAGTCTACAGACTCGAGATTTGACATAAGGGGTATTTAGATTTTGTGAAATCTTTTTAATCCGTTTTCGGCCAGAAATTTGGCTGTTAAGGGGTCAAAGTTCAACGACTTGACCTTTAAAAACTGTACAAGATTCCTCTGCCAATTTTTGGGTCAAAACATTTGAAATTTTAAATGTAGGTTACTTGGACGAGGATCAAACTTTTAATTTGATTTGAGCCCAAAAAATAAATGATAAGCGGTCAAAATTGGAATCAAAGTTAAAAAGAAAATTTGCCCACTGTTGTCTCTACCAAATTACTCAGCCAATTTCTGGTCTAAACATTTGAAATTTTACACAAAGGGTATTCAGAGATATAGCAAGCTTTTTAATCGGTTTGCGTCGAAAATTAGAGGGGTCAAAGATCAAAATTTGACCTTTGCGATCTCTAGCAAACTACTCAGCAAATTTTGTGTTTAAATATTTGAAATTTATACATAACGGGTATTCAGACATGCAGCAAGCATTTTAATCAGTTTTTGAAAGAGTTCACCTTTCATGGATAACAGGTGAATTCATATATATATATATATATATATATATATATATATATAGGAAAAAAATAGGAATGGAAAATAAAGTCACAAAAACTATATATTGATAAATATAGAAGAGTTCATTTATTCAATAAGAGTATACAAACATTTAGTTGAGGGATACAAGGGACTCTTTATAACAAGTCATTTCGAAGCCTAATGCTTCTCATCAGAAGAGTGGGGAAGATGCTAGGTAACATGTTGAGCTTTATATTATCCAGATATGTCTCCTCTTATAGAATTGAACTCACTTTCTTCTTCTTACCCACTAAGCTATATATATATATATATATATATATATATATATATATATATATATATATACATGTATATATATACATATATATATATGTAGCATACTTTATATATTATTATTATTATTATTGTTATTATTATTGATACCTACAGACACTAGTGTTTTTATCCTTTTGAAAATCATCAGTGCAGAGAGTCACTATTATAGCCGGTCAAGAGATTCGAACCCGGCTACAAAGCCATTTCTGGCCCCATTAGCAAGAAATAAACCCGACGGCTAACGCTAACTGTAAGAAATACAGTTGAAATTAATATTTATATAAATGTTAAGACAGGGAGAGTGATCTAATGATTATAACATCATGATTTTGTCTGACGGGCTGAAGGTAGCGGTTTGACAGCTGTTGTGTTCCGACCGACAGTACAGACGCCCTAACTCTTTAGTAGCGCTTAGATCGGCTGCTCTATCATCAGTTGTATAATATCGGGATGGTTGTAGTACCATGTTGCGAATGGAAAAGGAATCTGCGCCTATTTCCGGTCGGCTTTCCAGGGCCACAATCCTGTAGACGAAGAGTCGGCTGATGGTATACTTATGTTGCGTGTTTGATATTTTCCACAACTTTGTCCAACACCTCTCAGCTTAAAACTGAAACTTAAATGAAATAAAATGACAGTTCAATTAAAAAATACGATCAAACCAGGCGTAAACTCAAACAAAACGAATGTGCATCCTCCCTTGTATTCTGCATTTACGAATATCCGTTGGGTTAGAACTAATTTAGATGATATTAAATCATTTCTCCTAGCAAACTCCCTGGATATCTTAGCGCTAAGTTAAACTAACCTACACATCTGCATCCCTTCCAACCACTTTATCATGCTTAGTTATCGCCCACTTTGCCGTAAGGACTCAGATAGGCATATTCACGAGTTTGAAGTTTATATTCGAAACACTGACTAGAGAATCAAAATTAGAATCAGATGATCATACCATCATGTGCTTTTGACTTAATC
>NC_136509.1:89443763-89446263 GCF_053919585.1 Euprymna scolopes
CGCAATACAAACTTAAGCAATCGTGTATTGACAATAATACAACTCCACGAAACCTTTATTGCAATAACAGAAATATCCCGCGGCGTCAACTGATACATCGAAGACAATAAAATCAGAAAACAAGATGATAGCGTGTTGTCGTTCTTTCTTCTTGTTCATTTATTAATTTGTTCTTTGTCTTTTTTATTTACCTAGTGTGTGTGTGTGTGTGTGTGTGTGTGTGTGTGTGTGTGTGTGTGTGTGTGTGTGTGTGTATGTGTGTGTGTGTGTGTGTGTGTGTGTGTGTGTGTTTGTGTGTTTGTGTGTGTGTGTGCGTGCGTGTGTGTGTGCGCATCGAATCTGTTTCTTATTTCATTATTCTGCCATATTGCTCGAGCGTGTTTCAAACGAGTGTCTGAAGGATGCGCACGGGCAGAGCAAGTGGGAGGTCTACGCGGAAACACTCGTTGACATTTGGCGGGGAAGTCGCGACTGAGAAAGACTCGAATAGAATTTCTGCGAGAGAAGAAAAACAGAATTGGTCCCATTTTAGTTAAACGTTCTACCAATAATTGTGATTCGATATTTTTTGCATTTTTATCATTTCCATTTATTACTTATTTGTTTTTTTTATCTGATGTTTTACTACCTTATATAGTGTTTGTGCATAAGTGCTTGATATATATATATATATATATATATATATATATATATATATATATATATATATATATAATAGAACATAAGGAACGACTATATAAAAGAATAACATTGTAGTCACATTACAAGATCATACTATTTATTTTTCATGCAAAAACAGCTCCTCCAGCATGTTAAAATCTCGGTGCATTTTTACAGATACGTTTCGTTATGCAGAAACAAACGGTTATCATTCTGCCCATGCTGTCTCTTTACACTGCATTTACACTTCAAAAAATTAAAAATTCTTTGCTTAGATAGAAAAATATATGCTGCAAGAAGAACATTGTTCATAGAAGACTCAACATCGTGTGTTTCTTCCGACAGCCATCTTGGTTTATATATATATATATATATATATATATATATATATATATATATATATATATATATATATATATATATATATATATATAAACAAACTAATGACAAAAGTTTATATTCCGAATTTCATGATGTTTACTATCTTATAATTTATTCTTTTAATTATGTTGACATTTACAGTTCTTGATAGAATTATATAATAATAATAATAATAATAATAATAATAATAATAATAATAATAATAATAATAATAATAATAATATACAATAATAATAATAATAATATACAATAATAATGATAATAATAATAATAATAATGACAACAATAATAATAATGATAACAACAATACTAATAATAATAATAATAATAATAATAATAATAATAATAATAATAATAATAATAATAATAATGTGGAGATTAATATACATGAGCAACAAGCGCAGGCCAGAGAAACTGCTGCAGAGGTAAAACATGGAGTGCTACATCGAACCAAGAACATTGAAGCCGCATATCTATAAGTTCTCTAACACCCCCCACATCCCCCATTACCATATCACTACACCCCCCCCCCCCCCAAAAAAAAAACGAGTGAGACTAAACAGTCAAGTAGAGTCAAGGAGCAAAGAAAGACCAAGGAGAGAGCACTGACCAAACCCCCGCTGGATAAGTGATAAGAAAACTGGTACCTTGGGGAGGCTTATTGCCACTCAAATTCTAGTGAAGACCAATGGCTGCTGCCAACAAGAAATCAATGGCAAGCAGCTGTTGCGATAATGTAAATTTATTTGCAAATACTATCGAAAGAGATGGAGAGTAACGGAAATCTGGAGAGACTTGTTGTCACTCAGCTTCCCGGGAACACCACAGGCTGTTTTCAAGGGAAAATCTTTGATGACCTGTGTGAACGCTCTTTGTGAGTTAATAATAATAATAATAATAATAATAATAATAATAATAATCTATATATATAAAAGCCAAAATGTATGTATGTGTGCATGTGTGTATGTTTGTGTGTCTGATAAAAACTTTCGACAGACACGACGAAAATCCACAAACCCGGTATCATATTGAAGCTCCATCCTTCACTCGAAAAATATCCAATAATTGGCCAAAAACGTTCATTTTTTCACCCCGAAATCGACAATTTTCGACAGAGAGGGGTCAACAAAAACGGTCCTCTCGCGACGACGACCGGTTCTACGCATGCGTCAGATGACGTCATGACCTGATTTACTCTAAATAGTTGAAAAACTGAACAAATTTTATGTACATCGCGTTAGGTCAGTTGGTTAACGCGTTGGTTCATTATCTAAACGTTTTGGGTTCGAATCGTGGTGTGAGATGTCTTTTTTTTTCGATTTTTTTAAATTTAAATATTGAACCAGTGTTATTTAAGCCATTTTTTACGTACCGTTCGTTTTTCTGGGGTTTTTGTTTTTACTTCGCTTATCCACCCCCGACCACACACCCAAAAACATCCGGGTACCCACCGATTTTT
>NC_136509.1:89451263-89466263 GCF_053919585.1 Euprymna scolopes
TTATCTAAGCTAGCATGGACGCCCGGCGTAGCCCGGTCTTAAAATACGCCGAAATATGATAGTTTGATTCATGCAGATTTCGTATATAATATTATAGAATCAATTTTCTGTCGATTATTTTATATTATAAAGTTGTGATTTAAAAAATTAAAAAATATATCCATATGACTTGGGGGCATTTTAGTCCCATTTCCTCTTGCTTGTTGAGCTGATGAGATTGAACGAAGAGTTTTCAAATAGCGTATCATTACTTATGACAATCAATGGTTAGGATGGTTTCTTATAAAAATTGTTTTATTTATTTTCTGCTTCTGTTGTTCCAGCTCGTTTGACTCGCTTGTCTAGTGGTTTCCATCAATTCGTTGTTTGGATAACATATTCTAATAGAAATTCTTATTCTAATATCTTATAGCCAGGAACTCTTCCATTCTGACTGCTTTCCTCCTATCTATAGCCTTGGTCTTTTCAAGACTATGGTAAATCGGCAACTTCTGTTTTTTTTTATAATCATCTTTCCTCTCTGATTGCTCCTAACATCAAGTGGCTTCACGTTTTGTCTGACGAGAATGATTCCTAGCTTAAAATTACATTTAACTTTCCCTTTGAACAAGGCCGATAGCCATTAGTCGCGTGCTCTCGTGTAATGAATGAATGCGTGAATGTAGGATTGACATGAAATTCTTAAAGATAAACTAAAATAATCGAAAAATTGGCTGAAATGACTTAAATAAATAAAAAGTAAATGACTTAGAATGACTTTAATGAACTTAAGGATGAATTGAATGACCTTAAGAATGACTTGAATGTTTAAAAAATAACTGGAATCCTTCAAAAACAACTTGAATGATCTGGAGAATTACTTGAATGGCTTTGAGACTGACTGGTTGTAAAGTGGGTGACCATTTTACATTAAATTAATACAGAAAAGTGATCCCCCACTTTATATCACAAAGTTACAAACATAAGTACAGCATATAGTAAGAACAGATACTACACTTTGATCTTGGCCACCGAGCAAATTAGGCACAAGGCCGATTTTTAACGTGAGGAGTGAAGGGGAAATGGGGATCAACTCCCCGGGGAGTAGGGGAGCTGGATAGTGACAATTGGTATGAAGGGTTGGTATTTATTTGCTCCCCCACCGAGCAAATTAGGCACAAGGCCGATTTTTAACGTGAGGAGTAAAGAGGAAATGGAGACCAGCTCCCTGGGGAGTAGGGAAGCTGGATAGTGACAATTGGTATGAAGGTTGCGCCTCCATTGACCAAGGTCTTATATTTTTTTAGTGAAAATATTAAATAAACAATGCTTAATTCGATGGTAATATCGGTAGTTCGAGAAATTCATTTTTCTTCGAGTTATATCGAATTCATTAATACGGAATTTATGAGATTTTTTTCGTAATGTTCCTGTAAAAATTCAATAATTTAAAAAAAATAATTGTTATAATTTACGATGCTTTATTTTCATAAAAAAAGGCGAAAATAAATTCTTTCATTTTTTTTCTTTTTACTACAGAAAACCATAACTTTAATAAAGGTATTTTTTGTTTAAACAAAATAATACATTTCCACTAATATTTAAATAAAAAATGATAGGTTCATTATATTTCGTGATCATTATTTTATAAATACTGAAAATTTCATTAAAATTGGTTGATTTCGTGATTTTTGGTGATTTTTTAAGTAAAGGGAGGGGTCAAAATGTTTATACATTTTGAGCATCGGCATTCATTTTGCCTCGAAAGCTAGCATTAAAAGATTGAACAATTAACAGATGTAATAGTATAGTTTCGGATTCAGGCAGGCAGATATTCAAATCAATGCACATTGGTCTTTATTATAGAGTGGGTGCGAAAGATAAATAAGCAGATACGAAAATGTTGATAAATAACTGCAAAAAGAAAGAAATGGATATTGGCAAATTTAGACACGGATCGGATTAGGCGGAAGAGATTTTCATAGGAGAATATTTCTGTTTTTCACCGTCTCGCCTGGAGTCAAGCTAACTAATTTAAAATCGAAACAATCTTCTTCGAGCTGAAGGCATCAAAGTCGTTCAGTTTTTTTTTTGTTTTTTTTTTTTCTTTTTCCTATTTTGTAAACGCATGCCATGAGTTAACTTCTATCGAACCGGAACCGGAAATAACAACAATTTGCTTGTCCGGCGGCGGAATCTCCTGACAATGAACCATCGATATGACATGCGCAATGAAGGAGGGGAGGATGGCTGGCTGTGTGACATTTGTATATTGTAACGATTCTTTCGATGCCAACCATTGTTGGTGATTCTGGCTGTCAAAATGGCGACGGGGATGGTTAGATGCAGATCGCGGGCAAATGAAAAGGTAAAAAAAGATGAAAATATCATAAAGAAAATTATAACAAAATAGCATAATGGAGTTTCTAAATATTTCTTTAGTGTAGAAATTGTGTATAATGAGTTCAATTATTTTTGATCGGGAAAAATTAATAGCGCCGGAAAAGTAAAGTCAAAGGAAAAAAGAAAACAGATATAAGAGAAGATAAAGACATGAAGAAGATATATATATATATATATATATATATATATATATATATATATATATGTGTGTGTGTGTGTGTGTGTGTGTGTGTGTGTGTGTGTGTGTGTGTGTGTGTGTGTGTGTGTGTATGTGTGTGTGTGTGTGTAATATATATACGTGTGTGCAATACATATATACGTGTGTGTATGTATGTACATGTATACACACACACAAACACACATATATATATGTGTGTGTATGTGTGTGTGTAATATATATACGTGTGTGTAATACATATATATGTGTGTGTGTATGTATGTGTATGTATACACACACACACACATATATATATATGTGTGTGTATGTATAATGATTAGATCACTCTCTGACTGACGTAAATGAACATTTAAAATTAAAATGTTTAAATTCAACGCTATTTCACGCGGTTAATGGTAGCCGAATGGATTAGGTCTCCGCCAATCGAGCCAGAGGTGTCTCGTGGTGCGAGGTTCGAATCGTTCGGTTGGTGTTAATCGTGGCACCCTGCACTGAAGAATCACGAAAGGATGAAACACTAGTGTCTCTAGGTATTTAATTATTATAGCAAAAAATAATTATATATATACATATATATATATATATATATATATATATATATATACATATATATATATAATAAAAATAAAAATTACAATTAAATTTACCAAGATGGTAAAATTAAAGTGTATTATAAATATTAAAGAATTAATATTTATAAAGTAATATCAACCAGATGTAAAAGCTCGATAAAACCAAGTAGGAGATAGAGCTTATAACAGGAGCAAACAGTTAATAAAATGTTTTATTAACTATTTGCTCTTATATATATATATATATATATATATATATATATATATGTATATGTATATATATATATATATATATATATGCTGTTTATTTGTTTTTTAGCGATACTTTTTGAATGAATTCAATTATTTATACGAAAGTGCATTTTTTTCTAAATGCGAGTTGAGAAAAATTTTCCCTTTTACCAATTTAGTACCCTCAAATGGGGAGCGGCATATGTAATGTTTTTAAAATATAATTATCCACTGATACGTGTTTGGTCGTCTACAACTCATTAGATAATCTCGCTAAATTCAGCCACTCTGATGAGATGACGAAATACGTGTCAGTGGATATATATATATATATATATATATATATATATATATATATATATATATATATATATATATATATATATATATATATTCAGAGGTAGAAATGGTAAAAAAAAGGATACAAATTATAAGTACAGTAGTAGAGCTGAATATGTTTTTTGTTGTTTTTGTTTTTTTTTTTACAACCTCAACTACTGATTTAACAAATGACAATTGTTTCCGCGGACAGAAAACTTACTGTCTGCTTCATGAAACGGAAAAAGTGAAAATGCGAAAGGAAAGAAAATATGATTTTTAGGGCCACAAATGGATATTAAGAAAACAAAAGAAATATAAAGAAAGAAAAAAGTATATAAAAAAAGAGGAGATAGAAAAAAAGGAAAGAAGCATACATTTGCGTCGTGATAAAATTAAGTTGAATTGAAAAATGACGAGTGTGGGGGTTGTGTATTTGAAATGAATTAAGCGGGTCAAAAAGCACACGTTGCCATGGTTGCAGTGAGGGGCTTACATATAATGAAATGCTATTAGGGGAGACTTATCTCGGTCGCAGTGTTAACATACATCTAGTTGATTGCATTCTAGCATACGTCCTATATATCCTACATATACACCCTAGATAGTTTGAGTGTGAAAGCATTTATATGGCAAATAGTAACAATACGTCCAGTTAGTTTAATATAAGTCCTATTATTTATATTGGGTTTGCGGCAATTGCGTGATTTGAGTAAAAGTTAAAAATAGTTAGAAAGATAGAGAGTAATTTGCTCTTTGTTTATATTCTAGTCGCCCCCACATTTTGGGGACGTATTATTTGTAATTAATTTATTATTTATATATTTATTTAAATATTTTCTATGTGCATAAAATTAAGTTATAAGTATGACATGTTCCGAAGTTTCATTTCTCGTCCCCATAGCTTAACTTATTGAGATTTAAACTCACCACCGCTCGATACGTAGCCAGATGTCTTAACACCTGACCACGAGATCTCAGCAATTCTAAGCACAGTTTTTATCGCTTTTAAATGTAAGATTGTTTATTTATTTATTTTTATGCGATTCTCTGGTTTATTTTTCATTCCTTGAGTTCTTTAAATTATCTGCCCTTTGTTTATAATCTCGCCGCCACCACATTTTTGGGACGTATTATTTGTAATTAATTTATTATTTAAATATTTATTTAAATATGTTTGCGTGCATAAAATTAAGTTATCTATAGACATGTTTCGAAGTTTCACTTCGCGTCAGTATAGCTAAACTTATTGAGACTCGAACTCACCACCAATCGATATGTGGTCTCGTGGTCCGGTGTTAAGACATCAGACTACGTATCGAGCGGTGGTAAGTTTGAGTCTCAATAAGTTTAGCTATACTGATGAGAAGTGACACTTCGAAGCATGTCATGTCTATAGATAACTTAATTATCAATGTATATCCTTGGTATTACTGTATCATTGGACTGAGTGGCTGTGACTGAAATAAATCCCTGTATGAAAGTTTTTTTTAACCTGTTTTTTTATTTTTGTAATTATTCAAAATTGTGTTGTGGTAATATCTGATTGTATAACCGTTGTGAATTTTAGTCCGAAAATGAGAGCTTCAATTTCGATGTCTGAGAGTGGTGAAATTTTGTATTGGATCCGGATGTCTTGTGGTCGTCTATTTTCTGTTTGTGATTAATTTGGTGAGTTTTTTTTTTTTTTTCAGTTTGAATACATGACGCGTATTGAATCTTTAGACTAATTTGTTTATATTTGTGATCGAATTTTGTATCATTTTGTGACTCTGTTGCAGGTCGATAGTTAATGTTCTGGCTTCGTGGGATAAATAGGAACGTTGGTGCTTCAAAAGATCCACTGAGGAAGATAAGATAATGTTTAATGTAGTCCGGGAAAATGTGGTGTGAATATTTCAAATATTTAAATGTACTTTTTGGTATTATTTATTTATTTATTTTTGTATACATTTAAGCAAAAAAGTTCAGTTGTTGTGGGAGTTGACTGCGAATAATGTTTTTTTTTAAATATTTTCACAGCTTTTGCTTGGAAGTTTGGTATTCCATGCCAACAGAATGATGAGGGGGAAAAGAAATAATCTTTTGGCGAGATGGAGAGATCAAAAAATGGAACAAACCAAATTATCTGTTCATCAATGTGTTTTTTCCTTACTGCAAGACTTCTTCGGGATAATTAGATTGAATTAAATAAAATATCAATACAATACTCAAAATATACTTGTTTGTGAAAACGATGGCTATTCTATTTCAGAACAAAAAAAAATGTCGTTGGCATTTCAAAATGTTATAACATTATGGAGTGTGTGAAACTTTTTAATCGTCATATCTTTAGATATTTTAACTCTTTATAACCTGAATAAAAATGTAGATGATTAAAAAATATTTATTACTTATTTTAGTTAGTTTAAAGGGTAATAATACCATGATTGTCTTCAAACAGAAAAATTATGAAGTTCAATAGTTAAACTACCACCGAGAATTTTTGTATTTAATAAACTTACCTTGATTATTAGCCATAGTGCTTGAAATAAAGTGTATTACATCCTCCATTCTATGAGACATGGCGGCATACTGAATGTAAACAATGGACAGTTGCAATCTGAAGGTATCTGACATCTACCCAGATACTAAACTAATATGTATAAGGCGTGTTTGAATCAATTCCCACTTAATTTATGCTGTTATATTTATTTATTTATTTATTTATTTATGACTGAACGAATTAGTTCAACCAGATCATCATCATCATCATCATCATCATGATTAGTTCAACCAGGTCATCATCATCATCATGCAGTTCTTCACAGCTGAAGATGAATAGTCAGGGTCTCGGTGCTTTATCCTGTGTCGTTGTAGCATTCCACGCTCTAATACAAATACTGCGAAGAATTAATAAAAGATATCCCATCATGATATTAGTCAGCCATTTTGAACTTTGGAAAGTTTTGGTCACTTTTGAAATGTGAAAAGAATTTGGAAGTGTTTCGGAAATTTTTTTAGATGAGGATTAGTTATTCGTATTATTTAGATTTATCGGACTACTATTCTCATCTTGTGTGTGATTTTCACAACGGTTCGGTCGACATAGCCTCCGACCTTCTCCAGGTATATCTTGTCGAACTCGGGAATGTTTCTGTCGAACTCGGTTGAAGGTTCAATCGTCAGTGTGGGCGACCGAAAAATACAACTGCGAATTACATAGGACCTCTATCCAGTCATGGCTGAGGGAACAAGAACATGCTACCTCCGTGAAGTAAATAAAGGGTTCCGCTCGAAATTCCGTCCAAATTCCCGAG
Source organism: Euprymna scolopes (assembly GCF_053919585.1). Classification (NCBI taxonomy): domain Eukaryota; kingdom Metazoa; phylum Mollusca; class Cephalopoda; order Sepiida; family Sepiolidae; genus Euprymna; species Euprymna scolopes. The sequence continues at coordinate 89,458,244 of NC_136509.1, forward strand.
TTTGACAGAAACATTCCCGAGTACGACAAGATACACTTGAAGAAGGTCGGGGGTTACATCGACCGAAACGATGAGAATAGTAGTCTAATGAATCTAAATAATACGAATTTTGAAGCATTTAAATTAATTCTGTCGTTAAAAATCCTCAATCCAGTCTATCAAATTACTAATGTTTTTTTTTCTTTTTCACTGTAGTTCACCCAAAACAAGATATGTTGCCACTTGGACCTATGGGGACTACTATTTTGGGATCATGTGAAGAGATAGACGAACACATTACATTTAATATTCTGCATGCAGTCAGGGGAGCAGAAATCAGGGAGGAAATTCCAAATTCTAGCTGTTTGAAGGAAAAAAAAAGTTACTAGAGTAGAAGTCTTGCCGGCATCTATGGCCCTCTACAGTGAAATGGTGGGATTTTGCTGCTAGTTCGGTTTGTCGGGTGTATGCACATCAAGGGGGGTGGCACAAGTGCGATGAGTTCGTCAGACCACATTTACATCTTATAGTTTTATAAAACCGACGTTATAATCTTAAGCGAATCAGTTTCATAATAATTTGATCCAATTAATAATTTTTTAATGAAGAAACTACAAAATTTAGATAAAGGGTAACGGTCTTTTTTACAAGGGTTTTATTCGTTATCATTAAGGTATAATTCACGTTGACACACCGGTTACCGTTAGATCACCGAAGTTAAGCAACGTTGAACCTGGTCAATACTAAAATGGTTGACTATTTGGTAATTCCAGGTGTTGTATGTGCTCTCGGTTTGTGTCGGCATTGTTCCCAATCGTCTAGCACTCCCCCTTGCAATTGGACTCGAGCGGTGCCGATTCAAAAGAGGTGTGGTTGGAGCTTGCGCAATCCTTGCCTCACAATTACATGCGCAGCTTCCCCTACAGAGAGTATCCATTGTCTTTTGAAGCTGAACGGAACCATCATATGTATTCAATCCGCCAATCCTATCTAGCAAAATTCTAATGTTTTTGGAAACAATTTACTTCTTATAATTTTACTAGCCTGGGAGCCCGGCATTACCAGGGTGCTTGGAGGTGTGTGTTAAGCAAAAACCAAAAAAAAAGAAGTGGTAGTAGGCAGGCAGGCTCGAACCTGTGACGCGATGGCGGAAAAGAAAGTGAAAGAAAATCTGACGTCTTACCGCTACTCCATGACGCGATCGGGAGTTCGAAACGTTAAAATTAGGCAAGGTCAATCCAACCGATACGATGATTTTAAAAAATGGATCGCAAAAAATCGACCTCTCCTTGTAGAAAACTGCCCAGTGGAGGGTGAAGGAATTAATGTTTTTGGTCGATTTTTCGATATTTGTCGTCCGAGACATCGAGGTTCTAAATGATACCGATAACGTGAAAATCCGTCAACTTTGTCGAAAGTTTTAGGCAGACATATATACATGCATACATACATACATATATACATTTAAACAGACAGGTGAGATTTATAGAATAGATTAAACTCGCGTTATAATCTTAACCAAATCAGTTTAAGAATGATGTGGTTCAACTAACAATATTTTAATGACGAAGCGATACCCTAACAGAAAAATTTAGAGATAAAATAGAAGGTAAGTATTAGGGAGGAGGGATACAATGTTTTTGTATTTTTTTCGTTTGATTCAAACAAAAAGCGTTCCAACGACGCCATTAATAGGCCCACAAAGATGTTTAACGAGTTTGCTCTTCTATTAACTCACGAAAGAAATATTTGCTTTAATTCGGCCAACAAATAGCCATCATAAAATGAAAATTAAATAGAAAATGTCGGTGCTTTGTAATTTTCCACTACTACTTTTGGTTATATTGTTTTAATCTTCCCGCTCTTTTTTGTTGCGTGCGTATGTGAGCGTGTGGATCTGTCGGCGTGTGATAGGATCTTATATTTATATGTGTACGCGTGTCCAGGTGTTCATATATATGTTAATGTGTGTGAGCCTGTATATATATATATATATATATATATATATATATATATTAGAAATATAAGATTGAGCATGCGTATTTGTCCGTACACACACACACACACACACACACACATACACATATATGTGTGTGTGTGTGTGTGTGTGTGTGTGTGTGTGTGTGTGTGTGTGTGTGTGTGTGTGTGTGTGTGTGTGTGTGCAGTAGTAGTAAGTTATAAAATATATATGGCAAATTGACACTTTTATGCTACACAGAATATTTCGCGTTTCATTCCGCATGAGCATTCGTCAGGCTTATGCCGTAAATACTGAAAATTTACGCATAAAATTATATTTTCGTATATCAATTTATGTGATTAAATGAAGTAGTTATATATATATATATATATATATATATATATATATATATATATATATATATATAGTTAGTAATTTATAAAATATATATGGCGATTAAGCTACACTGAATATTCTGCGTTTCATCCACCATAGGATTCGTCAGGCTTATGCGCATAAGCCTGACGAATCCTATAGTGGATGAAACGCAGAATATTCAGTGTAGCTTAATCGCCATATATATTTTATAAATTACTAACTAGCTCTACCTACGTATTGAACACTTTTGAAGTAAATACTTAAAGTTTACGCATAAATCTATACTTTCGTATATTAAATTTATGTGAGTAAATGAAGTAGTCATATATATATATATATATATATATATATATAACTATGAAAATGTATATTGCAATTTAGATACACAGAATTTTTCTCGTTTCATCCTGCTAAGGATTCATCAGGCGAATAACTGAGAAATCTTTATGAAGAAACGCGCAAAATTCCGTGTAGCTTAATTGACATATATATCTTCCTAACTTACTACCTTGCTATACTTACGTATTGAGCACTGTTGTAGTAAACACTGAAATTCGATACATTAAGTATTATAAAATTTCATATGGGTATATGAAATAACATATATATATATATATATATATATATATATATATATATATATATATATATATATATATATAGAGAGAGAGAGAGAGAGAGAGAGAGAGATTATAATTTAGATGGTTCAAAAAGTGTCTTGATAACAGTATAAGTTTTGGATGTTTTCAGAAGAGTTGGTGAAGGGCATTTTCAGTTTTTTTTTCTTTTTTCTTTCGTTTTTTTTTTTCTTTTTTTCGTTTTTTTCTTTCGTTTTTTTTCGTTTTTTTCTTTCGTTTTTTTTCTTTCGCTTTTTTCTTTTGTTTTTTTCTTTCGTTTTTTTTCTTTCGTTTTTTCTTTCGTTTTTTTCTTTCGCTTTTTGCTTTCGTTTTTTCTTTCGTTTTTTTCTTTCGGTTTTTTCTTTCGTTTTTTTCTTTCGTTTTTTTTTTCTTTTTTTCTTGGCTGTTCCCGTTATTTATGTCTTTATTTATTTTTTTAATTTCATCCGCTCATTATTTTAACGTTGGATTATTTTTACTCTCATTTTGTCTTTCACTCTTTTTTTAGTTTCATTCATGATTATTTTTCTTTTGTTTCCTGTACTTTTTTTTATTGCATTCGTTCATTTCTCTTTCCTTAATTTTTCTTTTCTTACTTTTTCTTTTTTCTTTTTGTCTTTCTCGTTATTTAATTATTTACTTAGTTATAATTATACTTACTAATAATTTGTTTCTTTCTGTATCTATATTATATTACTCTTACTCTATCTGCCCCGCTTTCTGTCCGTTCCACTTTTCTCGGAAACTACTAAACCGATGGATGAAATTTTGTATAGTTCTTTGTTACGATAAGAAGCAGTGAACTAACTATTATGGTAGCCGTTCGATGCAGAATATGGAGTTAATAGGGAATCACCACAATACTACATTTACTCTAGATGTTCTCTCGAAAAACTCTGTGGGGATCTGGCTGAAATCTTGTACGTATCTTTGTAATAATAAGGTGCAGCGAACTAAGTATTATGCTCTCCGTTTTGAAGTCGCTCGCATATCAATAACTGAGCATATTAAGAAGTTCGTTGCCTATTTTTTTTCATTCATGTTCTTTGGTTTCATGTTTTACTGTTATGCGTATTTTGCAACTTACAACTGCATTTTGTCATGCCTCTGGTCCTTTATATAAGTTTTTAATTTTATTCTTAATTTAAACACCACTCCAGAAAAGATAAAATTAATTCTCTGGAAAGAATTAATTTGCTAAATTTTATGTCCAATTGTGAATATTAAATTCAAGATATAATGATAGTAAACCTAATGTTTAGAATCCTTATTTTAATTTTGATCGAAATTCATTATATGATTTTGATACGAGAAGCCTGAAATCGAAGGCTTAAGCTTAAAGAATCTTAAGAAGAATCTGAAATTCAGGAGATCTTGTATATGATTTTGATTCTATGAAAGTACCAGAAATTTAAGGCTTAAGCTTAAAGGGTCATAAAAAGAAACTGAAACCCAAAGAATTCATGCTTAAGTTGTGCCTAGTTATGGATTAAATTAAATTAAATCTGAAATATTGGGATTTCAAATAGGAAGTTGTGCAGATATTACGCTCCATAAAATCCATTTAAAACTATGTTAAAAAGTAAAATTTAAAAAATATGTATTAACTAGCAGGTTGCCCAGTGTTGCCCAATCGTAAAATACGCTCAAATACGATATTTTAATTTATGCAAATTTTGCATTTATTATTATAACGCCAATTCTCTATTGATTATTATATTGTACTAATATATAGTAATGATTCCAACAGTTAAAAAAGAATATGACTTGGGTGCTATCAGCTAGAATCGAAACTAAAACACTTAGCTCTCCAGCGTTATTCACTACCATATGACCTAATAGCAGATGGATACCAAAACTTTAAAAATTAAAGAATTTTAACATAGGAATGTATATTTACACATGCGTACGTGAACACTTTAAGCTGACTTACGCCTGCCAAGTTCCAATTTGTCAATTTTGACTCCTTAGAAACTATTTTTACCGGCTGTAAACTAAAGCAAATATGTTCCACAGTTTCGAATACTCTATGTATATCAAATTTAAAATCTGTCGACCAACAATTGAAAGAGTAGTTTGACAGAGACCATTACGCACACACACACACCCAGGGTCATTTATAATATATATATATATATATATATATATATAGAGAGAGAGAGAGAGAGAGAGAGAGAGAGAAATTAATGTCTAATACCTATTGTTAAAATTCCATCAAAATCAGAATAATTTTGACTCGTTTAACTCTAGTTGTGTGCAGATAAATATAACTAAATATAGCTCACATTGCGATTCGTTACGCCTATCAGCTGTGTTTTAAAATTCATAATCATCAGTTTATTAGTTTTAAATGTAGAAGCTAACTTGCATTCAGTTGTAGATTTAGGTACGGAATGGCTTGTTTCGTTTAACCCTGTTAAGCCTCTGCACGTATCTTTCAATCGTATGCGTGTCCCTTTTATGCTTGAGATTCTCTTGAAAACAAATCAACTCTGAAACTTTTTCCACTTTCTTTCTCATCAAATCTTTCTTCGAGTTCATATATTAGATCCGTTGCTCTTTCAGCATCGGGTAAAATGGGTTTTCTCTCTCTCCTCCCTCTCTCTCTCTCTCTCTCTCTCTCTCTCTCTCTCTCTCTCTAAACACTTTCTCACAAATCGCTGCTGGTGCTACCAGATCAGGCAGTCTGAAGATATATGTTTCCTGAGACGAAATGCACCTAACATTGATGCTTATTGTGTTTCTACTCCCTTTTGCAAAACTCATTCATGTTCTGCAGGGCAAGGAACAAAAACGATAAAATCCACTCTAAAACAACCAAACCAAACACTACAAACTATCGATTGAAGATACAAAGAGCTTAAAGAATAAAAACCTTCTACAAAATAACTGAATGCCATATGAAAACTATTTTTTCCAAAATAACTGAATTCGGCATTAAATAACCCAAAAAGGGTTGATATTCCGTCAAACAAAAAAAAACAACTAAGCAATTCGCTTTCTCTACAAATCTATTATCAGAGCATGTATGGAGTATCTGTTGCAACATCTGGACGTTCTTGATAAATTGCAGAAACGTATCTGCAATTTGATTAGCCCCGCATTTTGTTCTTCATTGCAACCTCTCTCTCTCTCTCTCTCTCTCTCTCTCTCTCTCTCTCTCTCTCACACACACACACACAGACGTGATTTTACTAGTCTCAGTCTTTTCTACAAATACTATTATGGCTATTGTGCTTCAGAATTGTCCCATTAGATTATGCAGAGAGTACTGTTGTCATATTTGGGCTTATGACTCTCTGTCCTATTTGAAGATTCTTGGTAAGGTGAAAACAAAAACGTATCTGCAATTTGATCGGCTCTACCATTTCTTCTCCATTGCAACCTCTCTCCCACAGACGTGATGTTGCTATTCTCGGTATTAAGAGACTAGCAATAAATATTATTATGGCATGTGTCCTTCAGAATTGTGTGATCTCTTCCCTGCTTCTTTGTTCCAGCATGTTTGTGCTCCTTAGTCTAGTGGTTTCGATCAATTTACTCTTCTGATGCCTCATTTTAGATATGAAATATTATTACACTCAATGTGACCCGCTGAGTCAGCCATGAAGTACGGATTAGATTATTTGAATAAAGTACAAGGCCAAGTATTTTTTAATAAAAAGGCAAAATCCCATGTTAACGTTTCTGTTGTCAATTGTGCTCTTACTGTTTATGTCTCCGTTTCTCGCTGTCCTCTTCCTCTCTCACTCCCTCTCGCTGTACGTAATATACTGAGTTTTACTGGGTTCGTGCAATTCAGTAAATTTTCATATACCAATAAGTTTTAAGCAAAAGAGAGATGACTTAAAGAGTAAGCTACAAAATTATCATATTTCATAATTGAGCATTAATATACTGTATAAACAAAACCAAGACTTACAAAAAGGGGTTGATAGCAACAGAACGTGTATTTCACTTTAAGTTAGAATTGTTTCCATACCAGTTCGACAATTTCAAGCATTATGGCGGTTGAAAATTTTCACAACCAGCATTTCTTCAGACCTCTTAAATAAAAACACACTTGACAATAGAACATTTTTAAAGAAAATTCTCTTAACGGAAAAGAGGCATGTGAAAAAAAAACATTTACCCTGGAGGCATCCGCCGTGAAAAAAAGCTCATTCAAATATTAATATATCACCAAATTTTTGTATCCTTATTTAAAAACCAAGTTATAAGAAGTTTCCACAAAAAAACGGTAGCCATTTAAAAAAATTTTATGTATCCCATTCATTGAATTCCTGAATTAGATTTCTATATTTGTTTATTTCACATAATTAATTTTTTTAAAAAGAGTTTTTTAATTTTTATTTTTATATTTATAATATGGCTAATAACAACCTTGCAATAACATTACGGTTAATTTTTGGTTTCGTATTCGTTCATTTGTGGCAAGCAATGTTTACAATTTATCGATTGTTTTATTACTTAGATTTAAGACCATTTTAGGGTTAATATTTTATTGAATAGGAGAACAAAGAAAAATAATACATTATATTTATTAATCCTCATGCAACATATCGAATGAAGGATTCTATTCTATTTTTCATTATTTAATATTTTAAAATTCGTTATCATTCTGATCAAACATGGTTCTATATAGTTATGAAAAAAGACAATTACGAAGGGAGATAATCCAATTACGTTGTTAACTGTTAGTAGATGAATTTTGTTGAAGTAAAAGTCATATTAGTACTCATAACAGTTAAAGGAAGATAATTGATGTTTCAGGTCTAGTGAGTGCTAGAAAGGGTCTATGATTTAATAATTTATTTAATTACACACACACACACACACACACACACACACACACACATATATATATATATATATATATATATATATATATATATATATATATATATAAAGTGCTACGATAGCTTATTTGACAAATTAAGAATATAGAATATATTTTTAATCTTAAAACTGATTATTTGCCCATGGGTTTAACCTGCATCTGTTAGTCATAATCTACTTGGGTTACTTATGGCGTCAAAATCAAAATTACAATTCGTGTATTGTGTTCTTGGGTACCTAAATAAAA
>NC_136509.1:89473763-89486263 GCF_053919585.1 Euprymna scolopes
GCGCTTTTGTTTAACAGCAAGACCAATTACCCTCGAAAAGGGAGCCGCACTCGAGTGAATTATGACGCGCCATATGTTCCGGTGGTGGACGTCCGGGCGCTACGTAGTAAGGAGCAAGCGGAGTGCGCGTCAAGAGGTGCGTAAAAGTAAGGAAAGGGGAGAAAATATGTGTGGACGAGGTGTGGAGGGTTAAGAGAAAAATAGTCAGAACAGTTTAGAGAAAACGAAAGATTGGCATGGTATGGTAGCCATGTTTTTTTATGTTTTTTTTTATAAGTCCGATAGCCTGACAGCGCATAGAGTAAAAGGCATGGAGAAAACAGCAACCAAAAACAGGGAACAGTATTACGTTCACTTATGCTCGGCAAGGATGGGTGAAGAAAAACCTTCCAATCTCTTGGATCGGCCACAGAATAATTGTTTTTGTTGCTTCATTTAGGACAATATAAAGATCAACACTTAAGAGTTAAAATCAAGAAAATGTCGAAAAAAAAAAGGCAGAGAAAGACTGTATATCGAACATGTATATTTTTTGTTCTTGTTTTGTTTGAAAAAAAATTAAAAAAAAAAAAAATAAGAAACACTTTCCGCCATGATTGTCATTTTCGAAAATAAGATTAAAAATGGGTTCGGGCTCTGACTTTTTGGATTTATTTTACGGAACCGGAAACTACACTTAATTGAAGAATACAATAACTGTTTCTTAGATTTCTGACGTCAAGTGTACTCGAAACGAACTTTATTTCAGCAGATGGAGAAAACTATGGTTTTATCGACGGAAAATAGCACACCGATGACCATTCTCTGTAGGAGTTTGACCACCTGCAATATTTTTAATCTATTGTATGAATTCATGGAGTTCTTCACTTAATTTTATGCAGGTCGCAAGGGGCCTTAAAAATCGACTTCGGGCCGGAGTTAAAGACATCGGTTCGTCTGCAAAGTCTTTTTATTTTTATATTTGCAGTGTGGAACGATAAAGCTATCGTACTAAAAACAAAAAAAAAAGAAAAAAAAAACACTATAGCTTTATTTTAAAGCGGGTTTAGGTTGGGAGAGAAGGGGGGACCAGTGAAAGAAGGGTACGAAAGTCGTAGCACTCCTTTTGATGCCAAGCCTGTGTCTCTTTGGACTTGTGGGCCGGCGCCAAGTTCTGCTGTCACACTCAGGGTCTGCCAGTGGCCACCTGATTGCATCACACTTTTCAGCATATCCAGGTACACTTTGGTGTTGACTTTCAAAGCAGACTTCGAAGCTGTAAGACGGCATGATGTCGTCTTCACTTAAAACAACACGAAAGACCATAACGGTGTCCAGTAACTGAGTTTTCATCACCCTGAGTATGTTCCTGTTATTCGTGGCAATCCAGCAATGCATTTTGAGGGTGCTGGCAATGGTACTGTTATCATAATTTGAATCAGTAGCGCATCTACGATCTCACTCGTTGAACACTGTGTCACTTTCAGACATGATAGAAGGCTCCTATCGCTCTTGGGTTTTTTTACACAACTGGCCAACTAGTAGATGGTTGCAACAAAAAAAAAGAAAACCGGTTTTCATCAAACGGAAATGGAATCATGTCGTGTTTTCTAGGGCGACAATTTTATCGTTCCATCTTGTAGAGATAAAAGGAGTAAAAATCATTTCCCTTTGTCTGCCTGTTCGTTCTACTTTTTCTCGGAAACGATGAGCTTGATCAGACGAAAATTTGATATTGAAGGAGCGGATTGGCGCACCCTTTCCGGCCTTGACAAAGTTCAAAACCAGCTTCAAAACCTAGCAGGTGATATCCCTTTTCTCCTCCCCGCAACCTCTTTCTCACAGAAGAGACTTTGAGAGTCTATCTCTATTTCATCGTTATTTCCATGGCAAATGTTCGGCTGAGCTCCAATTTTTCATCCTCCCTGCAAAACTTTCAGAAGCACTCATCTAGCTACAACCACTGTCAACAATTTTCTCCATTCTCTATCTGTGGCTAAATCTAAACGAAAATTGCATCAACAAAACTTCTTTCCTAGAATTATCTATCCGCCTGTGGAACTCTATATCGGGAGTTTGCTTTCCAGCTAGCTACAATATGGTCGTCTTTAAGTCCAATGTAAACAAATTCTTGTTGCGCCGATTCCTTAATCAAATTCTACCTAATTTCCATCATTGCCGATCACGACATTCTTGTCTCGCTGACCACTTTACACTCACTCTTATCCTCGATTGGCCTTCAGGCCTCGATAAGTGGTGACTTAAGTATTATGGTGCCTATACCATGCATACCAAGGGATTAATAGGAATTAATCGCGAAGATGTTTTCTAGGAAACTACTGAGTCGACCTGGCTGAAATTTTATTATGATAATGTGCAACCATCTAAGTATTATGGTACCTGCTCAATACACAGTTAGGGATTACTAGTGATTAGTAGGGATTAGTCACCATTACACCATATTTACTCTAGAAGTTTTCTCAGAAACGATTAGACCGATCTGGCTGAAATTTTGTTATGATCAGGTGCAGCGAGCCAAGTATTACGGTATTGAAAACGTCTAAGTCGCTATCTCTATTCTTTCTGCCAATCCGACCGTTTGCTTTCGGACGCAATTTAACGGTTTCCCATCGGTTTATTATGACCCACCTAATTTGCCTTAGAATAGTGGCGTTTCGTAATAACTCGTGAGCTTCAGGCGTCGCTAAATTTGTTTCAAGCCAACGCAAAGTTATTTTGGAAAATTAAGGACAATATTTTACCAGTGCTTATTATGTTTTACACTCTAATTTTTGTCTCGGCAAATCATGCAATGATTTACGTCATCAAATATATATATATATATATATATATATATATATATATATATATATATATATATATATATGGTGCGTCCCCAGAAAACTCGTCCCTTTTTGCTAGGTAGGAAAACAGGTCCGCTATTGAATAGATATCGATTGAAAACACATTTTATGATTGTTCTTGAAGGAAATATTGTTTTTTAAAGTCGACTGCGCACTCCCATAATATTTGAAAAAATTATTTTTAACTCTTTTTTTTTTTTTAAAGATAAACTTGATCACGGAGTCAAGACATGAAAAACGAAACGATATATTTATTTTAAAAAATACCCTAGTATTAACACTATTTTTGTGTTATTATGAAACAAAAAAAAAAGAAAGAAAACACTTACGTAATGTCAAAGAAAGCAATTATTTTATTTTAAAAGAATTAATTTAGTTTTAACAATTCCTGTGTTATTACGAAACAACAAAAGAAAGAAAACACGGTACTTATGTATTTTTGGTACCGCACTGAAATAATAACGTTATTATTTCGAAAGCCATTTTTAACATGGGGAGGGGAGGGTATCGTTTGAAAGTAATTTCGGGAGCACTTGTGCAGTATTCAGACGGTGGCTATTGTTATTATTATTTACTATAATAATTATTATAATTTAATAATTATTAAATGGATTTATTCAATTATCCCTAACAATATTTTATTCGCGTGTTTTGTTGAGTAGCGAATATATATATATGTGTGTGTGTGTATCATCCACATACAGTACAGTTTCGCTATTTCATAGCTCATCAGTGCGGCTAGACAGGCAACTACCTCAAGCCAGGATTGAAACCCGACCGCCTGTACAACAGTCTAGGCTCCTAACCATTACGCTAATGCTGATTAACGATGTTTTGACATCGTCCGAAATACTTAAGCTCCATTTGAAATATATGTAATCATTTTTGTGTGTAGTTTTGCGGTGAACTTCCAATCTACACGATATTAATAATAACAATAATAATAATAATCTTCTTGCTCGGATGATTTGGCAATATCCCGGGTGTGCTAATATGCAACAGTATCCACGACTGGTTTGAATACGATCTACGCGGGTTGTGCCCTAGGATTGTGTAACGCTAGGAAAGTTTTTTGTAAAGAAAGACGCACACATTTTAAAGTCATTTATTTTCTTATCCGTCGCGCGTAAAAAACTGAAACGTAAGGCAAAATAAAACCAGATATGTCAGCATGATACCTTACACGCGCACACAAATACACAGTTTTTTTTGTTTGTTTGTTTTTGTACAAATTTTTTGTTCCTGTTATTTATTTATTTATTAGTCTAAAAATGTTTAATTAATCGTACATGAAAAAAGCTGTTCTTGCCGTCAGCTTCCCGTTTGAAACTGAGGGATATCTTACTGCAAAATCAGGTAAAAATCTAACGTTTAACACTAATACAATCTTAAATGTATTTCAATAAGATAACGTAAGGATGTTTTTTGTTTTAGGGGGTTTTTGTTTCTTTTTTTTGTTTTGTTTTGTTTTTTGTTTTTTTTGCTTTGCTGTAATTTCATTCGCACCGACTGAAGTGTGGGGGAAATAAAACATTATTTTAATTAAATAATAATTTAAAGATATAAAATTCTGATATGGATCAGCCGGGTAAATTTGTTGTTTTTTAGGACTAACCAAATAAGAGAAGTCGATGGATATCCCGAAGTCAAGTAGTTCTCTAGCCATTCTTGGTGGGTTGTTTCCAACGCGTCAGTCTCGGTGTGCGGAGAGACCAAAGATGTGTCTACGCGATAAAAACGTGAATACATGGAATAGAAAATAGTTCCCTTTTTGTTTTTGGGGTTTTTTCTTTATTATTATTTATCTATTTATTTATTTATTTAGTATTTGTTTGCTTTTTTGTTTTGTTTTATTATTATTAATGTTTTCATTTTTTTTTAGTTTTTTATTACTTTCTTTTTTATTTCTTTTTATTGCGTACTGCTTTTTGTTGTTACCGATATTTTAAGACAAGGGTTAATTATTCGTATTATTGGGATGCTTCGAACTACTGTTCTCATCTTGAGTGGTATTTTCACAATATTTCGATCCGTGTAACCTCCGACCTTCTCCGGGTGTATCTTGTCGAACTTGGGAATCTTTCTATCAAACCCGTCAATCTTCATGGAATTTCGAACGGAACTCTTTATTTACTTCACAGCATGTTCTCGTTCCGTCAGCCATGATTGAATAGAGGACCTAAGTAATTCGTAGTTGTACTTTTCAATCGCCCACACTGAAGATTGAACCTTCAACCTTCAAAAGAACATTACTTTGCAATTGATTTTTTTCTGTCAAACATTAGAATCTGCACGGAATTTTTGCTTGTTTGAAGTCAAAACGTATGATTATGCTGCCATGAAGGAGAGAATAATTCATTCGGAGAATTGCTATTTCTTATATCTATTATATTTATTATCTGTATATTCGTAAATTTTGCCCAGCAAGTCATTATTCAAGCACATCTGATTGAACACGACACTTATTCTTTTACCGATTTTTCTGGGTATCTTTTCAATTCGCCGAGCGGTCCTTTTTATTTCAATCGGCATACTGTATAGAATGGCGCCCAACAGTTGTTGTTCGGCCATATTCTAAAGCGCTTTCTATCGGTGTGTCCGATTATCATCAGGAGCGGTTGTTGTTGTTGTTGTTGTTGTTGTTGTTTTCTTTTTCTTTGATGCTTGTTGTTGTTGTTATTATTATTATTATTATTATTATTATTATTATGATTATGATTATGATTATGATTATTATTATTATTATTATTATTATTGGTGGTGGTGGCGGTGGTTAAAGGTGGATGCAGGAAGGTTACGGGCGAATTATTTTTAGTTTTAATTTCAATTTTCTTTTTTTATAGATTATTTAGTTACTTATTAGTTATTAAATTCTGTTAGTATATCTATCCCGGTGTTAAATAAGATCCGGTTCAAATGTATTATCTTAATCCACATGTTCTCATGATTGGGTAAAGGTCCTAATAATTCGTAGAGGGTCGTGAACCTTCAACCTCTAGAAAAGTGTAACTTACAATTTAATTTAACAAGCCTTGTAGAAAAAGAGCTCGTGGCGTAATGGATAAAGTACCTCGAGTTCGACAGAGAGTTTCCCGAGTGTTACAAGATACACTCAAAGAATGCCTCAAGTTACATCGACCGAAACGTTGTGAAATACTCAAGATGAGAATAATATTCCGAGGAATCCAAATAATTTGAACACGTTTTAATTTTTTTTTTTTATTACTTACGTTTATCAATGACTAGCAAGGAAACTCGACGTTGCCCGGGATTGAATAATGATCAACAAATGTTTCACATTCCCATATTTTTATTGTCATTGAAATCGGTGAAATCGCCTATTTTTCAACCACATCAATTAATTGTCTACTCTAGTTGGGGATCCACCGCGGTGCACAGGAGAAAGTTTCACACGCCTTCCCGCGGTGACTTAGTCCATGTGCAGTGTAGTCTACATTGCACTGTATAGAATGTACCGTTAATTATATAAAATTATTTTTTCATACATAATGGCTTGAATTAAAGTTTCAAATGCAAACGTAAACTATCAGGCTTCAATTGTGCTCTAAACGGAAGAATTCATTGCGAATGCGCTCTATCCTCATCAAAGCACCTGCTGTTGATTTTATATGTCGGTCCTTTCTGGTTGTGTGGTAATAAAATTTCTCACATGCACTTGTGATGTTAGGCTGTGTAAGGTTATTCAAAAGCACTTTTTTTCATCGGATTTTTTTATTATTCATTATTGGTATTAATCGAATGCACTCAGATACAAAACCTATCTAAAAACACTGCCAGACACATAAAGTACATTTGAGTGAAATTTCAAAAACATCGACATAACTATTTCGAAGTTCGTATAGAACAAACTCATACATACACAGAGATAAAGTTCCTTGCCGTCTTCAAGTCCAACATAAACAAATTCTTGATGAGCCGTCCACTTAAGTAATCCAATTGACCAAATTTCAACTAGCGACAATTACTACGATATTGCCCCCTTGACTACTGTAACAAAAAAAAAACATATTCTATTAAAAACTTTTTCTTCAAAACCACTGGATTCGGCATTAAATAACCTTAAAACAAAAACAACCAACCAAATTGTTATATGAAAGTTTAGAATAGTTACTTAACTCATGTTAAGAATTCTTTATACTATAGAATCACCGCTTATCAAGGCCCGGATGTCACTCGAGGATAAGGGTTAATAAGTGTCTGGTGGAACAACACCGTGATGATCGGTTGTGGTGGAAATTGGATAGACATTTATTATTTAAGATTACGGTCTAACAAGAATTTGTTTACGTTGGACTTGAAAACGACCGTGTTATAGTCAATCATGAGGCAGCTCCGCGATATTGTGTGCCATAGACGAGCAGTTCTGGGAATAAAAACTTTGCTCAGGAATTTTCATTTAGACACAGATAGAGAGTAAGAGAAATTGCTGGGTGGGCGGATGTTTGCCTAGGTACAATTGTAACAGAGCGCGGACGCGCGTATGCAAATGCATACGAAATGCGAAATGACGTCACTGTTAGGAAAAAGACTATAAAAAGGAGAGAGAGAGAGAGAAGAGAAAGAAAGAAAGAGCGCACATTAGAGAGAATGATTACGTGAAAAACGTCACAGCCGTAATGAGAAGTCACGTGTGGTGGGAGAATGGGGAAATAAATGTCGTTGTTGCACAAAAACGTTTTTTTTTTTTTACAAAGGAGTCACTTATCAAGGTACGGAGGCCACTCGAGGATAAGGGTTAATGAGTGTACAGTAGTCAATGGGACAATATCGTAGTAATCGCTAGTAGTGGAAATTTTGTAAATTTGATTACTTCAGAGGAGGACTTATCGAGAGTTTGTTTACGTTGGACTTGAAGACGACAATGTTCTAGTCAGCTGAAAAGCAGGCAAACGGAAAAGAGTTTCACATGCGTGCAGTTCTAAGAAATAAGCTTTGTTCATGTAATCCACGTTTAGGCTTGGGCATAGATAAAAGTGGGGGAAATTATTGTTAGTAGTTTCAGCTAGACGAGTGTTTTTCCTGAAAGTTTCGAAAATGGGACCATAGATTGGAGCTCAGACGAGCACTTGTTATTAAAATAACGATAGAGCAGAGACAGGTTCGCAACATCTCTTTTATGGAAAAGAGAATGTAGGGAAGAGAAAAGACTACGAAGTCTATTTTGAACTCTGTCAATGCAAGATAAGTGCTTTCAGCAGCTCCTACCCAGTACTCCATCTTAGGATGTGCGTGGCTCTTATATAGTTAGAGAATTGCATCGGCAGTGAGATATCTACTGGAGCAGTAGAATGATGCAAGTTCGAGTTATTCTTAGTCTTGGTCTCCCTTGCAAAGTACACTATCATAAATTTGCCTTACTCTCTATCTGTGCCTAAAACTACGAAATTTCTAACTAATACCGTTATTATTTCAACATGGTCCGTATTCTGCATAAGTACCCGATTTTGTTAAAATTCAGTTTAAAGAAACCTAGGAATTTCAACGGCATTAGAACTAATGGCGATTGTTTAGGCTGTATAAAAAAAAAACGGTGAAAATATTTTCACGGAAGGAAAAGATGTGAAAGTAAGCGATTGCGTATCCGAAAGGGAAATCCGAGATAGAAATATTATCGACACTTCTGCAGTCCGGAAGAGGGAGAACAAGAAAGTTGGCGTATCATCGGTCCGAGAGTAGTAGACAATAGTCGTGTGTGTAAGGCTGCAAACGAGCTGGTATCTGAACTTACCATCTGGATTGTATTGTACTGCTTTCCCGAAAACTATTCACACGTGCGTGAAAGGTTCAAACAAAATAATTTTTTTTTTAAATAAATAAAAAATATAAAAACAAGATGGCGGAAGGTAGCAACCTAAAAAAGTGTCGAAATGAGTAAAAAATGAAAATAAAATTCATTGAAATAATTTTTTTTTTTTTGTAGAAATTTTTGTGAACTCCAAAGATTTTAAATGAAGAAATGAAGAGTTTTGAAATTAAGATAAACAGTAACAGACGGTAAATACTACAGATAGAACATTTGATACGTGTTTCCTTTTTTAAATTTTGTATGCATACAAGAAAAAAGTTATCCGTTAAGTCACTGTTTGGATCAGAAAAACGAAGTGAGTTCTAAATGTCAGTTAAATATAGGGAAAAAAAAAAAGGAAAATCGAAAATTCGTCCTCATTTTGTTCGCAATTTCCCCAAAAACAAAACTAAATTCACAGGGGCATTAGTGCGTGAGTGATTCAAGCAAAGATGGCGAAAGGGAACAAGAAAATGCGTCGATAAAGAAGCAAAAAATCCAAGACATTTTTCCAATGACTAAAAATTGAAAATAAATTTCATTGAAATTAATATATATTCTTTTCTTACAAATTTTTGCGAATTCAAAAATGTTTACATATAAAGTGAAGATTTTTAAAATTAAGATAAACATTGCCAGACGGTAAATATTGTATATCGAACGTTTGATGAATTTTTTTTTTTTTTTTTTTTTTTTTGCATATAAATAATTTTTTTTTTTTTTTTTTTTGCATATACGCAAAAAATGTGACCCGTTTATTAATTTTATTTTTATCGCGGACTATTATCCTCATCTTTTCTTAGATGTTTCACGACGTTTCGGCCAACTATTCCTCTGGCCTTCGTCAGGGGTAACCGCGACGGATAAGAACTCTGAATCTCCTGACTGCATTCACTGCCTTCCATAGTTGTCGTCTCACCACGTTTTTTTATGGCCAAGTAAGCCTCTGGCCGGCTTTGGGTAAGATTGAACCCGCTATCTTCAGACAATTCTCACCTGGAACCGTAGAGATTCAACGTCTCTATCAATCCTACCCAAAAGCGGCCAGAGGTTTACTTGTCCAAAACGTGGTGAGACGACAACAACTACGGTTGAATGCAGTCAGGAGATTCGAAGTTCCTATCCCATTGCGGTTACTACCTGATGAAGGCCAGAGGAATAGTTGCTTTCTTTTTATCTCCAATGTGTAGTCATCTGGGAAGAACTCTATCCACTTGCCAATCCCCCTCTTTTTCTTTTCTCCCACACTTAGACCCCACTCCCACTTAGAGATTGGCCTGCTTGTTTTGGGTAGGATTGATAGAGACATTGAATCTCTACATTTCCAGGTGAGAACTGTCTGAAGATAGCGGTTTCAATCCTACCCAATGCCGGCCAGAGGCTTACTTGGCCAAAAACGTGGTGAGACAACAACAACTACGGAAGGCAGTAATTGCTGAGAATGTAGTTAGGAGATTCGGATATCCTATCCTGTCGCAGTTACCATCTGACGAAGACCAGAGGAATAGTTGACCGAAACGTCGTGAAACAACTAAGAAAAGATGCGGATAATAGTTCGCAATAGAAATAAAAAATTAATAAATAATACTCATCTCAATAAACTCTAATTAAATAATATGTGACCCTTTTAGTCATTCATTGAGCTGAGGTTAATTGGTTTGATTAAAGTTGGAAGAAGGATTTTAAACATAATGTTTGGCTGCTTTATGTCTTGATTACAAAAGATTATATTAAAAAAGATTATATTAACATTATTAAATTTTAAAATCAAACTTATGAAATAATGTTTTCAAACATGTGACCAAGTTTATCTATTCAAAATCCGCGCTTATCACACAACTCAGATTGACTCAGAATTTACAACAATTGTCAACAACATCGGACATCTTCTATGAATATGTTGCTTTAACAGCGAAGTCTTAGCAAAAAGTATTACATAGTACTAGCGGCGGGGTGGAAGGGATTTGCCCGGTTGTAAAATGCGCTTAAATATGATATCTTAATTTGTCTGGATTTCGGGTATATTATTATCGCCATCAACTAGAATCGAAAGCAAAGCATTCAAAGCTGATGACGTTACCACTGTACCAACGTGACACGCATATAAACTGATTAAAAATTAAAAAATAAAGTAAGATGAACGTACAAAATGTATAATGATTATTTTTTTAGTTTTTGACTCATTTTTGACCCTTTAAAAATTACACGATTTTTAGTTTTAGAAGAGATAGAGTTTGAAAATATGGAGAAAGTTTACGCATAAAATTATACTTTCGTATATTAATTTATGTGATTAAACGGAGTAGTCATATATATATATATATATATATATATATATATATATAGATAGATAGATAGATAGATAGATAGATAGATAGATAGATGTTATTTTATTTGTTTTTGCAATACGTTTTGAATGAATTCAATTATTTGTACGAAAGTGCATTTTTACCAAAATGCAAGTTGAGCATAATTTTCCCTTTGACCAATTTGGTACCCCCAAATGGGGAGCGGGGTATATATTGTTTTTAAAATATAATTATCCACTGATACGTGTTTCGTCGTTTACGACTCATCAGAATGGTTGTATCTAGCTATATATATATATATATATATATATATATATATATATATATATATATATATATATATATATATATATATATATATAAAATTCCCTATATAATAGGTCAAAGACGCTTTCTATTTCTTCTACTAATGGAACAGACTTGGATTTGAACTCTAATCGACACTTCTATTTGCCAAATCGTTAACCACTGTGTCCACCCGCACCCTAACTCACACCAACCACCACAAAGTTTAAATATTGGTGTACAATTCACAGTCTTCAGGCAAGAATTCAACACAGGAGGGAAAAAATAAAAACGAGTTGATAATAATCTCGTGTAAGGATGCGCTCTCTGAGAGAAGCTGACATTAATTCAATTATCGCGAAAGAGGAATCAAAACGATCCAACCCAACATTTAAGCCTCTCTAACCCAAAAATGAAAAAAAAAATCGCGCCTTCTTTCGTTTCAAAGATTCCTTTCAGCAAGGATTTTATTTTAACGTTTCTTTTTCGTTTTTTTTTTTTTTTCTTATTTTTATTCAACTTATGAAAGTTGTTAAACGACTTCGCTATAAAATTGTCAATTAGAGGAATGTCGCTTATGTTCCTTTTTTTCTGTTTTTTTTTATTTTGTGTTTTTTTTTTGTTTTGTTTTGTTTTTTTGTTTTTTTTAGTTTTGTTTTATTGGGGTGTTAGTTGCTTCCATGTTAGTTGTGGATATTGTCTGTCTCCTCTTGCATGATGAAGATGCGGAGATTGTAAAACGTTGCCAGCGCGTATTGTCATCAATATTTTCCATGCAAGTCAATTATCCATCATTGATATTTTCAATAGGTCTCTCCACACCCACTGTATGACCACCGTGTGTTTCATATAGTTATACGCAAAGTCTACGAGAACACGGAGATGTTAGTCAATACACCGCGCAAGAAATAGAAAATAGAATCTTTGAAGGTTTACATAAAGGAAACCCGTAACCCTAGCCTTTTTATCTTTTTTTTTATTTTTGGTTACTAAATATTTTTTATTTGATTATTGTGCTAATTGTAATCTATTTCAATTTCAAACGATGTATGTATTTTATTCTTGGTTTAATTTTACTTAAGTCGAATTTTCTCGAAAATTATAATTATATGGAGCACTGTCTGGTTAACATTTGATCTCTATATGAGACATATAGACATTTAAATATCCCGTTAAAGTTTTTTTACAAAGGAATCACTACTTATCAAGGCCCAGAGATCACTCGAGGATAAGGGTAAAAGAGCGTACAGTGGTCAA
>NC_136509.1:89491263-89511263 GCF_053919585.1 Euprymna scolopes
CATGTATTTTAATGGTAGGTACTCCGACGAACTACAAGCCTTTGTCCCTTCTCGACATAAATACCACCGACAAACCTGACAGACAGCAAACTCCCACCCCTTCACAGTAGAAATCCCTAGATGTAAGAAAGCCTTCTACTCTAATATTTTCTCCTCTAGAACTGCTAGACTTTGGAATTCCCTTCCAGGTTCTTGCTTTCCGGGCTGTACTGACATGCAGAAGTTCAAGAGTAATGTAAAGAAATATCTTTTTGCTCAACTCCTACATAGTATCTCTGAAAATTATGTGCCAGATAGTAGCCCGCTACATCAAAGTGGCACTGTGCCTTGTTTGGGGTGAAAATGCAATAATATTTTTGTTTTAGTATGAAGCTTACATTATAGACATTTTAACATAAAAGATATTCTTGCCTTTTCATATTCTTTCGGCAACTGTTTCTTGTTTTTCTTTTGAATCGTTTGAAAGAAATGCTGGATCTTCATATACGAAGGAATATAAAAAGGCAAGCATGTTTTTCACAAAACCTCTATAATGTAAGCTAGACACTTTACTCGTATGTTGTTTAAAAAGATCAATACTAGCAGTGTTAATAGCGGAATCCTGTTCGCATGATGTGTAACATTTTTAATAATTGCTTCTTGCTATGCGCTGAAGAGACGCCGTGTTGTGCAAAACTATAATAAATAAACTATTATACAATTATCTGCCAACAGCAATTGTATCCAAGTTGTTACTAATAAAAGATGAACATGTGGAAACTGGGTGTCTGTAACACTGTCTGTCCTTTCTGACGTGGGTCTGTAAGAAATACATGTATGTATGTATGTTTAAAGGGCGAATGAACTCTTTTTCAGGGTCAACGGCCAACTAGCACTGTGTATATTTGTGTGTGTGTGTGTGTGTGTGTGTGTGTGTGTGTGTGTGTGTGTGTGTGTGTGTGTGTGTGTATTGGTGTGGAAAGGGCTCCCGTAAACTGTGGTGAAGGCAACCTTTCTAGGAGAAGCAAATCTGATTTTAAAAAACATAAAGCGGGAGACCAGTACCCGCATTAAGCTGGTCTGCAGTTTAATTTGTTGCTGGCTATCTTGCTCTTGCTTGTTGCTGGATCGCAACATTTTGAACCGAGAGAGAGAGACTTAGATGTCGTACAAAGCTAAGAGTCTGTAATATCATCTTTGTATAGATACTCCCTCATGAATTTGGGTTCATGGATTTTAAATCTCTGAGGGAGTGGCACTCGTTAGACAAGACGTTGCAATCATCATCATCATCATGTATGTATGTATGTATGCATGTATGTATGTATGTATATATGTGTGTGCGTCTTTCCTTGTTTATACTTGGGTTTTTCCTTGGGATAAAAAGGATATACATGTGTGTGTGTGTGTGTGTGTGTGTGTGTGTGTGTGTGTGTGTGTGTGTGTGTGTGTGTGTGTGTGTGTGTGTGTGTGTGGCACTGTCTGCCCTTCTTGACACAGGTCTTTAAGAAATATATATGTGTTCCAGGTCAAAAATAAAAATCATTGACTTTTAACAAGGTTGTTGATAGCGTTATATAAAAAGAGTAGGATATTATTTTATTCAATTTAGCTAAACAAAATTACCATAACTCACTACAGTAATTCTACTGTTACAGTCTAAAAATACATCGTTAGTTGACAAGAAACCTGCAATCATATTAAAGGTCTGATCTTTAATGAAAGCCGATTAGTAACAATATTTAATCACATACGCTCTCTCTCTCTCTCTCTCTCTCTCTCTCTCTCTCTCTCTCTCTCTCTCTCTCTCTCTATCTATCTATCTCTCTCTCTTTCTATCTATTTATCTATCTATCTATCTCTACCTATCTATCTATCTATTTCTCTCACACACACGCTCACTCACTCACACTCACTCGTTCACTCTCTCGCGCGCCCTCTCTCTCTCTCTCTCTCTCTCTCTCTCTCTCTTTCTCTATCGATCGATCTATCGTTTATGCGTATTCATATATTGTCACACTTACCCTCACCTTATCTTATTTAAATTTTTCTGTGAGTCATTTATCTCTTTCTTCTTCCTCACTTTGTGCCCTCATCTCCTACTCTCTTTCTCTCTCTCTCTCCACGTCTTTATTCTCTCTTTCTCTCTCTATACCTACCTCTCTCACTTTTTTTACGACTACAGGGCGTAAGACTCTTCAGCACATCCAGGTACATTTTGGTGTTGACTTTCAAGCCGACTTCGAAGATGTGAGGTGGCATGCTGTGGCTCTCATTTAAAACCACACCAAAAGCTATAAACGTGGCCGGAAAAGTTCGTTGAGTTGTGCCCACACACGTTAAACCGTCCGGATTTTATTTTGGGGGTGCTGGCAATGGTCCTGTTGTCATAACTTGGATCGGTAGTGAGTATTAGTTGTAGAGCGGAGCATCTCCGATTTCGCTCGTTGAACATCGTGTCACTTTCAGACATGATAGAAGGCTTCTATCGTTCTTGAGATTTGTACATAACTGGCTAACTAGTAGATGGTTTGCAACAAAAAGAGAAAACCGGTTTTCATCAAACGGAAATGGAATCATGTCGTCTTTTCTATGGCGACCGTTTTATCGTTCCGCCCTGTACATACACTGGCCTCAAGTTGAACTTTGCTAAGACAGCAAAAGACTGAGTTTACCCAATGCCGAACTAACATACACGACTCGAAAAGACAAATTTAAATTTGATTTAAGCAAATTAAATTATAATAAATTGACAAAATATAAAAACCAAGAATCCAATGAAAACAGGCGGCAATTAGCGCGACTAACCACGGCAATTCCGTTTGATTAAACTTGAATAGTGTTTCGTAATTGAATTACACTGCCTCGTAATCGCCCCATCTGAGGGGAATGCGTGGACTGCAAGCATCTCTCTACTTGTAGGGGGACAAAAAAAGGTTAATGTTAGATGAACAAATCACGCTAACGACTTTACGACGTATCACTCTTTACGATATCATTTTAAAGGGAGATAATCCTATTCTTGGTTCGATCCGTTAGGCTGTAATAATTGACCACAAATTTAACCGCTTTCAATAATTTAAACAATGGCGCCTGTGTGGTGTTAACTGTTCGTTCAATCCGTTTGCACATATATACGGATGTCCGGCACGAACATAAACACTTTGGTAATGTGATTTACCTTTTAGGTACGACAAGTTAAGGCATAACGAATGTACGACAACGCATTATTTTTCTGAGGCAGACAACGAAAGTCGTCCACAATTTCGACGTTATTCTCTATGCGTGTCTCCACCACGAGGGACTCGTGAGGAACATAGCCCCATATAAGACTTCTTAGTGTTCTTTTTTTCATAAACAAATATTTAAATGGGTTAGATGGGTTAGTATCCGATTCAAAACTGTACCGTCCGACGATTTTAAAACATCATTAGCAGACCGTTTGTTTTGTTTTGTTTTTTCGGTCGTAAGATACGCTTAAATATATTTTAATTCATGCGAAGTACATTTTAATTCATGCGAAGTTTATTATTATAGAGACAATTCCCTATCTATTATTATATTGAACCTTGCATACAGTATTGATATAAAGGTTAAATATATATATATATATATATATATATATATATATATATATATATATATATATATATATATATATATATATATATGACTTGGGTGCTACAGCTGGAATCGAAATCAAAACACAAAATTCTGCACCATTATTTTTTTAGGCCCTGTGCCACGCTGATATATATATATATATATATATATATTATTTTATTTAAATATTAATTATTAATTAATAATTACTACGTGCATAAAAGTAAGTATATATATATATATATATAACTTACTTTTATGCATAAAAGTAAGTTATATATATATATGTATGTATATGTATATATATATATATATTATATGTATAAATATATATAACTTACTTTTATGCATAAAGTAAGTTATATATATATATATATATATATATATTATATATATATATATATAAATATATACATAACTTACTTTTATACACGTAGTAATTATTAATTAATAATTAATATGTAAATAAAATTTTAAAAAGTGAATACGTCCTAAAATGTGGACGAAGAACAAAATGTAGACGAAGAATTAAATGTGGGCTAAGAATAAAACGTGGGCGAAGAATTGATTTATAGATAATTCCCGACTGCATTTTGTTAACTCCATTCGACATGCTCAAAAACCCCATCTCTATTCTTTCTTATTCACCCACGGTGACAATTAAAGAACAGAAGTAATTCCCCCAAGATCGAACGTAAATTCTAAATTGCAAATTTTCACAAGTCGAACCGCACAATATTTGTTTCCAAGTTTTTGTTTAGTCGTTTGTTTCGTCTTTCTGCTTCAAACCAACTTGACCGTAAAATTAACAACGAACAGGACATTCGAACCCGAACTGTGGTGTCCGCCATTTTTTTTTTCTTAGTGTTAAGTTACCGGCCCCGTTTTGTATCTACTCAAAAGTGGGCGTGTCCTTCTAACTCCATCCCCACCCGCAAAAAAAAAAACCCGTTCAGTAGATATATATAATAACACCTTAGTGTTAACAGCCCTTTTATTATTTTATTTATTTTTTTTTTATGTTGTCTGTTTGGTTTTTCTTCTGCGCGGTCGCGAGAAGAGGACATAAAAGACAACGTAAACTTCAGAGCAATAAAAGGTGTCGAAAAAAAAAAAAAAAAGATGGCGTCATTCGGCCATAAAATATCCCCGCGCATCTGTTCATCGGGAACAGATTTGCACTTTTTAAAGGAAGTGTAGTTGTTTACACAAGTCGAAAGAAACGAAGTTGTCTTGTTTACTTCTTTCGCGGACGTAATTCACAACATTGAAAATTGCTTAAACAATTCACACTTGCTTTCAAATTATCTGACAAGGTAGACTAGATCCATAATTCATGATGTTTCAGTCCTTTTTTTTTTTTTTTTTATTATTATTATTAACAACAACAAGGCTGATGGCCATTAGTCGCGTGCTCCCGTGTAATCAATGAATGCGTAAATGTAGGATTGACATGTAATTCTTAAAGATAAACTAAAATGACCGAAAAATAGGCTGAAATGACTTAAATAAATAAAAAGTAAATGACTTTAATAAACTTAAGGATGAATTGAATGGCCTTAAGAATGACTTAAATGCTTAAAAAATAACTGGAATCCTTCAAAAACAACTTGGATGATCTGGAGAATGACTTGAATGGCTTTGAGACTGACTGGTTGTAAAGTGGGTGATCACTTTACATTAAATTAATACAGAAAAGTGATCCCCCACTTTATATCATAAAGTTACAAACATAAGTACAGCATGTAGTAAGATTAGATACTACACTTTGATCTTGGCCAAAAGGCCAAGAAAAGGGTATTTATTTGCTCCCCCATCCGATCAAATTAGGCACAAGACCGATTTTAATGTGAGGAGTGAAGGGGAAATGGGGACCAGTTCCACGGGAGTAGGGGAGCTGGATAGTGACAATTGGTATGAAGGGGTGCCCCTACATTGACCAAGGTCTTATATGTGGGGTTGGTATTTATTTGATCCCCCACCGAGCAAATTAGACACAAGGGCGATTTTTAATGTGAGGAGTGAAGGGAAAATGGGGACCAGCTCCCCGGAGAGTAGTGGAGCTGGATAATGACAATTGGTATGAAGGGTTGCCCCTACATTGACCAAGGTCTTATATGTGGGGTTGGTATTTATTTGCTCTCCACCGAGCAAATTAGGCACAAGGCCGATTTTTAATGTGATGAGTGAAGGGAAATGGGGACCAACTCCCCCGGGAGTAGGGGAGCTGGATGTTGACAATTGGTATGAAGGGTTGCCCCTACATTGACCAAGGTCTTATATGTGCGGTTTCCCTCACATATGGTCTTCGTTTGCAGTATCTGCCGGAACAGATACTTCACTTTGATCTTGGTCAAAAGGCCAAGAAAAGGGTATTTATTTGCTCCCCCACCGAGCAAATTAGGCACAAGGCCGAATTTTTATGTGAGGAGTGAAGGGGAAATGGGGACTAACTCCCTGGTGAGTAGGGGAGCTGGATAGTGACAATTGGTATGAAGGGTTGCCCTACATTGACAAAGGTCTTATATGTGGGATTGCCCCCACATATGGTCTTTGCTTGCAGTATCTGCCGAAACAGATACTACACTTTGATCTTGGTCAAAAGGGGTATTTATTTGCTCCCCTACCGAGCAAATTAGGCACAAGGCCGATTTTTTTTAAGTGAGGAGTGAAGGAGAAATGGGGACCAACTCCCGGGGCATTAGGGGAGCTGGATAGTGACAATTGGTACGAAGGGTTGCCCCTACATTGACCAAGGTCTTATATGTGGGGTCGTCCCCACATATGGTCTTTGCTTGCAGTATATGCCGGAACAGATGGTGTTTATTTGCTCCCCCACTGAGCAAATTAGGCACAAGGCCGTTTTTAATGTGAGGTAAAAACCAGCTCCCCTTAAAGTAGGCAAAAAGGGGGCACTCTGGTTACCAAAAATAATAATTGTCCCAGTATAGAGGGTTTCCCCTCCATTGACTGGTACAAATTATCTTAAGTGCAGCATCTGCCGGAACAGATTTTTTTTTTTTTTATTTAAATGCTGCCCACATCAGCACTATGTGGCACAAGGCCGGAAAGTGGGAACCCCGCAGGCTCCCCTAAAGGAGGGGCACTCCTGCAATTTTAAAAATTGCCTGAGTAACCCCGTCGGCATTCCCCGGTCGGGGCGCCTCAGGCAGCAAGCAATAAACTTGCCCCACCGGAAAGCCCGGTGGCAAGGCCTGGGAGGGTGGACCTCCTAGGTATTACCCAGGCGGTTCCCAGTATAGAGGGTTTCCCCTCCATTGACTGGTACAAATTATCTTAAGTGCAGCATCTGCCGGAACAGATGGTATTTATTTGCTCCCCCACCGAGCAAATTAGGCACAAGGCCGATTTTTAATGTGAGGAGTGAAGGGAGGGGGAAGGGAAAAAGGGGACCAGCTCCCGAGAGGTGGGAAATGGGAGCTGGTTAAAGGTCAAGCATGTGGGGTTGCCCCCACATCTGGTCTTTGCTAGTCATAGCTAGTCATAGCTTGCAGTATCTGCCGGAACAGATGGTATTTATTTGCTCCCCCACTGAGCAAATTAGGCACAAGGCCGTTTTTAATGTGAGGTAAAAACCAGCTCCCCTAAAAGGGGTCACTCTGGTTACCAAAAATAATAATTGTCCCAGTATAGAGGGTTTCCCCTCCATTGACTGGTACAAATTATCTTAAGTGCAGTATCTGCCGGAACAGATACTACACTTTGATCTTGGCCAAAAGGCCAAGAAAAGCTTAAAAAGCTAAGAATATCATCTATTAACAACAGACCTTTGATCTTAACCAAAAAGGCTAAGCACAAATGTGTTACGGACAGACCGACCGACCGACCGACCCACAGACCCACAGACCGACGGAGTAACTTATAGAATCGCTTGCACGCGACTAAAAGGGGGGGGGCAATTGTTATCGACAATAGAAAAAAGCGAAAAATTAATATCTAAATAAATAATTACTTGATACTTAGTTATATTTCTCTCCGCTATCAACGTCGTGAGAATCTTGCGTCATAAAAGCTGTAAGCCACTTCCTAACGTACTGTACTGTCTTTTTAAGTGTTATGATTTTTGTTCTATAAGTTTCTGAATTTGAATGGATGTTGTTTGTCTGTTAGAAAAGCCTCACATGCGCCACAAATATAAATTTAGTTTTACGCAAAATATAGGCGCCGAAAAATAAACAAAGCAAAAAAAAAATGGCGGCATTCGGCCATAAAACATCTCGGAGCATCTGTTTGCAGGGTAGCGGGAATAGATTTGCGCTTTGGAGGGAAGTGTAGCCGTTTAAACAAACAAACAGAAACGAAGGTGTTTGTTGGGAACTAAGAAAGAAAACCGAAGAAGTTTTGTTTTCTTCTTCTTTTTCTTCTTCTTTTTCTTCTTCTTCTTTCGCGGACGTAGTTCACAGCATTGAAAATTATATTAAACACTTCACACTTGCTTTCAAATCATCTGACAAGATGGTCAGTTATTTAATAACACTGCATCGCAGTCACCGACTGAGAGAGACTGGATTCATATTTCAGAATGTTTCAAACGAAAATGTGTCAAACCAACCGAAAATGACGATCCCCTTTTTTAGTGTCATTCCAATTGCACGATCGGGCGATTCCATCATTTAAAAAGACAAAAAAAGTTTCAATAAAAGTGTAAAATTCATTAAATCCTTCCCCCCAAAATTGTTAAACCGAAAACGATTTCCATCACGCTATGCCAACATGAAATCGACCCACGTTAAGAATAGTTTTCTAAATAAAAAGCCATTCATAACATGGGAAATGAATTTTCAAATAATCTGGCAGTAATAATTGAAGGCGTTTAGTATTCTTAATTAAAAACATTTTTTTTATCTCTTACAGTACGAGAATTAACCGTCTTCTTACGTAACCTACCGGGATATGCTGGCGTTAAGTTACCGAAAACTGGCTCGTAAATGGATAAGCACCTAAACATATATGATACGATTTTCTACACTAAAAAGAAACAACTTGTTCTTGATCATGCATATAAGTTGTTTCTAGAAGGAATTCTAGACACTGAACTAAAAATGCTTTTGCAATCATTCGTGTTAATAAAAATAATGTAACCTCGTCGACCATAGTCGAGAGCGACCCGAAGACTCCCTTTTCATTAATTATTATATCGAAATGTACAAGAGGGTACCACTCTTTTCCTAAGAATATTCCACTTTCTCTTGATGTCTTTTTCCCTGTGTCTGTTATCATTATTTTCATAGCAAGTGCTCGTCTGAGCTTCAACCTATATGCCAAACTTTCATAATAAAAACATTTCTATTGTAATATATATATATATATATATATATATATATATATATATATATATATATATATATACAACATGGCAAAAAAGAATTTCCTTTGAAATATATTTATGAATTTTAACATAAATTTCAAACAAAATAAATATCTGTTTATTTTGTAACAATGCGTTGTTTTGGCTTCAAACGTATATAATACGTATCTTATTTAATTCAAATTCAACCAGCGCTTCTAAGGAACAAAATCTTAACGTGAATCTCGCGTGACCAAACGCACCGTTCCGAGACTTAAAAAACTACCTTAGAAACAACACACGGCTAATATCTGCTCCAACAACAGCATGGCAAAACAAAATAAAAAAGGCATACTGAAGATGAAGGTTGCCTTCAAAATATATTCATGAATTTTAACATAAATTTCAAACAAAATAAATATCTATTTATTTTGTAAGAATGTGTTGTTTTGGCTTCAAACGTATATAATACGTATCTTATTTAATTATATATATATATATATATATATATATAAAGAGAGAGAGAGAGAGAGAGAGAGACAGAGAGAGAAATAAAAATTACAATAAGTTTACCAAGGTAATCAAAATGGTAAACTTAAAATATATTATAAATATTAAAGAGTTAATATTTACAAGTAAAGTAATCTCAACCATATGTAAA
The DNA here is from genome assembly GCF_053919585.1 of Euprymna scolopes. Classification (NCBI taxonomy): domain Eukaryota; kingdom Metazoa; phylum Mollusca; class Cephalopoda; order Sepiida; family Sepiolidae; genus Euprymna; species Euprymna scolopes. Next base: position 89,500,815 of record NC_136509.1, read on the forward strand.
AGCTCAATAAAACCGAAAAGGAAATAGGGCTTATAATATGAACAAATTATATATATATATATATATATATTAATATATATATATATATATATATATATATATATATATATATATATATATATATATATATATATAGTACTACTTTTAAAAAGGCAAATGAACAAATTCTATTAGTTTGGCGTTATGAAGTCTAAACGGTCTAAAAGTTTTAGAAAAGTAATTGAACACAATCTATTTTTGAAATTGTAGAATTTGACCGGTTAGATAGTTTAAGTACATAGGGTTTCAATAATTTGTGTTTGGTTTAATCTTAAGATAAACAAGTTAAACTGCTAGTACTAAAACACCATTGGCTTCAATCGACTGCTCCGCAATTGAGCAGATGGAGTTTTCGGATTGTTTTCACAATATTTATTCATTGTCTCAAATAAACAAGTACTGCAAAGATCCGAACTTGGACAATGCTAATAGGTGACACCTAATAGTGTCCTAATGATTTGTTGATGAGGCCGGTGCTAGTCTCGTGATAGTCCGGCTCCTTGCACCGTCCTGCACATGGCGGCTTGATACCCACATAACGCAAAGGCGTTACAATTGTCACGCTGTCACTTCCGAGACTCGATTTATGGCGCGTTGGATTGGCGGAAACACGACGCCATTTTTGAAGTACGTGTGGATAAAATTCAAAGGCGGAGAAATTGCTTAAATTAGAAACGATAAAAAATGAAACATGTTCACACAAAAAAGGCGCGTCCGCTTTTTAGTGTGATTATTCAATGCCGTTTCCATTTTTATTCATTGATAATGCGTCAACGTTCCTTCCGTAAGTCAGTCCCGCTTACGTTAAAACTCGCATGTTTCTTGGTTAATCGCACTTAATTTTGAAATATGATTTTTTTGTTAGTCTGTCAGGCATGAATAAAAAATGGCATTTTGGTCAGTGTGTCACACTTATATTTGAAATAGCATTATCGCTGGTTTAATTTCTACTACCTGTCACATATAAATTTAAAATAGCACGTTTTGTTGATTTTTCACTAAGTTTAAAATACAGGGTGGAACGATAAAATTGTCGCCCTAGAAAAGATGACATGATTCCATTTCCGTTTGATGAAAATCGATTTTCTTCTTTTTTTTTTTTTTTGTCGACCATCTACTAGTTGGCCAGTTGTGTACAAATCCTAAGAACGATAGGAGCCTTTTATCATGTCTGAAAGTGATACAATGTTTAATGAACGAGATCAGAGATGTGCCGCTGTACAACTGATGCTCTCTACTGATCAAGTTATGATATCAGGACCATTGCCAGCACCCTCAAAATGCAAATCCGGACGGTTCAACGCTTGAGGGCATTCAACGAACTTTCCAGCCACGGTTATAGTCTTCTGTGTGGCTTAAAGAGAGGACCACATCATGCCACCTCACATCTTCGAATTTGGCTTGAAAATCAACACCAAAGTGTATTTGGGTGTGCTGAAGAGTGTGGTGACCCCCTAGTGCGATCAGCTGGCTTCTGGCAGACACTGGGTGTAGCAGTGGAGAACTCGGCACCGGCTTACAAGTCCAAAGAGACTCAGACTTTTCTTCAAAAGGATTGCTACGGTTTTGTACTCTTTCTTCAATTGCCCCCCCCCCTCTTGCCGTAGCCTGACCCCGCTGAACTACTTCGTTTGGTCATACATCGAGAACATCACCAACATGACCTCTCACAACACCAAAGCTAGCCTGATCGTACAGAATATTCTCAGGTGTGAGTAGTTTTCTAGTCCGATAGAGGGAGCCCATCTTCCTTGCTACATCCTTCGCAATGTCCTCAATGTATTTGTTGCAGTTCATATTTCTCATGATTGTTAAACCGATGAGTTTGAAGGATGAATCCTGAGGTAGGCTGTTATTTGCCATGGATATCAGTGATTGAATTGTTTATCGGTCTGTCAAACTCAAGTTTTTAGTGGCATTTTCAGTTGAGTATACCATATAAATTTAAAATAGATTTTTTGGTCTATCATGCTTAAGTTTAAAATAGCATTTTTGTCAGTAAGTCACAATTATATTTGAAATAGCATTATTTTTCGTCTGTCAAGCCGAAACTAAAATAAAATTTTTGTTTGTCTGCAAGCTCAAATTTAAAATAACTTTTTTCTTTGGTCTGCCATGCTTAAATTTTAAAAAATAACCTTTTCATCTGTTTTTCACATTTTTTTTTTAATAATAGTTTTCTTTTTTGTATGTTACGCTTCAATGTGAAATAGCATTTATTTGGTTTGTCATGCTGAAGTTAAAAATAGCCTTTTCTGTCACATATAAGTTAAAAATACATTTTTAGTTGCGTCCACAAATCGGTAAAAAGGCTCTGTCCGCCGGTGAAGTCGATGTGTCTGCGTAATGTAAGAATGTCATTTTCATAGAAAAAAGCGTAGATTTTTTTTTTTTTTTTTATATTTATTTAATTTGTATTATTCGGATTTTTCAGACTACTGTTCTGATCTTAAGAGTCATTTTCACAACGTTTCGGTCGATGTAACCTCTGACATCTTTAAGATATGTCTGGTCGAATTCGGGAATCTGTCTGTCGAATTCGTGAATCTGCCCTGAATTTCGACCGGAACTCTTATTTACAAGGGAGTCATCTTCTCGCTCCATCGGCCATGACTACGTAAAAGTCCTCAGTAATTCGCAATTTTATTTTGAAAGATTCCCGAAGAGTTCGACAAAATACACCCAAAGAAAGTCGGAGGTTACATCAACCGAAACATTGTGAAAATGACACTAAAGATGGGGACAGTAGTTTGGAGAATGCAAACGAAATGAATAATCAATCCTCATCTATTAAATTCGGAAACATTTCTTTATTTTGTATTTTCCAAAAAGTCTAATGTTTGCTATGTTAAGATTAATGAAATTTTCCGGGTCTGGGAAATTTTGTTTTTATTTATTTTTTCATTCATGGAGGGGGGGGGGCGATATTTTCGTGTTTTGTTTTTTTGTTTGTTTGATTGATTGTTTGTTTGGTTTTTTTTTGTTTGTTTTTTGTGTGTTGTATTTTTCAAATCGTGAAAGGATCAAAGCGGACATATTTGATGCGTTTTTCGTCACCTCCAAACGCTGCTGGATCCGCGAATTAATTAACGAACGCGTTAACTACAGCGCAAAATTGCAACCATAAAAGTATCCATTGCATTTTATGGCCGTTCATATTACTCCGGACCGGGTAATTTAACGGAGTAGAATATTTAGCTAGCAACTCCTGTACATCACCGTTACAGAGTATAAATTCATACTAGAAACCATGTTATATATATATATATATATATATATATATATATATATATATATATATATATATATATATATATATATATATAGTCTTGGAAGATTTTAACCTTTAAAACTATACAAAAAAAATTATTTTTTATTATTCGTTAGAAAACTATTTAGTAAGTCATTCAATCACCTGCAATCACTGCATCAACTTGCTCTCTCGAATTCACTATAGTACCAATAATAATTTATTTTTTAAGGGATCATCAGTTGTTTATCATGAAACACCGTTTCGGGATATATATATATATATATATATATATATATATATATATATATATATATATATACATATATATATATATATATATATATATATATATATATATATATATATATATATGTATTTTTTTAACAATCAATTTTAATACCTTTTAAATGGTATTTTATTGATAATTGTACCAATATTGACTTCGGTTTAGCTCGATGAGAATTCAGAGCAATATAATTTATATAATCGGAAAAACAACACCTTTTATTTATTAGTACACAATTTTTGTTTTTATTATATTTTAAGACATGTTATTATATATATATATTTTTTTTTTTTTCTCCTTAGTCTGACAGCTGTTTCGAAGGGTAAAAAGACAAACGGTTGTTTTAATTATAGCATACCGAATCTTCATTATTTACCGTTCTCTTCAGAGACAATTAAAATCAAATTAATTACAGTCAAAATTTGTTTTTTAAAAACTCACATGGAGATGGAATTTTTTTATCGAGGTTGCCATCTTTAAAAATTTTTCCATGGGATTTTTATATATCTATATTTTCTTTTTGTTAGCCTTATTTTCGTATTTTTTTGGTTTTTTAATTTCTTTCCAATTTATGTATCTAATATCCATTATGTTAATTCTGCATTCTTATTTTGTTTATTATATATATATATATATATAATGACTATTATAGAACAAGTTCATGCTCTATACTCTAAATATTGCATTACCGATACATTCAAGTTAGTTGAATATTTACATAAATAACAAGTTCATGTGATCATTTTACGTTTTCAGCCGATTTACCAATTTCCCGCTACATGAGACAATTGGTGTTTGTGTTGACTCACTTTATAATAGCAACTGCCCCACCATCTTTCTCCAGGAATATATTTGTTGAACTCAGTTTGACCTGTACTAAATCAGCAGAATTCAGCTTTGATAACGTTACCAGCCTGTGTGCCCGGCGTTACCCGGGTGTTTGGAAATGTGTGTTGAGCAAAAAATAAAACATAAAAAATAAAGTGGTAGTAGGCAGGCAGGCTCGAACCCGTACCGTGAAAAAGGAAAAGAATGTGAAAAAAATAAACGTGACGTCTTCGCTGTTGCGCCCATCGCCAAACCGGAAGTGCCGTAGGTTTAAATTAAGGCTCGTCAATCGAAAAGAGGGGATTGCTTTCGAAAATATCGGCGAAAAACCAACCCCTTTCTGTAGAAAAGTGGCCAATTGAGGTTGAAGGAATTAATGTTTTTAGCCAATTCTTCGATATTTGTCGTCCGAAGGGTCGAGCTTCAAAACGATACTGATCTTGTGAAAATCCGTCGCCTCTGCCGAACGTTTCAAGCATACATACATACATACATACATACATACATACATACATACATACATACATTTAAACAGACAGGTGAGATTTATATTATAGATGTACAGTCAGATCATCGAGGTGTAGCTGAGAAGCCTCCTGGGTCTTTCATTAGCAGATATTTTTATGGCTTTCTATGAGCCGATACTGTTTAGTCATATATTGAAACCCTCAATATATTTTTTATACGTCGATGACACTTTTGCATCCATAGCTTCTAAAGAATGAAGCAAAACTCTTTTTCAACAGTTTCCACACAGCGTTATCATTTAACACAGAATAAGAGAATGAGAGTCGCTTGCCGTTCCTGGATGTTTTGATTGAACGCAGTAAGAGTTCTTGTCTTACTACAGTTTGTTGCAAATGGATCTTCGCCAATCTTTATATGGATTGGCGCTAATTTGTGCCTACTTCCAGGAGAATAGGACTTTATTCAGGCATTAGTGTATGGAGACCTTCGAATTTGTTATTCGCACAAACTTTAACGCGAATTGAACACTGTAAAAGTAATTTCCATTCATAAATCAGAGAATTTTATTGATTATACTATTAATAAGCAAGTAGAAAAATACAATTCTTCTACAGCCCTGCGTTGTCCTGTTTATTTAAAATTTCATGCTGGTCAGTGTTTGAGAATTAAGTATCAAATCGGGTCCCCTCTATTGTGTTACGTTTGATTTTTGGTTTAAAATCTGCATTTTCCTTGATCACAAAAAATAGTTTGCCCTAAATCATACACGGCAATAATTAATATTTATGATGCCAATGTGCTGGCTAACTTTCTAAATCGTTTGCTGATTTTTTTAGTTAGTATCGATTATTTCACGTAGCCCCTCTCTCTGTTGACAGAAAGAAATTTATTAAATCATTTGACTTGCTCCGGGATATATTTTAATCGTTCCCATAACCTATCCATCTTATTTGTACGTACATTATATATATGTGTGTGTGTGTGTGTGTGTGTGTGTGTGTGTGTGTGTGTGTGTGTGTGTGTGTGTGTGTGTGTGTGTGTGTGTGTGTGTGTGTGTGTGTGTGTGTGTGTGCATTTATGCATTTAGATTCATATTTGTGTGTATATGTATATTTGTATAAGTCCAAAAATGATATCTGGGTGATTATTCAATTCTAATAAAGACTAACTTCCGGTTTAAGGAGGGGGATGATTCATAAGGAATTTAATTGTTGTTGAAATTAGCAAAACTCAATACATATATGTATGTCTGTGTATATATTATGTGCTTATTTAGGCTGCATTTTTTTTTTCATTTAAGCATAGATTGTTAAAAATAACAGAATTATCTTTTTAATTATATCTTTTTTTTTATTTTTTAAATTTTTCTTATGATCCTCCTTAAACCTAAAAAGAAAATAATATAGGTTCCATATGCATTACAAACGTTTACGATTCCTCGTCGAATCATCATCAGGTGGAAAAGCAAATCAACAAAAAGATTAAAAAAAGAAGAGAATTTCAAAGGGAAGTTGTGACGGTGTATGAACCTGTGACGAAAAGAAAATTGTGCTAACCAAAAATCACGCATATGCATTCATAAATAAACTAATTTTTAAGCGATTAATAGAAATTATGAGGCTTACTTTGATGTACACGGATAATTCGATTTTTGAAAAACTTTTTAAAGGAGAAATTAACCGATGTCAAATTTCAAAACGCCGTCCCGTCGATTGTAGTTTAGCTATAAAATTTAATTTTCTTTTTGTAAAATAAAAGTACTTCATCAATACCCTCCTGGTCAAAAATTTAAGACCATTTGTAAAGCTTTAAAAAGAGACTCATCCCACGTAAGTTTACCAATACTTAAAGATTATGAGGAGAAAGCTAGATTCCAAGTATTTTTTAATCGGTTTTCGGACAGAAAATTGGCTGTCATAGGATCAAAGTTCAACGATTTGACCTTTAGAAAAGTCTACCAAACTCCTTCGCCAATTTTTGGTCTAAACACTTGAAATTTTAGATATAGGTTACTTGGACATGGATCAAACTTTTTAATTTGATTTGAGCCCAAAACCATAAATGTTAAGGGGTCAAACTTGGCGTCAAAGTTTTTTAAAAATTGACCTCGGCGATTTCTACCAAATTATTCAGCCAATTTTTAGTCTAAACATTTGAAATTTTACATAAAGTGTATTCAGACATAGGGCAAGCATTTTAAATGGTTTTCGGCCGAAATTTTGGCTTCCAAGGTGTCAAAGGTAAAAAGATTTGATCTTTGCGGTCTCTAGTAAACTATTCAGACAGTTTTGGGTCTAAACATTTGCAATTTTACATTAATGGTATTCAAAAATGAAGCAAGCTTTTTAATCAATTGGGGGGGAGGGAAATTTGGCTGCCGAAGGGTCAAAATTTAAAGAGTTGACTTTTGCAAACTCTACCAAACTCCTCCGCTAATTTCGGGTCTAAACACTTGAAATTTTAGATGTAGGCTACCTGGATATGTGTCAAACTTTTAATACACACACACACACACACACACACACACACACATATATATATATATATATATATATATATATATATATATATATATATATATATATATATATATTAGTGTAGAGACGATTAATCGGAATCGGGTATCGGGAATCGGAAAAATCGAAACTTTTGTAGATATCGGAATTGGAAAATAAAGGCCCATTTTTCCGATGCCAAAACGATTCCTTTAATTATCTCGGAAACAAAATCTTCTACTTCTGGCCGAAAACCGATTAAAAAGATTTTCCGAAATCTCAATACCCCTTATATCAAGTCTCGAATCTGTAGACCGAGAATTGACAGAGTAGCTTGGTGGGGAAATCTACACACACAGACAGACACATGCACATACAGACAGACAATTTCACTTTTATATATATATATATATATATATATATATATATATATATATATATATATATATTAGTGTTCAGATGATTAATTGGAATCGGAATCGGGAATCGCGAATCGGAAAAATCGGAACTGTTGTGGGTATCGGAATCGGAAACTTTTTCCGATTCCAAAACGATTCCTTTCGTTATCTTTTTATTTGATTTTCGCTGAAACAAAATGTTCCACTACAAAGGAAGAAAAAAGTAGTAGTAGTAGTAGTAGTAGTAGTAGTAGTAGTAGTAGTAAAAAATAATAAATATTTATTGATTTTTAGTAAAACTAAAAATTTTATCAGTAAAAATAAAATCTATAGATGAGCCCTCCGCACAGGTAGGTTTTTTAGTTTGAGAAAATATATGCACATTTAACATGTTATTTTACATTTATTGGGACAGAATGATAACTTTACAATAAAATATTTAGAGATTTATAAAGAATCGGAATCGTTAATTGTATCGGAATCGGGAAATCCGTACGGAATCGGTAATTGTATCGGAATCGGGAAAAAATATTGGAATAATCTTATTCACTAATCTATATATCTATAAAAGGGAAAGTGTCTGTCTGTGTGTGTGTCTGTGTGTGTGTGTGTGTGTGTGCATTTCCCTACGCAATAACTCTGTCAATTTTTAGTCTACAGACTCGAAATTTGATATACAGGCTACTGAGATTTGGGAAAATCGATGTAATCCGTTTTCTGCCAGAAATTTGGCGATTAAGAGGTCAAAGTTCAACGATTTGACCTTTGAGAACTCTACCAAACCCTCCGACAATTTTCGGTCTAAACACTTGAAATTTTAGATATAGGTTCATTAGACATGGATCTAACTTAATAACTTGATTTGAGCCCAAAACAGTAAATTTTAACGGGTCATAATAGGGGTGAAAGTTTTAAAAAATTGACCACTTTTTTTTTTTTTTTGCTCAACATGCATCTCCAAATACCTGGGCAATGCCGGACACCCATGCTAGTATATATAAAAACATATATGTGTGTGTGTGTGTGTGTGTGTGTGTGTGTGTGTGTGTGTGTGTGTGTGTGTGTGTGTGTGTGTGTGTGTGTGTGTTTATATGTGTGTCCGTAAATACCTTTTTTATTTGATTGGGACTGGAGGCATGCGTAAAGTCGGTATTGCGTTTACGGAACGTAACTTAAGACACTTAGACAGTTTTATCGCCTGGTTTAATGCAATTCCATCTCTCCCCACGGGCGGCCATTATACAATTTGAATCGCTCCATCTCGCCAATTAGAACTGATGGAATGTATAGAAAAGGGAAGAGAAGAAAAAACAACTTAAAACAATTTCAGATTTGTTAAGTAAGCACTTTAACCTCGCTGAGCCGAGTTTGCATATTTTTTTTGTTGTTGTTTTTTTTTGTCATTCTTTTCTTTATGCTTTTTTTTATTTCTTTTTTTTTCTTCTTCGTCTTCTTTTTTCTCTTTTTCCTCTTTCTTCGTGTTCTTGTCATTTTCTCACTCTCATTCATTTTCTCTTCTTCTTCTTCTTCTTCTTCTTCTTCTTCTTCTCGTTTTTTGTTCTTTTTCCGCTCATCCTGACTTGTCAGAGTCTTCTTTCCCTCCCGCCTCCCCTTCTTTCTTTTTCCTTTCCCTTTTTCCTTTTCGTCGTCTTCTTCTTGTTACAATCATTCGTTTTTTCCCCCTTATATATCTATATTCCTATAATTTTTGTGTGCATTGATATTCGTATTAAACCCCCTTTTTTCTATTTATGTATTTATTTGCTTTCCTACGAAAGCAAACGTGACACAAGTTCTTTTTTAATGTGTGGGGGGATCAAGCTCCCCTAAAAGTAGGGCAAAAAGAGGGCACTCTAGCAGTATCTCCCCCCCCCCCAAAAAAAAAGTAAGTGTCTCAGTATGAAGCGTTTCTCCTACATTGACCAAGGACCAATTAACTAAAATGAAGCATCAGAACAAATACTACACTTTCATCTCGTCTCGAAGGTCAAGAAAGAAAAAAGGCGAATCTTTCTTCTGTTTATTTAATCATTTATTTGCTTCCCCACTGAGCAAATTAGGCACGATGCCGTTTTTTAATGTGGTGAGTTAGAGGAGGGGACTGGATAGTGACAATTGGTATGAAAGGTTTTCTCTACATTGACCAAAACTGATTGCTCAACAGCAATGATCTGATATGTGGGGTTGCCGCCACATATGTTCTTTGATTGCAGTATCTACCGGAACAGATACTACACTTTGATAACAGAAAAACGATCTTGGTCCGAAGGCCAAGAAGAAAAAAGGCGAACCTTTTTTCTGTTTATTTAAAAAGAAAATACAACTTTGTTATATATGGCTCGTGGAATCGCATTCATCTGCAAAAGATCTAGCTAATTTGCATATTATTTCAAACATTCATTTTAATTAATTCCCTATTTTTTCGGTTTTCTTATGGGGTGATCATCTTTTTAGTTAACTATTACGTACGTGCCATTATATTAATGCAGATATTCTACATGATTTATACTTGCGTAATATTGGCTTAAAAAGGTTATAGTAAGCACAAACCTCTTTCTATATATATGTAGGTATGCGTATATATTTTTGTTTAAAAACTTTTGCCTACCAAACTCCTCTGTCAGTTTTTGGTCTACAGACCTGAAACTTAATATATACGGTATTCGAACCCATGCGAAACTC
>NC_136509.1:89516263-89546263 GCF_053919585.1 Euprymna scolopes
TCAATAGGTATATGTATTCTAGAGCTATATTAATATTGAGTAAAAAGATTAATGATTGTGAAGAATAAATAAACAAAATTAAAATTTATTTGCTTGTTCATCATTTTGAAACGGATTTATAATTTACAATTATTAATCTTTATGCTCAATATATATAATTATAAAACTCAAATGACATAGTAACGGGTGTTGTAACCCAACATTCGGTTTACGACTTCCGGTTGCGCATGCGTACATAAACAAATAATCAACGCGACAATAACACTTATTGTTTTACTGTGTACGTTTTCAGCGTCCCAGTTGTTGTTTTTTTGCGTTTAAATTATCCAAATAAACAATTGTTAATACTTTCTGCATTTTTTTTTACATCGTTCATTTCCATATTACGTTTAAGTTATTTTAACGCAATTTCCTTACTATTAAATTTACTTTAACCCGATGACAGCCATAAGAGCATTTTACAACGGCGATTTACCAACAGCCTTAGTTTTTTTTAATTTAGTTTCCATTTTTGATACATTTTTCTTTAACAAAAATTCCTACATTTTCTTCTACACTACCAACATAAATAAATAACCCCGAAAATATTTTTTAATTTGCGTTATAAATAATCAACGCGACAATAAAACGTATTGTTTTACTGTGTACACTTTCAGCGTCCCAATTGTTTTTTTTTATTTTCGCGTTTAAATTAAAAGATATATAAAAATTTGTTATTGTATTATGTTATCTGTTCAGTGGATACTAACTCATAAGTATGGCAAACCACTTGTAATTCAATGACTGTAAGTTTGTTTCTTTTTTTTAATAAACAATTATAAAAATCTGTCTATATTCTTTTTTCATTTTAATATACTTCCATGGAAATGTTTCTGCTATTTCACAAAAACTGTTTTCTTTACGTCACAAGTGTCACGATCATACATTACTTTCATAGCTAATATAACATACTGACCCAACGGGTCATGGGTCTAGTATACCTCCTATTCCCCTTACCTCACCCTTTTTTTTAACCAAGTAAGATCTGTGACTTACTTGTAGTTTCATTAAATACTTTTATATGCAAAATCCGATCCCGAATTTTGCTAATTCCTGCCCTCTGATGAGAAGGGGAGTATTTCTTCGAAACTCCGCGGATTAAGGACTATCCAATTATCTTGTGCTTCCTTTTTTAAAATTAAATATGTTTTTAACTCTTTTTCAAGATGTCTTTTAACATGTTTTATTAATCATTTGTTCATATTATAAGCTCTATTTCCTTTTCGGTTTTATTGAGCTTTTACATCTGGTTGAGATTACTTTACTTGTAAACATTAACTCTTTAATATTTATAATATATTTTAAGTTTACCATTTTGATTACCTTGGTAAACTTATCGTAATTTTTATTTTATATATATATATATATATATATATATATATATATATATATATATATATATATATATATATATCATAAGCATAAACAAAGACTGTAAATCGGAGATGTACATGCAAAAATTTATTTTTCAACAAAATACCTCCATTAAACAAGGGTAGTGAAATATCCTTATTCCGCGGAGTCTAGGTAGAAGATCATAAAGACAGAGAAATTAAAGATTTACTAGTGTTAGCATTTCATGAAACTTCACTCCACGATATTTATCATAAACAGTAAAATAGAGTTTGTGTAGAGTAATGTTTGTAAATTAATGCTTGCATAAGGTTTGTCAAAAGGGATAAAGAGAGAGGAAAAGAAGAAAAAACAAATCAAACGACATTGCGTAAGTCCAGACTATTATGTAATTCTCTGCACATGTCCCGAAGCGAAAGAGGTATGCAGGAGTTTTTCGGGTTTTAAATCCAAATTTTGGGGGCAGAGAACTCCATCAAAGTGGTTGATTACAAAGAAAACAATATTGGCCTTTTGGTCAAGATCAAAGTGTAGTATCTGTTCTTCAGATGCTGCACTTCATTTTCTTGTGCTTTCGGTGGAGGAGAAATCCTTCACGACTGAGACAATTTTTATTTTTGTACCTTTTCTCCACGTTAAAAAACGACCCTGGTGTCTAACTCTGTCCCGTAGGGAGGCATAGTAAATAGGTACAAAGAAAAAATGTCAATATAAGGGTTTAATATTTATTTATTTAAAACTGTACAGAAAGTCAGAAAACATTGGTACCGTCGGTTTCAATCCTAACACAAAGGGGGACCAGTTAATTGTAAATAATGTTAGGCTCTTGTCAGCCATATTGTTTTCTGTTTATCTTGCTGAGGAAAAAACATGACCGCACACATTATCTATAATAATGTTCATTTTTATTTCATTATAAATTGTCTGTTCCTATTTCTATATATTTTATTTTAATATCAATTGTTTATTTAATATATTTCAGTAAATATATGTTTAAAATTATATATATTTGTCCTATTCTGTTCTTAATTGACATGGCTTCCGGTCTTGATCGTTTATTTCTGACAGGTCCAAGGGAGGTAACTAATGTATCTTATTAATTCTTTAAACATTTGGTCCCCTTTTTTATTTTAACTAAAGGGGCGTAACTCATGAATCCTTCCTTTTATATTTTATTATATTTTTTATATATTTCTTTATATATATTTTTATATTTATATATATATATATATAATGATTTTATATATATATATATAATGAATTTATATATATATATATATATATATATATATATATATAAATATATATATATATATATATACATATGAATTGGGTGCCATCAGCTTGAATGGAAAGCAAAGCATAATTCTCCAGTCTTCCAATGAATCACATTCATACATATTTAAAAAGTTTTTAAAAATAAACGTTGTTTAACCTATAAATGTATATTTGCACATGCGTAAAGAAATCTCCAAGTCGTCCTACGCCTATCATGTTCCATTTTTTCCAATTTGACCACTTCCACTATAAACTAAATCGAATTTGTTCCACATGTCTAAACCTCCTATAAGGGGGCAATTTAATAAGTGCGAAATATCGGCAACTAATGATCACAATTTTACAAATGAAGACTCGTTAGAAAGCTAATGACATGAATTGTTTAGTGGGCTATGTGATATTTGCCCTTAAGATCGCACATTACTGTTTTAACTTAAGGGGGGTCACTTTTCTATATCAATTTAACGTAAAATAACCAGCCACGTTATGCCTATAAAGTGGATGTTTATTTTACGTTAAATTAATATAGAAAAGTGATCCCTCTCTTTATAATTTCTTCATATCTTGGAAACTATGTGTTTCCTGGAATTTTTACTATTATTTTCGTTTTCAGCATCCTCGAAAACAGTGGTAATTTTAAAGGATTTGTCGTGGGTGAAAAGATACTGCACCTTTACCAATACTTCAATCATAGTCATTTTCCTAGTTTTGCATATGAATTACAAAATATCTGATATTTCCACGAACCATCTCTCCTTGAGGGAGGGGAGGGTAAAACTTGCTGTTAATGGCTTCAAATGATCTGAAATAAAAGCAAGGGGAGGCTTGATTCTAAATATTTTAGAATGGCGTAATCGAAACATATTATAAGGCATTTACAGTTTCTCTTCCAATCTTCGGATTTTAATCATGTCAAAACGCACTTTATTTCCTACATATTGCGCTACTAAACAGATAGTATTTTGTCATTTATTCACTATATTGCTCTGTAATTACATTGAGCTTCTTAAATAAGGATTGGTATATAAGAAAATATATTTCCACAGAAATATATATATGTGTGTGTGTGTGTGTGTGTGTGTGTGTGTGTGTGTGTGTGTGTGTGTGTGTGTGTGTGTGTGTGTGTGTGTGTGTGTGTATATATGATTACGTTACCACTGTACCAACGTGACACGCGTATGAACTGATTAAAAATAGATGTACAAAATGTATAACGATTTTTTTCAATTTGGATCAATTTTTAACGATTTTTTACATTTGGACCCATTTTTGACCCTTTAAACCCATTTTAGCCTGATAAAGACCCATAAAGGATCGATCCATAAAAAATCCAATCATTTGAGCCCCCTAGCCCCGCTCTGCGAATTTTAGTTTCGGAGGAGATAGGGTTTGAAATATGGATACAGACAGGCAGACATAGTGTGTTTTATAAATTATATATATATATTCACCTGCATTTTCCATTTGATATTTTTGTATGAAATGAAAAACCATATCGTAACGCATTCTTCTGCTGACGAGAACCGTTATGTTTAAATTAAATTTCTCCACGTTTTCTTTTGTTTGTTCGTTTTGTTTGTTTTTTTTTATTTTCTGTATTTGTTTATTTTAAAACGTTTCGCGCGGAGAAAGTGAAACGGGTTTATTCAAATATATTTAGAGCTCATTTAAACTGGTTTTCTCAAAAAGCAAACTTATAAACTTATAAGCGATACAAATATTACTGACGATCAAATTATAATCTTTAGCAATGCTAGAGAAATACGTGCGCCCTCTGGACTTGAATATGTAATGGGTTTTATGAACGCATATAAAGCTATTATGTTTTATGTGTGTATGTGTTTTTTTTCTTTCTCTTAAAACTTAAACACAAACCTGTGACTTATAATCTCTTTTATAATAATACGCGTTGCGTCTGTTTTAAGATTACACACACGCGCGCGCGCGCGCATATACATGGTGTCCACAAAGTCTGACTTCATTATGTAGCCAGACTGTGTGGAAGTCTGACTACATAATGTAGAAAGACTTTGTGGGCACCCTGTATATATATATAATAAGAATTACAGTTAAGTTTACCAAAATAATCTAAGATGACAAAACTAAAGTATATTATAAATATTGAAGAGTTAATATTTATAAAGTAATCTCAACCAGATGTAAAACCATATATATATAGATATATATATATATATAGATAGATAGATAGATAGATAGATATATAGTAATTTATAAAATATATATGGCGATCATGTTGAGGATTTCTAGTTGGCCAATCAGCTTTCTAGTATCCACCGCGCCCCTTCCTATCAACCAATGGGCATGCATTTTATCAAACAAAGGATCTGTTTTAGAACTAGGTTAGTGGTTTTAGGTAGACGTTCTCCTTTTTTTTATACATATAATTTTTTTTATACATATACATATACTTATGTGTACACACATACATGCACATATATATACATATATATATATATACATATATGTGTGTGATCGTTTATGTATATTCATGTTTATTTAATTTATTTATTTGTTTGTTTTCTATTGTTATTGTTAGTTTTAAAGCTATTTTGTATCGCTATCCTAGAGTAAGTTTTATTTTGTGAACACAGTTGTTTGCTATTTCCCGCCTACAGTTTAATAGATTTTGAGGTTCTTTAAAGTACAGGATAAAAAATTTTTCATGTAGGCATAATTTACATGGGTCGTCTAAATGTCTGCATGTGGTAGCTTGTCTCATTATTTTCCATTCGACTACCGGCGAATGTCCGCTTTCTTTGAGTTCCCAGTATTTATTCGCTAGTGTTGTTTTTATACGGCGTTTTTTTTATTTTTGAATGTGCTTTTGTGGTCATAGTATCGGGTTTTGAAATCTAAGGAAGTCATGCCTATGTAATATCTCTTGTTATTAGGGTTTTCTTTCGCAAATATTGTTGCTTGATAAACTACGCTTTTTGTTAGGCATTTATTTTGGACTGGGCAAAGTGTGCGGTGTCTACACTTGCATTTATCTTGTTCGTTATTAGTATTTTTTTTCTAAGGAATGTTTCCATCGAACTCGAGAATCTTTAATGGAATTTCGAACAGAAAACTTTATTTCATCCACGGAGATAGCTTGACAGGGTAGAAGTTCTAAGTATTTCGCGATTGTATTTTTGGGTCGCCCGCACTGAGGATTGAACCTTCAATCTCCAGGAAATTCAGTTGTAAAAGTTACATTCCTGGAGATTGAAGGTTCAATCCTCAGGAATGTAACTTTTACAACTGAATTTCTCCAAGTACTCTATCCACTACGCCATGGATCCTATAATTTAATGTTACGCAATTTGTTGGCATCATCATCCCAGTATAATAACACCATACATCTGTGCTACAACGTGCTCCCCTGCCCGACACAATCGCCGGCCCCAACGCTGCGTCTGTGTTCTTTTTCATCAATTCTTATTGTCGTCTCTGACGTTGGTGACTGATGAGGGGTGGTGCATTGGTTCACAACTATAAAAATTAAAAACTAAAAATACTACGGCACATTCTGCATTTATCGTTTGAGGTCTTGGTGTGTGTCACCATCGTGGGAGAAAATTCTTTAAGCGCTGAAGTCCACATCTACCTCTTCTGCCGAGGTTGTGTTCGTCAGTTGCCGTAAAATCATCTCGGTCTCATCTGAGCAACGACCTGTATCGTAATTTAACTGGCAACTGTTCTCAAATGTCGTAAACCTAAAACTGTCTGCAAACTTGCCCTAAACTGTTGCAAAACCTATTGCGACTCCAAAAACTATTCATAATCTCTAAATATACTGATATACTGATCTCTATTGTCCGATCCTTTATTCTAACCATTGCCACACCTTGATTAACAATCCCATTTCAGTTACCTTTTGTGCCTTGGTGAACAACTTTCTTCTCATTGTCTTTCTACTAAGCTTACTCTTATAATGTTTGATCGGTTCTTCTAGTAATGTTTTTTTTTTGTTTTTATACAAGGGACGTTCCAAAAGTAAAGTTTCAATTATCCTACTCCAACTGGCACAGGTCCTGGATATGACCTTAAACTATATCCGATGGTGAGGCCCCAGCTTGCGGGCTTTGGGGAGTGTGGGGCCACCTCTTAATTGCCATTGCTCCCAGGTCCACTCTGACCCAGAGTGGTAGTAGCTGTTAGGGTCCCAACTATGGGTTAAATAGAAACCGACTTTAAAAAAATATTCTATTAAAAAAATGTTCAAAATCACTGGATTCGGCATTAAATAAGCTGAAAATGGTTGATATGCCGTAAAACAAAAACAACCAACCAACCAACCAACTGGCAAATGTCCCCAATTGTCGTAAACTCAGAACTGTCCACAAACTTGTCCCAACTGCCCTAACCTTTCGTTCCCCACTCTTTATCTGTGCCTAAATCCAAACGTAGATTCCATGAGCAAAGCTTCTTTCTTAGAACTGCACGCCAGTGGAACTCTCTGCCGCTTGCTTGTTTCCCATCTGACTACAACTTGGACGTCTTCAAGTCCAACATAAACAAACTCCTGACAAACCTCCCTCTTAAATAAGACACTCTATCAACGCCCCCAATATTAATGATTACTACAATACTATCTCATTGATTACTGTACACGCAATAACCCTTATCCCTGAGTGGCCTTCGGGCCTTGATAAGTGGTGACCTCCATGTAAAAAAAATGCATTTCCATTCTGGAAACTGTCCAAAAACGAACTCTAAATATATTGACCTCTATTGTATAGTCCTTTATCATAATCAGTGCAACACCTTAACAACAATCCCACTTCAGCTTTCTTTTGTGTGCCTTGGTGAACAACCCCCTATCGATTGTCTTTTCTTATAACCTTTGTTCTGTCGATCGACATTTTTTCCTTTTTTATTATACAAAGGCGTTCCAAAAATAATGCCTCAATTTTTTTTTATATTCTGCCCGAATAGATCAGATGGGATATAAAAATACATTGTTATGATGACTGAACTTATGAATTTGTGATCTGAAAGTTTCATCTCTCCTGCAGATATTGACGGTGTAAGATTCTAAGAAAGCAACCACTGCTATGAATGTGCGTCAGAAGGAGAGATTCGTCATTGAATTTCTGGCTAAAATGAATTGAGAATGGTGGTGACTATGTAGAAAATTAAATTCTTGGGCACAAAAGGTCGTTTGTTTTAATGGCACCACTTCCGTCTTCGTAGCTTTTCAATGCTTTGTTCAAAAGTAGGAGGCTTTACTTTTACCCTCGTATGACAAAGTGCGCTGTTATAATCATTTTTTTGTGTGTGTGTTCATCCTTTATAATGTTTTTTTCTTCTTTAAAATTTTTAAAGCGTATACAGAGAAGAGTTTTTAATTTATTTGGAGGAAAATAGTTAACATATGAGAAACTAGTATTATCTTAACTAATTATTTAACTATCTTATCTTTTTATTATATAAAAGGAACTTTGTGTGTGAGAGAGAAAGATAGAATTCCCTGTGGACTCCAAAACGGCTGTGCTGATTTTTTTAAATTTCACACAAATGTTCATTATGTATCTGGCAGTGCTCTTAGATGGGTTTTGTATCGGAATGTCTTCGATAAGTATCGATAATCGATAATCGATAATCGATAATCGAAAAAATCCGATGAAATAAGGAACAGGCGCTTTTGACCAAAGTTAATACCTTTATACAGCATAAAATCACAAGTGCGTTTAAGCGACACAAGCAGTAAGGAGAGGCATATAAATAAACAGTATGTTCTTTGATATGACAGAGGCGCGTTCGAAATTAATGTTTCTGTTTAGCGCATAATTGAGCCGTGATTCATAATTTTTCATTTTAAACTTAAATTCAATTCGTTATATATAAAATAATGTTATAAAATAAACAGTAGGTTCTCTACTGTGCAATCTGGACTACAATGTATTGTGAACTAAGTAACTGCGGGGAGACATGTGCAGCTTTCTCCCGGTGCACTGCGATTGGTCCTTAATAAGAGCAGGTAATCAACGCTTTTATATTTATAGATGAATTTGGGAAAGAAATAAAGAAATATGACAGTTAAAATCTCTTATAATAAAGGCGTATTCCTGTCTGTCTGTCTGTTTGTTCACAATTTGATTAATATATACAGAAGACACACAGTTTCACAAATTAATTTTTATACTGAAAAAGTCGTAAGACGTGAGGATATTCGGTGTATCTTAAATAGTATGTGACTAAAAAAAACCCTCTCGTCAACATGTTTCGACCTGGTAGAGGTATACAGCTAGTTTCCAAGAATTCAAGAAATAAGATATAAACATGCGAGGAAAACAAAGAGTAAGAGTCAGAGACAACGTGACCATAATTGCGTTAAGAGAGTAGAAGGTATCTCTTAAATACAAACCAGCGGCAGACATAAAAAAAGGCATTTATAGGAGAGCCAAATCACTAATAAAAAGGTTTGTGAAAACAAATAAGACTGCCAATTATGCGTCGTGGGCAACGTTAGGTCACCTAAAAACCTTTTATGTTTATAAATTTTTTTAGATGCGGATTGGTAATGCGTATCATTTGGATTGTACAGACTACAGATCTCATTTTTTAGAGGGCTTTTTTACAATTGTTCGGGCTACAGTTCTCATTTTGCGTAATATTTTTACAAATCTTATAAATTTTCCTAATGTCTGTCTGTGTGTGTGTGACGCGGTTTATCTCAGCCTACATGTAATCCACACAGGCAAGTTAGGTACCGAAATGAAGCTTATGACCCAGCGGATGTTTTAGTGATATTTATATCCATGTTTGGTGCATGGAAATGCAAAAAAAAAAAAAATGCAAAAAAATAACGATTTACTAAACAACGTTTTATTTACTGGATATTTTTCCGGTATTCACCGCAAGTTATAATCTCCCTTAGTAAGTTCGATTTACTCTGTGTGTGTGTGTGTGTGTGTGTGTGTGTGTGTGTGTTTTAATCCACTTTTACCTAACCTCCAGGTTTCTCTTCCTGTTATCTTCTGTTCCCCAACTGACCCTTCAACTCGTACTTGTCAAGATCATCACTAACTCGTGTAATCGCTATCTGACATCATAAAATGATATGCGATACAATTTTTAGACTGCGCTAGTGTTTTATATTAAACTAGCGAGGGGTACCCGGCGTTGCCCGGGTGTTTGGAGGTGTGTGGGGGTTAAAAAAAAAAGTAAGTATGAGGATCGAACCCGAACCGTTGAGGCAAAGTTGTAAATTGTGTGTGTGTGTGTGTGTGTGTGCGTGCGTGCGTGCGTGCGTGCGTGCGTGTGTGTGTGTGTGTGTGTGTGTGTGTGTGTGTGCGTGTGTGTGTGTGTGTGTGTGTGACGCGGTTTATCTCAGCCTACCGACAACCCACCCAGGCAAGTAAGGTACCAAAATGAAGCTTATGACCCAGCGAATGTTTTAATGCAATTTATATCCATGTTTGGTGTATGGAAATGCAAAAAAAAAATAAATAAATAAATAAATAAAATAACGATTTACTAAACAACGTTTTATTTACTGGATATTTTTCCGGTATAAGGACTCAAGTTTGCCCAGCTGGGCCAACTTGGGTTCGTGTAAATAAAATACTTGGTAAAATTAAATTATAAGTTACACTCTTCTGAAGGTTGAAGGTTCTAGCCTTAGTGTGGGCAACACTCAGAAATACCATTACGAATTACTTACGACTTCTACTCAGTCATGGCTGACGGAACGAGAGCATGCTACCCCCGTGGTTTAAATGAAGTTATATAATTCTGTGTAGAATGTAGAAACTATGTATAAATAAAATTTAGTGTAATAGTTAAATGAAACTAATCATCTCATAAGAAACCATAAAAAATGAATAAGTAAATATAAAAATTAATTAACCTTTATGTAGTCGCTCGCATATCCATGACTGAGTATATTAAAAAGTTAATTCTAATATTTTTTAAATAGAAAAGGCAGGCTTTTAATATCAATGTCACTCAACGTTATCATTCAAACACGGTAGTGTTTGAATATATGGTTAAGTGGCAGTTTTACTCATTTAGAACTGCTTTAAAGCTTCACCGTTCACTCATTTTTCGACCAAATTTTAAACAATTAT
This sequence comes from Euprymna scolopes, assembly GCF_053919585.1. Taxonomy (NCBI): domain Eukaryota; kingdom Metazoa; phylum Mollusca; class Cephalopoda; order Sepiida; family Sepiolidae; genus Euprymna; species Euprymna scolopes. The sequence goes on from NC_136509.1 coordinate 89,527,012, forward strand.
TGCAGTTTATAGATCACCTTCTCAGCTTGAAATAAAACTTATAATGAATTTACTGGTGTTCAAAATCGTAAAAATATGTAAGGCCGTGAGCGATGGTTTTTATGACTGGTTTGCATAGCAACATCGTCGCTTCAGCGGCTACTGTCGCGAAAAGAGAAGTAACTCGTGAAACAGACCGAATGAAAGCATGAAAGGGAGATAATTGGGGCGATTTTATTGAAAAGTACCGTACATTGTTATTACATATCTGTTATGAGGCAAAAAAAAATAGACTGAAATTAAACAAAGAACAAGTTAATTTATTGGAAGCTTGGAAAAATCATGAATTACAATCGAAAACTGCGAGCATGAAAATATGGTTAAGCTTAAACATGGAAAAGTAAAGGACTAGTTGTAAAAACTGGAAAAGAAAAAAAAACAAGATATTCTAGTCAAAAATATAATAAATCTATAACTTAAAATATTGCAGCATTAAGAATTTTTTTAATAACATTTATAAAATTATATAATCAATTCTTAATGCTGCATAATTTTAAGTTATAAATTTATTATATTTTTTACTAGAATATCTTGTCCTTTTCCAGTTTTAACAACCATATTACTTTTCATGCTTGGATTTTTCTATTATAATAGATAGATGGATTGGATTTCCCCCCTTAGTCGTTTATTAGCTTAACTGCACATTCCCCAAAAATCATTCCAGTTTTGCTAAATTAATGCTTGCAGAAATGCGATATATATCTTCTGTTTAACGAACCCGAACGCAAGCAAACTATATTCGTAGCGATCGCATTGCATGAAAAATTGGCGAAAAATAATTAGCAAAACATCTTAATGAAATGATATAAACCTCGAATGTTTGAACAGATAATACAACGTTCCGAGATGAATAACACGATAAACGAGGTGCGATACTTCCGCTCAGAGCGCCATGTTTTTTTTTCTATCTAAGGTTTGCTTTCTTGTTTATTGCCTGTACGTTCATTTGTTTGCTTGTTTGTTTGTTCGCAGAAAACACCTTGGCATCGTTTGATTCAATTAATTATTAATTTGAATCTTACTTCGATCGGCCTTAATTGATTTTTCATTCTTCGAAGGAAACAAACAAACGAATTTGCCGGTAATTGATTAGCGTGTAAACAGTTGAGAAATCGCGCTTAGATTTCTCCGCTTGATTAAGAGAGAAAAGAAAGAGGAAAAGAAAACAACAATAATAACAAAACAGGCACCAAAAAAAAAAACAAAAAAAAAAAACAAAGAGTAAGCTTAAGAAAAAGATGGTTTTTCGTTAACGGCAGCCATTTTGTATCAATATTGGCGGCCATTTTGAATCATTATTATTATTATTATTATTATTATTATTATTATTATTATTATTCATCTAGTACTAGCGGCTATTCAGATAATAGTAGATACTAAGAGGCCTTCTCGATTTGTATCGTTTACGCACAAGAAATCAAATTGTGTTTACAAGACGTTTCTTTGTTGAGTCAGTGTCCGCGGGGTGCCATTGTGTATGTAAATTAACGTACCAAGCGAATTAAAAATTGAAACCTCGGGAACAAAGATGCGCGGTATTTCAAGCGCTGGTTGCCGACTCGCTAATTTAATAACGTCTCGTTAATCTCAGATATTAGTTTCTTTATTGTTAAGTTTTACATATTCATGTAGACATTTCATCACCGTTATGGAATTAGAGCTACGAACACGTTGTGCTTTTATAAATAAATAAATAAATAAATATAAATAAATAAATATATATATATATATATATATATATATATATATATATATATATATATATATATTTAGTGGCAATGGTAATTAATAAAAACTGAAGAAAGTGCTCAATACTGTTTAGAGCAAATATGCGTTTTATTTTTATTACCGTATCTTTCTGTTAAGTTACATTATTGTTTCAGCTACTCGGCCGTTTTTTTTTTTTTTGCCGTCTGTAGCTTCCTCAGACTTTTACAGAAATGTTCGCTATTTTTGGATGAAAGAGTGAAAGAGTGAATGAGGTCAGGGGGAGGGGGTGCGAGGAGGGCGGAAGAAAGATAACCCAAAAAAACTTTTTCAATATTTGTGCTGAAAAGCAAAATACGTGTCTATTCACAGCTGAACATTTTGCTAACCGCATTTCATTTTCTCTGATCATGAAATTGAATGATGAAATCCATGGATTAAGGAAATTAACATAACTCCCTTCTATACATTCCCTTTGTCAAACAATAAATTCTTAACTCGAATATATGTTTCTATGTTTGGATTTTTAGAATTTAGCTTTAACCACTAAACTTATATGCATATATATATATATATATATATATATATATATATATATATATATATATATATATATATATAAGGCAAAAGTGGAAATCTCCGCCATCGCTTGTGGAACGAAAGGGGTATTCGACTAGACACAAAAATCCTTGTCTACCGTGCTGTTGTTCTTTCCATTCTTCTTTATGGATCTGAGTCATGGACTCCATACAGACATCACATTAATCAGCTGGACGTTTTCCACAAAAACTGTCTACGCTCCATATGTGGTCTTAGCCTCCGCGACAAGGTATCAAATGCCGAATTATTCACAAAATGCAAAATATCTGGCATTGAATTATTCCTTATTCAATCGCAATTGCGGTGGGCTGGTCATGTATTGAGGATGCCCGATGACAGAATTCCAAAAATTGCGATGTACAGTCAATTTGAGGGTGGTAAAAGAATTGTCGGGCGTCCTTGGCTTAGGTACAAGGACAAGTTGAAGAGTAACTTGTCTGCAGTGAACATACTATACAGGAGTCTTGAAGATGAGGTGAATGACCGAAAAGGATGGAGATCAAGGTGTTTTGAAGGTCTCCAGAGGTTTCAATCTGAAAGCTTAAGGCCACTGAAAGAAAACAGAGTAAGAGCAAAACGACTACCAGCCGAACCAATATCTGCAGCATTAAATCCACATTCATGTTCTATTTGTGGCCTTGTCTGCAAGTCCCTTGCTGGACTAAAAAGTCATCAGAGGCAAAAGCATAAATGAGTTTTAGAAATATGGGTTGTCTGAACCTCATACGTCGAAATCGACGGGAGAGTCCATCATATATATATATGCATATATATATATATATATGCATATATCTATATATATATATATATATATATATATATATATATATATATATATTACATTTTTACCCCAAGCAAGGCACATTGCCACTCTGATGTATGGGACTACTATCAGGGAGTTAAGCTTCAGGTGCACTATGTAGGGAGTTTAGCAGCAAGGTGTCTGTTCACATTACACTTGAACTTCTGCATATCAGCACAGTTGGGGAAGCAATAAACCGGAAGAGAATTCCAAAGTCCTGCAGTTTTGGGGAAGAAGCTATTAGAATAGAAGGCTTTCTTACATCTAGGGATCTCTACTGTGTAGGGGTGGGATTTCGCTGCTTGTCGGGTTTTTCATCGAGGGGGTACAAGGGCTTATAGTTCATCAGAGCATCCACCATTAAAATGCTTTTAAAGCAGGCAGAGGGATGCAACATTTCGTCGATGACACAGGGGCTGAAGCTTAGATGACAGTCCGGGACCTATTAGGTAAGCGACTCTCTTTTTCTTTTGGACCCTGCCCAGGGGCGAGAGACTAGTAGCAGATGCACCAGCCTAAATGTGACAGCAGTACTCCATACATGGGCGAATGGTGGCTTTGTAGAGGTACAGGATATTTTCAGGCGTAAGTAACTTTCTAGCACGGTATAGAGAGTCCACCTTTTTGCAGCAGCCTTGGCAATGATCTCGATGTATCTATTCCAGTTCATGTTTCCTGTGAACGTTAAGCCAAGGAGATTGAACGAAGTGTTTTCAGGTAAAGTGTATATATATATATATATATATATATATATATATATATATATATATATATATATACTAGCAGGCTGCCCAGCGTTGCCCAGGGAATCTACTTACATTTTTGCCCCCATACAAGACGTCATACGTGACATCATACATGACGTCATCTGCTATTATATCATACATAACATACATGCTATGACGTCATTTTGAACAATCAAGCAAACAGACAGGCATTTTTTTTTACGCAGTGGTCACCACTTATCAAGGCCCGGAAGCTACTCAGGGATAAGGGTTATTGCAAGTACATTACGTTAGTGTGGAGATTTGATGAAGTGTTTACTTAAGGGGCGGTTCATTAGGAATTTGTTAACGTTGGACTTGAAGACATCCAAGTTGTAGTCAGGTGGGAAGCAGGCAGACGGAACAGAGTTCCACAGGCGTGCAGTTCTAAGAAAGAAGCTTTGTTCATGGAATCCACGTTTTGATTTAGGCACAGATATAGAGTGGGGGAAATTTTTCACAGTGGATTCGGCATACAGATTTATTATAATAGATACTAGCAGGATGACCCAACGTTCCCCGAGATTGTTTCACACGTCCATAGCCCTTGAGCCCCTGGAGGTGTATAGGCCATCTACAACTTTTTGTAGATGTTTTTGTAGCGAGGAGTTCTTTTTACAGAGTGAGAGTGCTGGCCCCACGCCCAACCTTCCCAGAAGGTACATACAGCGCCTAGCCTTCCTAAATGGTCACCTATCTGGTACTGGCCAGGTTCAACGTTGCTTAACTTCGGTGATCTGGCGAGAACCGGTGTGTCAACGAGATTGTGTTTCACACGGGCAATATTTTTATTGTCATCGAAATCGGTGAAATCGCCCATTTTTCAATCAAATCGATTGATTGCCTGTATTTTCCTTTCATCATTTAATTAGTATTCATATGCGTTCCTTCCGAACTGAATCTTCAGTGTAACAATAACTTTTGCACGATTCAAACGTCACATGACACAGCTTTAACTCAAATCCGAACGATCTGACCGATGAGGCCAAGTCAAACCGCGATGCAACTAATAGAGAAATGAAGCATATTTATGTCAATCCAAGCGGATAACACAGTCATATTTCGATACAGCCATTGATAGCTGCGGTTTCAGGAAGCATGAGAAATCCTGCTTTTTGCCTAAAGAATACTACAAATGCTCCGTTGTCTAACGGAAAGATCCCATAATGCTGTTACTGTATATGGTGTACCTTTTTCTTTCTTTTATGATATGGACCCTACCGCACCAAGATTATTAACTGTTAGCAGGATCTGTGGAAATTCCACGGAATGAGAAATATATTTAATCAACAAATATGTTTTGATAAAGCTGATATTTTGCTGTCTAGTGCAAACTATTAGTTGTTTTTTTTGGTCAGCAAAACTGGTAACACGCAGCAAATATCAGTTTATTAACATTTCTATAAAAATAGTGTCCGTTGTATTTTAAACATAGAACCGAACCAAAATGAGATAAATTAATAAGTACTAATAAATACCCAGAAAGAAAAAGTGTTCTGTGATTATATATTATTCCAATAATATTGGGGAATGAAGCTACGGCAAAGGGAAGTCAGCTTTCCTTCAGTTTTGCCTTCAAAAATTATATTTGCTCTTTCTCAAGCGTAACGTACGGAATAACTATGGAAGGCGCAAGCAGAATATTGTATAGAAATAGCTTGTTAGATAGATAGATAGATAGATAGATAGATAGATAGATTAGATAGATAGATAGATAGATTAGATAGATAGATAGATAGATTAGATAGATAGATAGATAGATAGATAGATAGATAGATAGATAGATAGATAGAAGTAGCGTACAATTTATTAAAAAATAATTAAGTGTTACATATTTAAGTTTTATGCAATTCAGTTAAAGATCTCACAGTTCTAAAATAAATGTAAAAATTTAAAAAAAAATTCAATCTTGATTTTCTGTTTAAACTGCAGTTTTGAAAACTTCTTGTGCTATGTTGAATAAAACTGTTTACTTTTTACTTCCGTTTTCTATTTAACGGAAGTCCTACGTTGTATCTGTTTTCTTTTCTTTTATTTATTTATTTATTTTTATTTATTTATCTATTTATTACTCTTTTTCGCCCCAAACAAGACATGTTGCTACTCAGACGTAAAGGGTTACTATATGTGATTGTGTCTAGCAGGAAACTTAGGGGAATTGAGTAGCAAGATATCTGTTTACCTTACATTTAACTTTTCTTTGTGCCAAGATCAAAGTGTGATATCTGTTCTTCAGATGCTGCAATTCAATTTCTTGTTCTCTGTCAGTGGAGGAACAGTCCTTCACGACTGAGACAATTTTTTTATTTTTGTACCTTTTTATCCACGTTAAAAAACGACCCTGATATCTAACTCTGTCCCGTGGGGAGGCATTGTAAATAGATAATTTAACTTTTGCATGTTAGTACAGTCAGGAAAGCAGAAAATACGGAGAGAATTCAAAAGTCCGGCAGCCCGAAGGAAGAAACTATTATAGTAGAAGGTTTTCTTACAGCTATGAACCTCAATAGTATAGGGGTTGTAATCCCTCATGCGAGAAGGTGGTTATGGGCCCCTTTTTATCTAGAAATCTCGGCTCGTGTAGTCTAATCTTCTCTGAGGTTGTTACGTAAGATTATAACGGAATCCCAATTCCGTTTTTTTTCCATGGTAACAAAAATGAGAAATATTAAGTCTCACCCTTTTTTCGGGTTGACATCACCAACTATAAGATTGTAACGCAATCCCAGCACCGTCCCCACCCCCGTGGTAACAAAAATGAGAAATATTAAGTCTCACCCTATGTTTTTTGTTTTGTTTTCTTCAGATCGATATCACCAACTGTAAAATTGTAACGCAATCTCAGCACCGTTTTTTTTTCTTTCTTCTTCCGTGGTAACACAAGGTCGTCCTGGCCAAACGGCAACCAATCTGTAACCCCTCATGCAAGAAGGTGGTTAAGGACCCCTTTTTATCTAGAAATCTCGGCTCGTGTAGTCTAGTCTTCTCTGAGGTTGTTACATGAAATCTGGTCTGCTGAAAGCGAATATCGAAGCAGCAGGCAGGAAGAAAGACAAACTCATGTAGTCTATCTACAGAAGCTTAATTTCGCAGAATTATGTACAAATGTTTTTACAAATATCACTCAGTTTTTGTAAGTTTTTTTTTCACAGTCTCAAATCTCTTAACAGGCGGCGACAGACGGTTGGATGAGGAAGGTGGAGGGGTCACGTCTCTATACGGTCTGTTCTTCTCGAATTCCACAAGCAATCTGCTTCAACTCCCAACTCTCAACTAATCTGACTAATTTTCGCACGACAGTCGTATATATAGTAAGGTATGTCGATGGGGTGGAAATTCTCCCAGCCAATAAGATTTCGCCACGAAATCGAAAGCTTTAGGTTTTTGCGTGGGTACAATTCCCATACCTAAAATTTGAATTCTGATTCTCACGACTGCCAAGGTCAGATATCAGTTCTGACATTCGACCTTGTATTCATTTAAGGCCAGACAATGTTATAAGTGAAATTTCCTGTAATCAACTTTTAGCTGTAAAAATACATTTCTCTGGTTTCAAACAATATCTATTTTGACATGAAATAAAAAATATATATTTATCTTCTCTATCTTACCTTCTTGGGTTATTTGGCGTCACCCGGGAATAAAAAGCTAATTCAGCGTAGTTCTAACGCTCCTCAATGGGGTATTATGTTACAGGTGGGATTTTGCTGTTTGTTGCGTTAATCGGATATATGTACGCCGAGGAGACACAAGTGCTTTGAGTTCATCAGTGTACATTCAATTAACATACTTGTAAACCAGGCACAGGGATGCGACATTACGGCGATAAGACAGAGGTTAGAGCTTAGACGATAAAGCTTAATCTATTAGATCTGAGACTCTTTTTTAAACCCTGTTGTCTTTTCAAGATAAAGGTTACTCTCTGGTGTGAGTAATTTTCTAGCATAGTAGAGGGCTCCCTCTACCATGCTAGAAAATTAGTATAGACACCTTCTTTGCAGCAAATTTGAACAATGTTCGCAATGTATTTGTTCTAGTTCATGTTGTCTGTGAATGTTAAGTTTGAATAATGAGCTCTCTGGTAGAGTGCCATGGCAATCTGTAGTTTTGAAGATGTTTGAGTTATTAAAGAAAGAACTTTAGGGGTTTTTTGTTTGTTTGTTTGTTTGTTTGTTTGTTTGTTTTGTTTTGTTTTGTTGTGTTGGGTTTTACGGCATGTCAACACTGGGTTATTTTATGCCGAGTGTCTATAGGTTCAGGGCGCCTTTGCCCCCCCCCCTCCCGCCTCTGCTCTAACTGTTTTATAAGTGAGTTCTATTTAAATCTTTTGATTAAGACCAATTTTTTTAGGTATGGAGATTGTTTTTATCAAATAAATCCTTAATATTTTTTTCTTTTGTAGAAATTATTCGTTGTTACAAAATCAATGCATTCAGTTAGTATGTGTTTGATTGTGGCGTTTTACAAAGTATACAGATGGGTTGGCTTTCTTTTTTTCTTTTTTTTTTCTTTTTTTTTCTTTTTTTTGAATAGGTTAGATGTGTATGGCCTATTTTTTATTCATTGGTCTTGGTAACATTAAATGTTACCATCCATTCACGGCCTCATTCCCTTACAAACCGAAAGTCGTTTTCTAGGGTTTCTGTCTAATGTGGTGAGGTTATATCAAAATGTCACACAAAAACCTCGAAATAGGGATTTTGGGGGCGTTTTGTGCAAAAAAGGTTACCTGCCTATGTCAACGGAATTTATCACTCACTGTATACAGTCGTGGTAACATCTTCCCGCATACAGATAGGAGTTGCGGCGCAATAGATAATGCGTCTGACTACGGATTAAAATATTCCAGGTTCGAATCCTGGCAAGTTCGTAAAAATTTTAACCATAATTTTATCCAACGTTTACTCATTATTCTTACCCTTAGTTAGGGTATTTTTGTTTTGTTTTTTTTCAGTGATTTTGTTTTGTGCATATACGAATTTCTTATACTCTGAGTTCACAAGGTAAGCGTTAATAGTAAGATGATGTTGAGTGTACTCGATGTTGTGTTTGACTAGGCGTTGTGTGTGCCGACTTGGCACAACCGCTAGTATTAAATAAAACATGTTACGATTAAAATATATATTTTGATGTTTACTTTCAAATAATTATTTTTTGCAGGATAATTTATCGTATGAAAAATATATTTTAAAAGTTCGCATAATATATTATAATCCCACCCCCACACAGTAGAGATCCCTAGATGTAAAAGATCTTTCTACTCCAGTAGTTTTTTCTCCAGAACTGATAGACTCTGGAATATATATATATATATATATATATATATATATATATATATATATATATATATATATAAGATTTAGCTGCCTGTCGGGTTTGTCGAGGGTGTCTACGTCGTGGGGTCACAAGTTTCTGCAGTTCGTCAGAACATTCACCATTAAAATACTTGTAGAACAAGCAGAGGGATGCAACGTTTCGTCGATGGGACAGAGGCTGAAGCTTAGATGCCAGTTCAGGGCCTATGAGATTGGCGACTCTCTTTTGAACCTTGTCTAGAGACTAGTAGCAGATGCACCAGCCCACATGTGACAACAATACTCTATACATGGGCGAATGGTGGCCTTATAGAGGTACAGGATACTTTCAGGTATCAGTAGTTTTCTAGCACGGTATAGAGAGCCTACCTTTTTCGCAGCGGCCCTGACAATGTTTTCAATATAATTGTTCCAACTCATGTTTCCTGTGAACGTTAGGCCAAGCAGTTTCAAAGATGTACGCTCAGACAGGGAGTAACTGCTCATTGCTATTGGTGGCAGAGAAGGTTTCTTGTAATTATTAAAGGAAACCAGTTTAGTCTTGGCAGCATTGAATGCGACCATCCATTTATGTCCCCATTCCACTACAGATTGGAGGTCATCCACTAGTGTTTTTACCATTTCTTTAATAATGTGTTCATTTGTTTTCCTGCCATGCCAGTTATAGAGTGTGGTGTCATCAGCATATATACCCATCTCAGAGGCAGTTTTGTCGGGGAGGTCATTAATAAATATAAGGAACAATAGAGGTCCAAGGATAGACCCCTGAGGCACTCCCGCATTTATATCACACTGTTTAGATGTACGACCGTCCAGGACAACCTGTATTTTTCTCTTATCTAAGAAGGATTCAATTATCTTAAGTATTCTACCAGTGATACCGTATGATCTAATTAAGTGTCTTGTCGATTCACTTGTGATAGTGCCTCTGCGCCTGACTAATAGGCAAAGAAGGAGTATGGAAGCCGGCGATAGACAAAGCCTATCTACTCCTTAAGCAATTTAGGTTTGCAGACCGGTAATTTGTTTTTGAGTCACCAGCTCTAGGAAGGTTGTCATCCAAGACTGGAGAGGCCTCCCTCCCCTTTGGTTTAGTTTCAGAGTTTTCCTTTTCCTAGACGGGTGATCTGGGAAGATCTACTGGGTCCATCAGTCCTGAGAGGGTTTGCTCCGCGCCTGGGTCCTAATCCAGGTATTTCTGCGACCCCGCGTGGTTAGTTAATGTTACAGGGTTAGTTTGTAGAGGTTATATATCTAATGAATAGTTACACTCCTCAAAGTGATTTAGGGGCATGCAGTGGAAGCAGGTTTGTGGGGAGGCTTGTTAGAAAAGCGTTAGTGCGGATTAAGACTTTTACCTTTAGGTTTTTCCATGTTTTTTAACTAACTATATATATATATATATATATATATATATATATATATATATATATATATATATATATATATATGGTGGAGTTCAAAAATACACTCGATTCTTTAAGGAGAGACTTATCAGGATAGTTCAACAAAATTTTTTCGAGCTTCATAGAATATGAAGAAATAACAAAAAAAAAACGACAATATGAAAATATATACTAATGCATATCGATTTATCCGTTTATTCAATATGGATGATACATCAATTAGGGGATGTAGGATAATTAAAACTTTTTATACCATGTTATTTCGAAGCCTAATAATTCTCATCAGAAGAGAAAAGATGATGCATGCTACCGTATACTCATAAACTCTTATCCTCGAGTGGCCTTCGGGCCTTGATGTGGTGACTCCTTTGTAAAAAAAAACATATTAGGGATGTGACGTCTAGCGATAGCTACATTAGGAGCGAAATAATTGGGCGTGAGAGGAAAAGGGTCGTATATTGACACTGTTGGGTGAGGGAAATGGGGCAATTACAACGAACCATACAATAGAAATTATAATATATATATATATATATATATATATATATATATATATATATATATATATATATATATATATATATTAGTGTTGGGACGAGGACGATTAATCGGAATCGGAATCGGGAACTGGAAAAATCGAAACTTTTTGGCCTATCGGAATCGGAAAAATTCTAGTCTATTTTCCGATGCTAAAAACGATTTTTTTTTAATTGTGTTTTTATTTGATTTTGTTTAAAGTAAAATCTTCCATTGCTCGTAATAATGATGAAATAATAAATATTTATTGATTTTAAAATATCAGTAAAAGTAAAATCGATAGATCATCCCCCCAAAAATGTTTTTTTTTTTTAATGTTTGAGAAAATACCTGCACATTTAATATGTGTTTTTACGTTAATCGGGAAAAAATAACAACTTTATGGTTAAATATTAAGAGATTTATAAAGAATCGGAATCGGTAATTGTATCGAAATCGGGAATGTAGCAAGGAATCGGTAATTGTATTGAAATCGGTAACTGTGTCGGAATAAAGAAAAATATTGGTATCGTCCCATCACTAATGTATATCATTACTCGTATGATTACACTCGTATTTTTTCGACGCATAATGCTAAACATTAAAACCTTTATTTGTCTCTTCTTTGTTCTCGTAAATAATTTTCCTAAAATCAGTAATCAACGTTTCCTTTACATTTCTCTTTTTTTTTTCTTGATTCCTGCCTGACCGTTTGCCATTTATTCTAATTCATATCCCTGCAGAGAAAATGAGCAGTTTAACTTCAACACAAATCGTTCAGGTAAAACGAGTTAAAAGAAAATATTGTACACAGATCGATAATTCGATATTACAATTAAGTAGATGTTTCGCTAGGTGATATAATTGAAGAATTGAATAAATATTAACAACAACAACAACAACAAAAAACAATGATATAAAATCATAACTCGTATACAATTGTTTTCTTCGTGTTTTTTTCTTTTTACTTCATCTTTTTCTCTTCATTTTTTTAGTTTTGTATTTTTTTAGTTTCGTATTCATTTTTTTAGTGTCGCATTTTTTTTTAGTTTCGTATTTTTTTAGTTTCGTATTCATTTTTTTAGTTTCGTATTTTTCTTTTCCTCTTCTTATTTATCATCTTTTCTTTCTTCTTCATTTTTTTATTTTTTAATCTTTTTCGTTTACTTCTTCATTATGTTCTTCTGCTCCTTCTTCCTCTACTTCTTCGATTATTTGTTCTTTTTTACCTTTAGTTTTTCATTTTTTTTTTCATACTATTTTCTTCTCCTCATCTTCCTATTTCTTCTTCTTTTCTTGTACTTCTTCGTTTTCCCCTCACTTCCTCTTCGTCTTTTTCCTTGTTTTCTTTTCCTTCCTCCTTCCCTTCATTCTTTCTCCTCTTCTTTTACTTCTAATTTTTCTCAGTATCAGTATTTTTTCTTTTCTCAGACTTTTTTTAAGAGAAAACGGGGATCCCAGCTGCCTACCATGTAGCTGTTTCGGAGATTTAAAAACAGGACAGATGTGAAATACATGGCTCTCTAGTGGATATGATACCACTCCCCCATAAAAAAATGTAGCACAATACGGTTACTATTTATACTAATATATAAAAAATTAAAAGTATAAAATATTTATGATATATATATACATATAAGTAAATTTAATAAGAAGAAGAAACGCCTAAGCTCAATTTGTTTACACAAAGAGCATCGCTCAATATATATATATATATATATATATATATATATATATATATATATATATATATATAGAGAGAGAGAGAGAGAGAGAGAGAGAGAGAGAGAGGGAGGGAGGGAGTCATCCACATACAGTACTGTTGCACGGCTCATCAATGCAGATAGACAAGCATCTACCTGAAGCCAGTTTGAAAAATGACCGCTTAGACGACAGTCGACGCTTCTGACTGTTACGCTATTCGGTTACTCCTGTGACGGGCATGTGAATTAATAATGTTCAAACATTGTCCAAACGCCTAAGCTCGAGTTGTTTACACAGAGAGCATCGCTTAATACGCTAATGACAATTTGTTTATCACTTCCCAATATGCTCAACCCAAGATAGGGAGCATTTATAGTCATGTATCACAGCTCATCAGTGCGGCTAGACAAGCAAACTATATGTTATTTACTTTCTTTCTCTTAGCATAAATTTAATGTCGACAAGGTCTATACTTCTTTTCATTCATTTTTCGTTCATATTGTTTTGTCTGTATACCTTCTCCTTTTTTTTTTTTTTTTTTTTTTTTTACATATCTATTGCCCATCTCTTTCTCTGTCTCTTCCCTCCTCTGTGTGTGCATACCCCACTTTGTACCCCACCCATTCCGTTTTGCCCTGAAAAAAAATACACCCACCCGCACTTTACAATTATGGCGGCTGAATCACGTGATCACTTCTCCTACCCTCCTCCTCCTCCTCCTCCTCCTCCTCGGCTGCTCGTTGTTTAAATCTAATTAAGGGAGATTAATTAATTCACATTTTCAATTGTAATCAATATGTCTTCGCTTCTCCTTTGCTGTGCTTTTTTTGTTGCTGTTCTGTTTTGTTTTTTGTTTATTGTTGTTTTTTTTGTTGTTGTTTTTTTTTTTCAAGTTGCGCCCAGGCATACAAATAAGAGCCTCTGTTACGCTTAAGTTCATGATATCATTTTCCGCGTGAAAAGCGTACTTTGAATGGACGCATCTCCCCCTCATTTAATTTCCGTGATATCTGAAGAATTTGCGTTAAAGTTTCACGTTTAAATAAAAATAAAAAAAAGGGTCAGGTGACTTTGTTCTCGGTGTGCATGTGCTCCGTTGTTTTCAGATCTGGTAGAATTGGTTGAGCGGTTTACGTAATTTTTGTTTTGCGTTTTGTTCCAAACTCCTCGGGATAATTTAATGTCGTTATGTAACAGAGCGCGGACGTGCGTATGCGAATGCAAACGACATGCTAAATGACGTCACTGTAAGGAAAAAAGAAAGAGCACGTTAGAGAGGATGATCACGTGGGTGACATCACAGCTGAAACGAGAAGTGACGCGTGGCAAGAGAATGGAAAAATAAATGTCGTTGTTACAACACGAAAAAGTGAGTTCGGGTTATTCTTTGTCTTCGTTTCCTTTGCGACTTAGACTATATACAACGCGTGGGTTCCGTGTGTGAACGTGTTTAACGTTACAGTGAGGGACGTGAAGAGGGGAAAGGTTCTAGGGGTGTCCAAGCCCCTTTTACTCCTGTTTTAAAAGTGCCCTTTTCAGAGGAATGTATTTTAGGCCTGTGCCCCACTGTTCATTACTATAATTTTTGCATTTTTATTTTTATTTGTTCATTTGAGCATCATTAGTTACACTTACACAATGACGATGATCAAGTAGTTAACGACAAGGACTGATGAACTGGGTGTTCCAAGTTCGAATCCAGTTCGTTCCACAAAATCGCTTTCACTTTGGATGTAGGTTCCTCTGGATGAATTTCTAGAAAGAATTCTGACCACAAAAATATCGAAGAAATCAATTCAAACTGCGGATTCAGACGATATGATAACGATGACCTTCAGTCAACGATTAAGTGAATCGATTTATCGAACACAAGTCAGGCTGGGCATAAACCTCAACCACAGTACCAAATTATATTGACCTTTTTTTATCAAAGCCCAGTCAAGGCTATGGAGTGTCACTGTAATGATTGTAGAAATTAGGTATAGTTTGGGCTGCATTCGAGCTGACTGCAACATGATCGTTTTCAAGTCTAATGTAAACAAATGCTGGTGGGGCCGTCATTGAGAATAACTAAATTATACATAATTTCCACCATTACTGATCATTGCGGTGTTGTCTCACTGGCCTTCTGACACTCATTAACTCTTATCCTTAAGTGGCTTTCGGGCTTTGATATGAATTGATTCCTTTGTAATAAGAAAATAAGTCGAAACATCATCCTATTTTTATAATAGATTTCAGAAAGTAATATTTTTTTTCTTTTTGGTGTAACCCTCGATATTCGAAACAGTGTTTCTGAATTTTTTAGGTGAGGATTGATAATTTGTATTATTTGGATTATTCTGACTACTGTTCTCATCTTAAGTGTTATTCTCACAATGTTTCGGTCGATGTAACCTCCGACCTTCTTCAAGTGTATCTTGTCGGACTCGGGAATCTTTCTGTCGAACAATG
Source organism: Euprymna scolopes (assembly GCF_053919585.1). NCBI lineage: Eukaryota > Metazoa > Mollusca > Cephalopoda > Sepiida > Sepiolidae > Euprymna > Euprymna scolopes. The sequence continues at coordinate 89,542,319 of NC_136509.1, forward strand.
GGATTTGCACAGAGTTTCAAACGTTTTATTTAATTCAGCCATGACTGGGTAGAAATCCTAAGAAATTCGCAGTGGTATTTTAGAGTGTCAACCGAACTGAGGATTGAACCTTCAACCCCCAACTTAACTATATAGCTGAAACTAAATTTTTCTAAATATTTTGTCTGATACGTCACGTACTGCATCCACTACGTGCAAGGATCCGTGGCGTAGTAAATAAAATTCAGAGGGAGACAAATGTAGTCAACCACAGACAGCTGTTTCAACGTATCACCCCCCAGTTTGTGATTAGATTTATATTACTCAAGGTCTAGGGTCTTTGTTTGTTTGTGTGTTTGTTTGTGTGCTTGTTTGTTTGTGCGTTTGTCTCCGTGCACACTGGATAACAGCATCGCTTTCTGACCACATCCATTAAAATAAAGGTGGGCTCGTCGCGTACAATGACAGTGTCATCCATAAAAACCAATAGATGGAGTATTACCGTGCACAGAGAATGACGTCACAAAATGATAATGACGTCATTCCTCAAAACAGAGACAGAGGGAGAGGCAAGGGATACTTTATGACGTTTTATCTAGACGAGCGGTCACGGTTAGATTACTTAAACTGTTTAAACCAGGCCTGTCTGGGTCATGGTTCCGCGAAGGCTATAGGGTTCAGTTTGTATCGTCATAGGGGCCGCACCGCTACAGTTATAACTGAAGTCGTTTTATAAATATTATTTCAGACCATTTTTTATTCTAATTTAAAAACATGCAATTCAAAAATGCAAGTACAAACGTATATGTAGTTTAACAAAAAATATAACGAAGGAACCCCTTATCCTCGAGTGATCTCTAGGCCTTGATAAGTAGTGATGCCTATGTAAAAAAAAATTAGCACGACATATAAATGTGCTCATTATCTATCTATCTAACATTAAATAAAAGGAACTTTCTGTGTGTGAGTTGGTTCCTTATAGACTCCACAACGGCTGAGCTGATGCCCTTTTCTCTTCCCTAAAACCTCTCTCCCAAAGAAGAGACGTTGCGAGCCTGTCTTTGTTTTATTGTTATTTCCATGGCAAGTGCTCGTCTGAGCTCCAATCTCTGGTACCCACTCGCCAATCTTTCACGATAAACACCCGTCTAGCTGAAACCACTGTCAATAATTTTCCCCACTCTTTATCTGTGCCTAAATCAAAACGTAGATTCCATGAACAAAGCTTCTTTCTTAGAAGTGCACGCCTGTGGAACTCTCTTCCGTTTGCCTGTTTCCCACCTAACAACAACTTGGATGTATTCAAGTCCAACATAAACAAATTCCTGATGAACTGTCGCCTTAAGTAAGATACTTTATCAAATCTCCAATACTGACGATTACTACGACAATATCCCATTGATTACTGTACACGCAATAACCCTTATACCCGAGTGGCTTCCGGGCCTTGATAAGTGGTGACCTCCATGTAAAAAAAGTTTTCCTAATGTTGTATAGGTGTGTTGTTGTTGTTGTTGTTGTTGTTGTTGTTGTTGTTGTTGTTGTTATCTCAATCATACTTATATTTCTTAATTAACTTCGGGACAATTTCAAAGTGTAGTATCTGTTCTTCAGATGCTGCACTTCAATTTCTTGCTCTCTGTCAGTGGAGGAGAAATCCTTCACGACTGAGACAATTTTTATTTTTGTTCATTTTCTCCACATTAAAAAAACGACCCTGGTGTCTACCTCTGTCCCGTGAGGAGGCATTGTAAATAGGAACTACGGGCCATATGCATATATCTATGTACATTGTATCTGTGGTATATAACAGACTGTTGTCCTCGTACCTAAATGCCTATCTTAACGACCCGTGACTCACTCTGCCTCACATACTTTATCGAAAATTCTGTCTGTGCGAGCCATAAATAAATTTGCAACGGGCCACATGCGAACCGCGGGCCGCGTGTTTGACATACCTGGTAAAGAAAACTAGGCACCGTTAATGAGCTAACAGAAGTATCATCTGATCCCTAGTTTTTTCGCATTCCTTTAACTTGTAATCTCATGCCAGACATGACTCTTGACTTATTAAATAGAATTCAGTATCCATGGGAGATAACTTCTCGATATCTAATTAACGTGTTTTCTGTGTGTGTGTGTGTGTGTGTGTGTGTGTGTGTGTGTGTGTGTGTGTGTGTGTGTGTTTTTGTTTGTTTTTTTAGCGTTTTGCTTTTTGTTTTGTTTTTTGTTTTTTTGTGGTTTTTGTTATTCGTTGCATTCTTTATCAATGCGTTCTGAGGCGGAATGTGAGGAGTTTGAGTCGTTGGATTTAGTTGTTTGTGTGATTCAATTATCAACTTCTGCAAACAAGTCATGCGTGTTTTTTGTTGTTGCTTTTTTTTGTGTGTGGTTGTTTAGATTTCAAATAGCCAGACTCATTGACAGACAGCGATATCAAATTAATGATGGCCAGGCGTCCGTGCTTGATTGATTTTAATTAAGGATTAATTAGGTTGATATTTCAAAAATATTGATGATATGAAGAGAATATCACCAGGAAACCACAAAAGAAGGTTCTTTCGGCGTTATTATTTTGCGAAAATATTTATGCGATCTTGTTAAAGTGTGCGTTATATGTGCGATTTTGTGATAGCGTGCGTTTATATATATATATATATATATATATATATATATATATATATATATATATATATATATATATATACATACTAGCCGTTCAGCACCGCTTTGCTCGGGCCCTATGTACTGATCCAAACTTTATGTGAATATGCATATATATATATATATTAAAATGTTTTACTAATGTCCAAGTAACCTATATCTTAAATTTCAAGTGTTTAGACCCAAAATTAGCGGAGGAGTTTGGTAGAGTCTGAAAAACTCAACTCTACAATTTTGACCTCTTGGTATCCAAATTTTCGCCCAAAAACTGATTAAAAAGCTTGCTACATATATGAATACCCTTTATGTAAAATGTCAAATGTTAAGACCCAAATTTGACTTAATAGGTTGCTAAACAACGCAAAAGTCAAATCCTTTGAATTTTGACCTATTGAGAGTCAAATTTTCGGCCAAAACCCCGCTAAATAACTTGCGCTGAGTCTGAATACACTTCATGTAAAATTTCAAATGTTTAGACAAAAAATTGGCTGAGAGGTCAATTTTTTTAAACTTTGACCCCAATTTTTACCCCTTAACACTTATTGTTTTGGGCTCAAATCAAAGTAAAAAGTTTGATCCATGCCCAAGTAACTTACATCTAAAATCTCAAGTGTTTAGACCCAAAATTGGTGGAGGAGTTTGGTAGAGTTGCGAAAGGTCAAATCGTTGAACTTTGACCACTTGACAGCAAAATTTTTGGCTGAAAATCGATTCAAAAGATTTTCCGAAATGTCAATACCTCTTATGTTAAATCTCAAGTCTGTAGATTGAAAATTGGCAATACTGTTTCGTTGTATCACAAATCATCAGTGGGCTAGACTAGCACCTTTCCCTAGCTAAGATAAAACCTAGAAACATCGCGTTGATAGTCAGCAGTTCTACCCATCGATATAGGGGAGCGTCGCCCGCAAATGATCTTAACAAATCTCTATTTCAAACATTCGTCCACCACTTTTATAGTGCTCAAGCCGCTTGTTTTTCTGATGTATTTTTTTGTTTTTTGTTTTTTGTGTGTGTATGTGTGTGTGTGTGTGCGTGTTTTTTTTTTTTTACAAAGAGCGAGCCTCGCATTTTCAGCAAATTAAGTAACGGATGCTCTACCCAGAGAGGGAGAGGGCTTTAAATATATGCAGTCATCCGCATACAGTACTGTTTCGTTGTATCACAACTTTTCAGTTCGGCGAGACTAGCATCTTTCCTTAGTCAAGGATTGAAACTAGAAACATAGCGTTGATAGTCGGCTATTTTACCCATCTACCCACTATATCTATCTATCTATCTATCTATATATATATATATATA
>NC_136509.1:89548763-89576263 GCF_053919585.1 Euprymna scolopes
AAATGGAAATTCAATTAACTTTCTTGAAGTTATATACTTGGATTTTACCATCACTGGATTATTTATCTTCCACCAGACTATCCATTCATGTGTAATCACCTTTTTCTTCACCATATTCCCTCTGCTTCACTTTTTTTGTTTTCAAGTAAGATCTTTTACTTACTCGGTGTTTCATCAAATACTTTTGCATGCAAAATCCGATCCCGCATTTTGCTAATTCCTACCCTCTGATGAGAAGGAAAGTATTTCTTCGAAACTCCGTGGATTAAGGACTATCCACTTATCAAGTGTTTCCTTTTCAGATTAAATATGTTTTTAACTCATTTCAAAATGTTTTTTAACATGTTTTATTAACTGTTTGCTCATATATATATATATATATATATATATATATATATATATATATATATATATATATATATGTTTAAAAATCAAATTTTCCACGATCTTAACTTTATCAGAATCGTTTAATTTTTTTTTTTTTTTCTTCTTTTTTTCCAGTTCTCGCTGTTAACACTTCTATCACAGAAAAAAAATCTTCACAGATTAATTACACCTGCGCCAACGTGTGTCTCCTGGTTTAGACATTTGAAAATATAACCGTTGAAAACCAGACGGATTTTACTTTTCTTTATAAGAATATATACGAGTTATCCCCCTTGCATAATTTAACCTTCTATTTCATAACTGAATTACTTAAAGTACATAACTAAGTGTTTTTAAAATGTGAATTATTTTTGCATGCGTTTTACGTGAAATATCCTATCCAATTTAGAATCATATCACCTTTATAGAAGATCAATCCATGTTGGAAATCCTTAAAAATCTGGATAATTATTAATGGCTAGAGAATCTTCCAAACGATAAACATTGTATATGAAGTATGGCGTTGTTTGCTTGAAGCATTGTTAAAGAATAAAAGGTATTTTTGAAAGCAGGAATGTACAGTCGTTATGAGCAGATAAATAAAGAAATAAATGATAAATAATTTAATAATTTATTTTATTTTATTTTTTTTAATATTTATTTATTTACCTGAATTTTTCTTTTCTCTAGGCTGTCAATTGTAATGTTCAACTTTACAGTTGACAGCCTAGAGAGATTATGTGTTTCTCCACTGGTGATGGGTTAAATATCCGAAAGGTCCTTTGGAATAAATACCATCCATAATTGGAAAAAAAATAAAAATTCGGGTCAATAAATAAATATTAAAAAATAAAATAAAATAAATTATTGAATTATTTATTATTTCTTTATTTATTTATCAGCTCGTAACGACTGCACATTCTTGCATTGTTCTAGCCTTCAAAAGTACCTTTTAAACATTTGTATATATTTACTAACACAATTGATATATATAAATCAGAGGATTAACGACTTTAAGTATATAAATTTATTTTATTATATGTTATTTATTTAATGTTATTTTTAATTCATGTTATCTTATTTATCTATGAATATCGGTCATATAAACTTAAATGCGCATAATCATTAAATCACTATCACTGTCTTGGCATTTAATAATAAATGTTTAAATTTCAACTGTATTTCTCGTGGTTAACGCAGGTCATGTTGATTTGTTCCTTATAAATGGAGTTAGAGATGGCTTCGTTGCCAAGTTCAAATCAAGCGATCGGCCGTAATCGTGACACCCTACACTGATGATTACCGATAAAACGCTGGTGTGCGAAGGTATTTAAAAATTATTATATAATAATTATATATACATATATATATATATATATATATATATATAGTAGAAATGATAATTAATAAAAAGTGAAGAAAGTGCTCAATACTGTTGTAGAGCAAATATGCGTTTTATTTTTATTACCGTATCTTTCTGTTAAGTTACATTATTGTTTCAGTTATATAACGAACATTTCTGTAAAAGTCTGAGGAAGCTACAGACGGCCAAAAAAAAACGGCCGGGTAGCTGAAACAATAATGTATCTTAACAGAAAGATACGGTAATAAAAAATAAAGCGCATATATATATATATATATATATATATATATATATATATATATATATATATATATCATAATTTAGGAATTTAAAATTTATGATTTGAAAAAGTTAAATTTCAAATATAAAAATTTTATTGCCCATCACAGCTAGATGTGACAAAGGGTCAGAAAATGGGAATGTCAAGCCAGCTCCCCTAAAAGAGGGGAATTCTTGCCTATCAAAAATTGCCTGAACATTCCCGGCTGAATTCCCCAAATAGGAGCTGTTCAGGCAAGAAGCAATAAAGTTACCCCATCCGAAAAACGGATGGCAAAACCTGGGAGGGTGGACCTCCTAGATAATACTTAGGCGGCGTATCTAAATCCGACAGGTACTGCGTCAGTTCATGGCCCCATACCTGTCGGTCTGATTGTCCAAAAGATTCTTGATTGGTACTTTCTACCCAAGTATCCAAGCAACCGAAACAGCAAAGTGATCAACCTCGCATGAGGATATTTTCATATTGAGTATCAAGGAAAATAGAATACTAAAAATTGTATAGCCCAGAAACTTCTCATATCGAACGAATGACATAGTTAATTTTATTTTTATTCGGACATTACCTAATCAGTAGTAACCCAAGATTAGTATCAATTTAAGCTTAGTAGAAAAATATATTTGACCTTAATCAGGTAAACTTTAGTGTGAGTTTCTTAAAATACCAAACCATTAATAAAATATATTTTCCCTATTATATAGCCCACAATATACATAATAATTTAGCTTAAATTGTCACACTACTATTTATATTAGTTAGAAATATGCTAGTATATATCTCATTCTATGGAAACAGTTTTGTATACTTTCTTGTTTTTTATTAAGAAAATTCTTATTAGATATACAAGATTCAAAAGTGCATAAATTACATTTTTCTTTTGTTTATTAGCCTTACCTATCTTCTTTCTTAGAACTGCACGCCTGTGGAACTGTCTTCCGTTTGCCTGCTTTCCAGTTGACTTCAATATAGTTGTCTTCAAGTCCAACGTAAACAAGTTCTTGATGAACCGTTTCACTTAAGTTAACAACTTTACCGAATTTCCATTACTAACGATTACTATATTGTCCAATTTATTACTGTACACTCTTTAACCTTTATCCTCGACTGGCCTCTGGGCCTTGATAAGTGATGATTCCTATGTAAAAACTATTTATTATAATCCATAATGACTGTTATTTATAACTAATTTCCTAGCATATATCTCATTCTATGGAAACAGTTTTGTATACTTTCTTGTTTTTTATTAAGAAAATTCTTGCTTAATATTCACTTCTTTGATCCATAATGAATATTATTTATAACTAATTTCAGAACGTATTTAGCTAAAGAAGTAGGAGTTTTGTCAGAACCGGGATTTGGCTCGATTTTGAAAAGACACAAGTTTATCTGTCATTAAAGAAAGCATCCGACGTAAGTTTTAGTATTATTTCCAGTTATTACATGATATTTTTAAACAACATTTGAAGTTAAATATTTATCACTTAATGAGCATTTTTTGCTAATCCTTGAATAAAAATTCCGTATTTGAACATGTCTTCTTTCATCATTTTATTTTAAATAATTCGCGCCGAGAGTTAACTCTTCCTACATAAGTAACAAAATCATCTAAGTCTTGCTTCAAACAGCGTAGAAATTTCGTTTGCTAAAAGTCTTAGACAAAATCTTTATAGTTTCCTCAAAAGAAATCTCTTTCGTTTTAGGTAGGATATAATTTAAGTATTTTGTGTCTAATTTTCGCAATGTTGCGGTATTGAATGTATATATAATTTTCTAGTTTTCACTTTTCAAACGCTCGCTAAAATTATATATTCACCTGACAATTCTTTTGTCGTAATGCTCAAAATCAATACAGACGAATTTATTAACTTCTTGCTTTATTACGTTCAGACATTTGTAGCGAGTGTCTAAAATGCTATGTCGTGCGCAAAAAGTCTTAGACAAATCTTTATAGTATCCTCAGAAGAAATCTCTCATGGTTTTTTTGGTAGAATATAATTTGAGCATTTTGCGTATTTTTGTCTAATTTTGCAATAACAATATGATTTTCTTTTCATCCGACCATAAATCACATTTTTTGGTGAAAGCAGATTCATACCTTTTATAATATGCAAGAAAAGTTTCTCCATCCATAATTCTATAATGTGAAAATCTTCTCGTAACCTTTTACCTCTTCAAATCCCTTTTGTAGAATGTCTTCTAGACTGTTCTGCTGTCTTAGAACATAGTTTCTATATTTAAACTGCTATTAATTTGTTGTTCAAAGTTTTACTGATTTTGTTGTTGTTGTTGTTGTTGTTGTTGTTGGTATTGCAAATTCAAAACTTCAATTTGCTTTGTTGTTCAAAGTTTTATTAATTTTGTTGTTGTTGGTATTGCAAGTTTAAAAATTTACTTTGCTTTGTTGTTCAAAGTTTTATTGATTTTGTTGTTGTTGGTATTGCAAGTTTAAAAATTTACTTTGCTTTGTTGTTCAAAGTTTTATTGATTTTGTTGTTGTTGGTATTGCAAGTTTAAAAATTTACTTTGCTTTGTTGTTCAAAGTTTTATTGCTTTTGTTGTTGTAGGTATTGAAAGTTTAAAAATTTACTTTGCTTTGTTGTTCAAAGTTTTATTGATTTTGTTGTTGTTGGTATTGCAAGTTTAAAAATTTACTTTGCTTTGTTGTTCAAAGTTTTATTGATTTTGTTGTTGTTGGTATTGCAAGTTTAAAAATTTACTTTGCTTTGTTGTTCAAAGTTTTATTGATTTTGTTGTTGTTGGTATTGCAAGTTTAAAAATTTACTTTGCTTTGTTGTTCAAAGTTTTATTGATTTTGTTTTTGTTGGTATTGCAAGTTTAAAAATTTACTTTGCTTTGTTGTTCAAAGTTTTATTGATTTTGTTGTTGTAGGTATTGAAAGTTTAAAAATTTACTTTGCTTTGTTGTTCAAAGTTTTATTGATTTTGTTGTTGTTGGTATTGCAAGTGTAAAAATTCAATTTGCTTTGTTGTTCAAAGTTTTTTTAATTTTGCTATTGTTGGTATTGCAAGTTTAAAATTTTCTTTGCTTTGTTGTTCAAAGTTTTATTGATTTTGTTGTTGTTGGTATTGCAAGTTTAAAAATTCAATTTGCTTTGTTGTTCAAAGTTTTATTGATTTTGTTGTTGTTGTTGTTGTGATTGTTGTTGTTGTTGTTGTTGTTGGTATTGCAAATTCAAAATTAAATTTGCTTTGTTGTTCAAAGTTTTATTGATTTTGTTGTTGTTGGTATTGCAAGTTTAAAAATTTACTTTGCTTTGTTATTAAAAGTTTTATTAATTTTGTTGTTGTTGGTATTGCAAATTCAATAATTTAATTTGCTTTGTTGTTCAAAGTTTTATTGATTTTGTTGTTGTTGGTATTGCAAATTCAAAAATTCAATTTGCTTTGTTGTTCAAAGTTTTATTGATTTTGTTTTTGTTGTTGTTGTTGGCATTGCAAATTCAAAAATTTAATTTGCTTTGTTGTTCAAATTTTTATTGATTTTGTTGTTGTCGTTATTGGAAGTTTAAAAATTTACTTTGCTTTGTTGTTCAAAGTTTTATTGATTTTGTTGTTGTCGGCATTGAAAATTTAAAAATATAATTGCTTTGTTGTTCAAAGTTTTATTAATTTTGTTGCTGTTGGTATTGCAAATTCAAAAATTTTAATTTGCTTTGTTGTTCAAAGTTTTATTGATTTTGTTGTTGTTGGTATTGAAAGTTTATAAATTCAATTTGCTTTGTTGTTCAAAGTTTTATTGATTTTGTTGTTGTTGGTATTGCAAATTAAAAAATTCAATTTGCTTTGTTGTTCAAAGTTTTATTGATTTTGTTGTTGTTGGTATTGAAAGTTTATAAATTCAATTTGCTTTGTTGTTCAAAGTTTTATTGATTTTGTTGTTGTTGGTATTACAAATTCAAAAATTAAATTTGCTTTGTTGTTCAAAGTTTTATTGATTTTGTTCTTGTTGGTATTGCAAATTCAAAAAGTCAATTTGCTTTGTTGTTCAAAGTTTTATTGATTTTTTTTGTTAATATTGCAAATTCAAAATTAAATTTGCTTTGTTGTTCAAAGTTTTATTGATTTTGTTGTTGTTGGTATTGCAAATTCAAAAATTTACTTTGCTTTGTTGTTCAAAGTTTTATTAATTTTGTTGTTGTTGGTATTGCAAATTCAAAAATTTAATTTGCTTTGTTGTTCAAAGTTTTATTGATTTTGTTGTTGTTGGTATTGCAAATTCAAAAATTCAATTTGCTTTGTTGTTCAAAGTTTTATTGATTTTGTTGCTGTTGGTATTGCAAATTCAAAAATTAAATTTGCTTTGTTGTTCAAAGTTTTATTGATTTTATTGTTGTTGGTATTGCAAATTCAAAAATTTCAATTTGCTTTGTTGTTCAAAGTTTTATTAATTTTGTTTTTGTTGGTATTGCAAATTCAAAAATTTAATTTGCTTTGTTGTTCAAAGTTTTATTGATTTTGTTGCTGTTGGTATTGCAAATTCAAAAATTCAACTTGCTTTGTTGTTCAAAGTTTTATTGATTTTGTTGCTGTTGGTATTGCAAATTCAAAAATTCGATTTGCTTTGTTTTTAAAAGTTTTATTGATTTTGTTGTTGTAGGTATTGCAAATTCAAAAATTCAATTTGCTTTGTTGTTCAAAGTTTTATTGAGTTTGTTGTTGTTGGTATTGCAAATTCAAAAATTAAATTTGCTTTGTTGTTCAAAGTTTTATTGATTTTTTTTGTTGGTATTGCAAATTCAAAATTAAATTTGCTTTGTTGTTCAAAGTTTTATTGATTTTGTTGTTGTTGGTATTGCAAATTCAAAAATTTACTTTGCTTTGTTGTTCAAATTTTATTGATTTTGTTGTTGTTGGTATTGCAAGTTTAAAAATTTACTTTGCTTTGTTGTTCAAAGTTTTATTGATTTTGTTGTTGTTGGTATTGCAAGTTTAAAAATTTACTTTGCTTTGTTGTTCAAAGTTTTATTGATTTTGTTGTTGTTGGTATTGCAAGTTTAAAAATTTACTTTGCTTTGTTGTTCAAAGTTTTATTGATTTTGTTGTTGTTGGTATTGCAAGTTTAAAAATTTACTTTGCTTTGTTGTTCAAAGTTTTATTGATTTTGTTGTTGTTGGTATTGCAAGTTTAAAAATTTACTTTGCTTTGTTGTTCAAAGTTTTATTGATTTTGTTGTTGTTGGTATTGCAAGTTTAAAAATTTACTTTGCTTTGTTGTTCAAAGTTTTATTGATTTTGTTGTTGTTGGTATTGCAAGTTTAAAAATTTACTTTGCTTTGTTGTTCAAAGTTTTATTGATTTTGTTGTTGTTGGTATTGCAAGTTTAAAAATTTACTTTGCTTTGTTGTTCAAAGTTTTATTGATTTTGTTGTTGTTGGTATTGCAAATTCAAAAATTTACTTTGCTTTGTTGTTCAAAGTTTTATTGATTTTGTTGTTGTTGGTATTGCAAGTTTAAAAATTCAATTTGCTTTGTTGTTCAAAGTTTTATTGATTTTGTTGTTGTTGGTATTGCCAGTTTAAAAATTCAATTTGCTTTGTTGTTCAAAGTTTTATTGATTTTGTTGTTGTTGGTATTGCAAGTTTAAAAATTCAATTTGCTTTGTTGTTCAAAGTTTTATTGATTTTGTTGTTGTTGTTGTTGTTGTTGTTGTTGTTTTTGTTGTTGTTGTTGTTGTTGGTATTGCAAATTCAAAATTAAATTTGCTTTGTTGTTCAAAGTTTTATTGATTTTGTTGTTGTTGGTACTGCAAGTTTAAAAATTTACTTTGGTTTGTTATTAAAAGTTTTATTAATTTTGTTGTTGTTGGTATTGCAAATTCAATAATTTAATTTGCTTTGTTGTTCAAAGTGTTATTGATTTTTTGTTGTTGGTATTGCAAATTCAAAAATTCAATTTGCTTTCTTGTTCAAAGTTTTATTGATTTTGTTGTTGTTATTGTTGTTGTTGTTGTTGGCATTGCAAATTCAAAAATTTAATTTGCTTTGTTGTTCAAAGTTTTATTGATTTTGTTGTTGTCGTTATTGGAAGTTTAAAAATTTACTTTGCTTTGTTGTTCAAAGTTTTATTGATTTTGTTGTTGTCGGCATTGAAAATTTAAAAATATAATTGCTTTGTTGTTCAAAGTTTTATTTATTTTGTTGTTGGCATTGCAAAATCAAAATTCAATTTGCTTAGTTGTTCAAAGTTTTATTAATTTTGTTGCTATTGGTATTGCAAATTCAAAAATTTTAATTTGCTATGTTGTTCAAAGTTTTATTGATTTTGTTGTTGTTGGTATTGAAAGTTTATAAATTCAATTTGCTTTGTTGTTCAAAGTTTTATTGATTTTGTTGTTGTTGGTATTGCAAATTCAAAAATTAAATTTGCTTTGTTGTTCAAAGTTTTATTGATTTTGTTGTTGTTGGTATTGCAAATTCAAAAAGTCAATTTGCTTTGTTGTTCAAAGTTTTATTGATTTTTTTTGTTAATATTGCAAATTCAAAATTAAATTTGCTTTGTTGTTCAAAGTTTTATTGATTTTGTTGTTGTTGGTATTGCAAATTCAAAAATTTACTTTGCTTTGTTGTTCAAAGTTTTATTAATTTTGTTGTTGTTGGTATTGCAAATTCAAAAATTTAATTTGCTTTGTTGTTCAAAGTTTTATTGATTTTGTTGTTGTTGGTATTGCAAATTCAAAAATTCAATTTGCTTTGTTGTTCAAAGTTTTATTGATTTTGTTGCTGTTGGTATTGCAAATTCAAAAATTAAATTTGCTTTGTTGTTCAAAGTTTTATTGATTTTATTGTTGTTGGTATTGCAAATTCAAAAATTCAATTTGCTTTGTTGTTCAAAGTTTTATTAATTTTGTTTTTGTTGGTATTGCAAATTCAAAAATTAAATTTGCTTTGTTGTTCAAAGTTTTATTGATTTTGTTGCTGTTGGTATTGCAAATTCAAAAATTCAACTTGCTTTGTTGTTCAAAGTTTTATTGATTTTGTTGCTGTTGGTATTGCAAATTCAAAAATTCAACTTGCTTTGTTGTTAAAAGTTTTATTGATTTTTTTGTTGTTGGTATTGCAAATTCAAAAATTTAATTTGCTTTGTTGTTAAAAGTTTTATTGATTTTGTTGTTGTTGGTATTGAAAATTCAAAAATTCAATTTGCTTTGTTGTTCAAAGTTTTATTTATTTTGTCGTTGTTGGTATTGCAAATTCAAAAATTCAATTTGCTTTGTTGTTCAAAGTTTTTTTAATTTTGGTGTTGTTGGTATTGCAAATTCAAAAATTTAATTTGCTTTGTTGTTCAAAGTTTTATTAATTTTGGTGTTGTTGGTATTGCAAATTCAAAAATTCGATTTGCTTTGTTTTTCAAAGTTTTATTGATTTTGTTGTTGTTGGTATTGCAAATTCAAAAATTCAATTTGCTTTGTTGTTCAAAGTTTTATTGAGTTTGTTGTTGTTGGTATTGCAAATTCAAAAATTAAATTTGCTTTGTTGTTCAAAGTTTTATTGATTTTTTTTGTTGGTATTGCAAATTCAAAATTAAATTTGCTTTGTTGTTCAAAGTTTTATTGATTTTGTTGTTGTTGGTATTGCAAATTTAAAAATTTACTTTGCTTTGTTGTTCAAAGTTTTATTAATTTTGTTGTTGTTGGTATTGCAAATTCAAAAATTTAATTTGCTTTGTTGTTCAAAGTTTTATTGATTTTGTTGTTGTTGGTATTGCAAATTCAAAAATTCAATTTGCTTTGTTGTTCAAAGTTTTATTTATTTTGTCGTTGTTGGTATTGCAAATTCAAAAATTTAATTTGCTTTGTTGTTCAAAGTTTTATTAATTTTGGTGTTGTTGGTATTGCAAATTCAAAAATTCGATTTGCTTTGTTTTTCAAAGTTTTATTGATTTTGTTGTTGTTGGTATTGCAAATTCAAAAATTCAATTTGCTTTGTTGTTCAAAGTTTTATTGAGTTTGTTGTTGTATGTATTGCAAATTCAAAAATTAAATTTCCTTTGTTGTTCAAAGTTTTATTGATTTTTTTTGTTGGTATTGCAAATTCAAAATTAAATTTGCTTTGTTGTTCAAAGTTTTATTGATTTTGTTGTTGTTGGTATTGCAAATTCAAAAATTTACTTTGCTTTGTTGTTCAAAGTTTTATTGATTTTGTTGTTGTTGGTATTGCAAGTTTAAAAATTTACTTTGCTTTGTTGTTCAAAGTTTTATTGATTTTGTTGTTGTTGGTATTGCAAGTTTAAAAATTTACTTTGCTTTGTTGTTCAAAGTTTTATTGATTTTGTTGTTGTTGGTATTGCAAGTTTAAAAATTTACTTTGCTTTGTTGTTCAAAGTTTTATTGATTTTGTTGTTGTTGGTATTGCAAGTTTAAAAATTTACTTTGCTTTGTTGTTCAAAGTTTTATTGATTTTGTTGTTGTTGGTATTGCAAGTTTAAAAATTTACTTTGCTTTGTTGTTCAAAGTTTTATTGATTTTGTTGTTGTTGGTATTGCAAGTTTAAAAATTTACTTTGCTTTGTTGTTCAAAGTTTTATTGATTTTGTTGTTGTTGGCATTGCAAGTTTAAAAATTTACTTTGCTTTGTTGTTCAAAGTTTTATTGATTTTGTTGTTGTTGGTATTGCAAGTTTAAAAATTTACTTTGCTTTGTTGTTCAAAGTTTTATTGATTTTGTTGTTGTTGGTATTGCAAATTCAAAAATTTACTTTGCTTTGTTGTTCAAAGTTTTATTGATTTTGTTGTTGTTGGTATTGCAAGTTTAAAAATTCAATTTGCTTTGTTGTTCAAAGTTTTATTGATTTTGTTGTTGTTGGTATTGCAAGTTTAAAAATTCAATTTGCTTTGTTGTTCAAAGTTTTATTGATTTTGTTGTTGTTGGTATTGCAAGTTTAAAAATTCAATTTGCTTTGTTGTTCAAAGTTTTATTGATTTTGTTGTTGTTGTTGTTGTTGTTGTTGTTGTTGTTGTTGGTATTGCAAATTCAAAATTAAATTTGCTTTGTTGTTCAAAGTTTTATTGATTTTGTTGTTGTTGGTATTGCAAGTTTAAAAATTTACTTTGGTTTGTTATTAAAAGTTTTATTAATTTTGTTGTTGTTGGTATTGCAAATTCAATAATTTAATTTGCTTTGTTGTTCAAAGTGTTATTGATTTTTTGTTGTTGGTATTGCAAATTCAAAAATTCAATTTGCTTTCTTGTTCCAAGTTTTATTGATTTTGTTGTTGTTATTGTTGTTGTTGTTGTTGTTGTTGGCATTGCAAATTCAAAAATTTAATTTGCTTTGTTGTTCAAAGTTTTATTGATTTTGTTGTTGTCGTTATTGGAAGTTTAAAAATTTACTTTGCTTTGTTGTTCAAAGTTTTATTGATTTTGTTGTTGTCGGCATTGAAAATTTAAAAATATAATTGCTTTGTTGTTCAAAGTTTTATTTATTTTGTTGTTGGCATTGCAAAATCAAAATTCAATTTGCTTAGTTGTTCAAAGTTTTATTAATTTTGTTGCTATTGGTATTGCAAATTCAAAAATTTTAATTTGCTATGTTGTTCAAAGTTTTATTGATTTTGTTGTTGTTGGTATTGAAAGTTTATAAATTCAATTTGCTTTGTTGTTCAAAGTTTTATTGATTTTGTTGTTGTTGGTATTGCAAATTCAAAAATTAAATTTGCTTTGTTGTTCAAAGTTTTATTGATTTTGTTGTTGTTGGTATTGCAAATTCAAAAAGTCAATTTGCTTTGTTGTTCAAAGTTTTATTGATTTTTTTTGTTAATATTGCAAATTCAAAATTAAATTTGCTTTGTTGTTCAAAGTTTTATTGATTTTGTTGTTGTTGGTATTGCAAATTCAAAAATTTACTTTGCTTTGTTGTTCAAAGTTTTATTAATTTTGTTGTTGTTGGTATTGCAAATTCAAAAATTTAATTTGCTTTGTTGTTCAAAGTTTTATTGATTTTGTTGTTGTTGGTATTGCAAATTCAAAAATTCAATTTGCTTTGTTGTTCAAAGTTTTATTGATTTTGTTGCTGTTGGTATTGCAAATTCAAAAATTAAATTTGCTTTGTTGTTCAAAGTTTTATTGATTTTATTGTTGTTGGTATTGCAAATTCAAAAATTCAATTTGCTTTGTTGTTCAAAGTTTTATTAATTTTGTTTTTGTTGGTATTGCAAATTCAAAAATTAAATTTGCTTTGTTGTTCAAAGTTTTATTGATTTTGTTGCTGTTGGTATTGCAAATTCAAAAATTCAACTTGCTTTGTTGTTCAAAGTTTTATTGATTTTGTTGCTGTTGGTATTGCAAATTCAAAAATTCAACTTGCTTTGTTGTTAAAAGTTTTATTGATTTTTTTGTTGTTGGTATTGCAAATTCAAAAATTTAATTTGCTTTGTTGTTAAAAGTTTTATTGATTTTGTTGTTGTTGGTATTGAAAATTCAAAAATTCAATTTGCTTTGTTGTTCAAAGTTTTATTTATTTTGTCGTTGTTGGTATTGCAAATTCAAAAATTCAATTTGCTTTGTTGTTCAAAGTTTTTTTAATTTTGGTGTTGTTGGTATTGCAAATTCAAAAATTCGATTTGCTTTGTTGTTCAAAGTTTTATTGATTTTGTTGTTGTTGGTATTGCAAATTCAAAAATTCAATTTGCTTTGTTGTTCAAAGTTTTATTGATTTTGTTGTTGTTGGTATTGCAAATTCAAAAATTAAATTTGCTTTGTTGTTCAAAGTTTTATTGATTTTGTTGTTGTTGGTATTGCAAATTCAAAAATTCAATTTGCTTTGTTGTTCAAAGTTTTATTAATTTTGTTGCTGTTGGTATTGCAAATTCAAAAATTTAATTTGATTGTTTGTTCAAAGTTTTATTGATTTTCTTGCTGTTTGTATTGCAAATTCAAAAATTCAATTTGCTTTGTTGTTCAAAGTATTATTGATATTTATTTTTGTTGGTATTGCAAATTCAAAATTAAATTTGCTTTGTTGTTCAAAGTTTTATTAATTTTGTTGCTGTTGGTATTGCAAATTCAAAAATACAATTTGCTTTGTTGTTCAAAGTTTTATTAATTTTGTTGTTGTTGGTATTGCAAATTACAAAATTCAATTTGCTTTGTTGTTCAAAGTTTTATTGATTTTTTTTTTGTTGGTATTGCAAATTCAAAATTAAATTTGCTCTGTTGTTCAAAGTTTTATTGATTTTGTTGTTGTTGGTATTGCAAATTCAAAAAGTCAATTTGCTTTGTTGTTCAAAGTTTTATTAATTTTGTTGTTGTTGGTATTGCAAATTCAAAAATTCAATTTGCTTTGTTGTTCAAAGTTTTATTGATTTTGTTGTTGTTGGTATTGCAAGTTTATAAATTCAATTTGCTTTGTTGTTCAAAGTTTTATTGATTTTGTTGTTGTTGTTATTGCAAATTCAAAATTCAATTTGCTTTGTTGTTCAAAGTTTTATTAATTTTGTTTTTGTTGGTATTGCAAGTTAAAAAATTCAATTTACTTTGTTGTTCAAAGTTTTATTAATTTTGTTTTTGTTGGTATTGCAAATTCAAAAATTCAATTTGCTTTGTTGTTCAAAGTTTTATTGATTTTGTTGTTGTTGGTATTGCAAGTTAAAAAATTCAATTTGCTTTGTTGTTCAAAGTTTTATTGAGTTTGCTGTTGTTGGTATTGCAAATTCCAAAATACAATTTGCTTTGTTGTTCAAAGTGTTTATTTTTGAAAGTTAAAAAATCAACTGCTCATTTCAAAGAATAATTTACTACTTAAAAAATTCTCGTGTTTTTTTTCATTGGTAAGCTTTTTACAACTTCCTAACGTCACTGTCATCTTTACTATTATATGAAAGGAACTTTGTGTGTGTATGTGAGTTTATTCCCTATGGATTCCTAAACGGCTAGGTTGATTTTGTTTAAATTTCACACAAATGTATTTATGTATCTGGCAGTGTTCTTAGATTAGTTTTGTATCGGAATGTCTTCGATAAGTATTCATAATCCATAATCGAAATAATCCGATAAATGAAGGAGCGGTCGCTTTTGACTAAATTTTATAACATGTACAGCCGAACATAACAAGTGTATTTGAGAAGTTTTATTACCGTAAAAGCAGAAAAGCCTGACATATAGTTTTTTTCTCCGAACTGCTACACTTTCGAATGTACTCCTCGTCACTCCCTTCCCTTACTTTACTGACACGCAGAAATTTAAATGTAATGTGAACACACATCTTTCTGCTCAACTCTGTACATAGTGCCCCTAAAGGCATGATCCAAAATAATAGTTTTCGTGATAAAGATACAAGTATCAAGGACCCATAATATAAACACTATGGGAGTCGAGCGTCTATTTGTCGTCTTTCTGTAGTAATCTCAAGCCCGCTGGGTGGAATCATAGTTATAATAGGTGATAGCTGAACGCTAATGGTGACAACTTCTTCCATTACGAGAGTTTATATACCTTTGGGTGTAAAATCAACTAATAAACCGAGTGATTATTGAATATATATTCTAGACAACACGGTGACATGATTGCTTATTTGTGCCGGTGTTAAGTAATTAATAAATATTGAAATGCAATTCCTTGTGTAAAGAAAACGCTCATAGTAAAGAAACAAAAAAAAATAAATAAATAAATAAAATAATAATAATAATAATAATAATAATAATAATAATAATAATAATAATAATAATAATAATAATAATAATAAAAAGAAAGAGTTAAAAAACTATGTTATTTCAAATTACAAGTTTGATAATATTTAATGTGGAATTTTCCAATCAAACGTTGACTTCATCAACGCGTCGTCGATGGAAGGAACATGGCGATTTTCGCGCTTTTAATTTCATTGAAGCGGCTGCTAATTTGGAAGAAGAAGAAGAAGAAGAAGAAGAAGAAGAAGAAGAAGAAGAAGAAGAAGAAGAAAAGGAAAAAATCAAACAAGAAACGCATGGATGGCATGAATGAAACAAGTTAGAACTCGTGGCAAAGAGAAAATATTTATTTGATTAAAAGAATATATAAATATATATGTATATTACCACAGGCTTTTCGAAAGACGTAAATATATATATATATATATATATATATATATATATATATATATATATATATATATATGTATATATATATATAAAAGTGAAAGTATCTGTCTGTGTGTCTGTCTGTGTACATTTCCCTACGCAATATCTTTATCAATTTTCAGTCTACAGACTCGAAATTTGATATACAGGGTACTGAGATTTGGGAAAATCTTTTTAATCCGTTTTCGGCCAGAAATTTCACTGTTAAGGGATCACAGTTCAACGATTTGACCTTTGAAAACTCTATCAAACTCCTATGCCAATTTTGAGTATAAACACTTGAAATTTTAGATATAGATTCCTTGGACATGGATCTAACTTAATAACTTGATTTGAGCCCAAAACTCGCATTTTTATATACGCACATTCTATTGAGTTTTTAGTTAGCCAATCAGCTTTCTAGCTTCCACCGCACCCTTCCTTATCAGCCAATGAGTAGGCACTTACAGGAAAAAAGCCCGGTTGACCTCCGGTTCACCCCTTCCTTTGTGTGTGCTATTTTAATGGGGGCGTGTAGATATCTAGCGTTCTGACCTAATTTAAACTAGGTTAAATGTGTTTTTTTGTTTTTTTAATGTTAGTTTATATATATATATATATATATATATATATATATATATATATACATATATATATGATAATTTATCTATATATATGTTTATTTTATTTATTCATTTTCTATTGTTATTTTTTATTTTAAAATTATTTTGTATCGCTATCCTAGAGTAAAGTGTATTCTGTGAACTCAGTTGTTCGCTATTTCTCTCCTACAGTTTAATAGATCTTGGGGTTCTTTAAAATATAGGATAGCAAATTTTTCATGAAGGCATAATCTACATGGATCGTCTAGGTCTGTACATGTGTTTGCTTGTCTTATTATTTTCCATTCGACTACCAGCGAACGTCCGCTTTCTTTGAGTTCCCAGTATTTGTTTGCTAAAGTTGTTTTCATTCGATGTCCTTTTTTTTTTAATGTACTTTTGTGGTCATAATATCGGGTTTTGACATTTAAGGAAGGCATACCTACGTAATATTTCTTGTTATTCTGGTTTTCTTTCGCATATATTGGTGCCTGGTAAACCATGCTTTTGGTTAGACATTTATTTTGAAGTGGACAAATTGTGCAGGATCTGCAGTTGCATTTATCTTGTTCATTATTAGTATTTTTTTTCTAGTATGTTTGTCGTTGTCCGGAGTTGGTTTATTATTATTATTATTATTATTATTATTATTATTATTATTATTATTATTATTATTATTATTATTATTATTATTTCTACTAGTTACATATGAGTCCTTTGTCTTAGTTTTATTTTTGTCACGGTGTCTACTTTTTATTGTTTATTTTGTTGGTGTTTTCATTGCTTTTATTCAATATTTTGTTATTTTGCGCTTTAATTATGATCTCTAAATTTTCGCAGCAGCTGTATGATAACTTTAGGTTATTTTTATTGAAAATTTTGTGTAAAGGATTGGTTACGGGGAGGTCAACTGGGCTTTTGTCCTGTAAGTGCCTGCTCATTGGCTGATTAGAAAGGGTGCAGTGGAAACTAGAAAGCTGATTGGCTAACTAAAAACTCAGTAGAATGTGCGTATATAAAAACGCGGACTACCACAACTCCTTGTATAAGCCTGATGAATCCTAGCGTGGATGAAACGCGGAATATTCTGTGTAGCTTAACTGCCATATATATTTTATAACTTACTACCTAGCCCAACCTACATATTGAGCACTGTTGAAGTAAATACTTAAAGTTTATGCACAAATTTATACTTTTGTATATTAATTTATGTGATTAAATGAAGTATATATATATATATGTTCTTATTAATTTATGTGATTAAATGAAGTATATATATATATATGTTCTTCTTTCTCCTTTTCTTGTGACGAAATCTCACGCACACTTGCTAACTTGCATACGTGCTTTAATGGCTGCTGTTAGGATGACTGAACTTATGCATTCATAACCTGAAAATTTCATCTCTCTGTCACAGGTATTGACGGTATGAGACTCTAAGAAAACAACCCCTGTCATGGACGTGCGTCAGAAGCAGAGATGTGTCATTGAATTCCTGCCAAATAAAGCGCCAAGAATAGTCGTGACTATGTAAATGATAAATTCTTAAACACAAAAGATCGCTCGTTGTAATGGTACCACTTCCGTCTTCATTTTTGAATAAAATAATAGAAAGTGTAACTTTTGGAACGACTCTCGTATGACAAAGTGCGCTCCGGACGCCCATGCACAACCATCGTTTGTCGCTGCCAAAAGTGCACTGAGAATTGTGGTGACTATGTAGTAAAATAAATTCTGGAACATAAAAGGTCACTCGTTTTAATGGAATAACTCCTGTCTTCGTAAGTCTTCAGCTTTTTTTTTTGGGGGGGGGGGGGTACTAAGCGGCTTTACTTTTAGAATCATCATCGTATTTCATATTTAAAAAAAAATGTTAGCCCCATGAAGAGCTTTCTTGATATTCTGCTTGCATCCCTACATACCGGTTATAATCCTATCCGCGTCTCCACTTTCACCCGGTGTCGTCCTCCATATGACTGGGGACATCTGCAATTAATGTTACGCTATAGCATAAAGAATGAATAAATCATTGATTTGAAGAAAATAACCTTCATCGACTGCTTTCTTTCCTCTCGGCAAGTGGAAAGAGGGGGCGCCTTTCTGGATTACAGATCGTTGATTTTTTTTTTTTTTTTTTTTTTTTGTAATTCCCTCCATAAAATTACTTCTGAGTAACTTCACGATATTAGAAACCTCTTTCTTTGCCTTCGGGCCAAGATCAAAGTGTAGTATCTGTCCGGCAGATGCTGCAATCAAAAATCATTGTCCTTGTGGCAATGGACTTCTGGTCCATGTAGGGGCAACCCTATATACCAAGAGGCTCTCACTATCCAGCTCCTATTTCCCACCTCTCGGAAGCTAGTCCCCTTTTCCCTCCCCCCTCCCCATTAAAAAACGGCCTCATGTGTAATTTGCTCAGTGGGGAAGCAAATAAACACAACCAAGATCAAAGTGTAGTATCTGTTCTGATGCGTTTTTGTTCTTGGTTAGTGGAGGAGAAATCCTTCGCGACTGAAACAATTTTTATGCTGTTTTTTATTTCTCCACATTCAGAAACAACCCTGGGGTCTAACACTTCCCTCGTGTGGAGGCAAGGTAAATAGACATCGATGCTGCGGCAAACTAAAGTTTCTAAACTTTCACAATTCATCCTCCACTAAAAATAAAAATATAGACTATCAGGGGTTTTTTTTATGTTGTTGTTGTTGTGTTTTTTTTTGTTTTGTTTTGTTTTGTGGTTGTTGTTGGTGTGACGTAAAAATGAACACAATTTATTTGCGCAGTTTCCATTGCATGGCCGTGCATTGAATCTTAGACACCAGTCTTTAAATGACTTCTGAGTAACTTCAAGGTGTTAGCTTCCGATACTGCGACAAATCTCGAATGTTTCTAAACTTTTGCAGTTATTTGTTTAAAAAAGAATTATTATCGCAAATGAATCCGTGAAATATAATATCTTACCCCTTATAATTATGTAGATTTCATAAAACTCCTAATCACCGGAGCCCGTGCGTTGCATAATCATGCTTACCTTCATGTGTATATATTACTTTCACATATATATATATATATATATATATATATATATATATATATATATATATATATATATATATATGCAAATATACATATATATATAGATATACATACATGCATATATATACATACATATATATACATGCATACATATACATGCATACATATATATACATGCATATATATATACATACATACACATATATATACAGATATATACATATATATATACATATATACATACACATATATATACATATATATATACAGATATATACATATATACATACACATATATATACAAATATATAAATACAAATATATATATATATATACATATACATATATATATATATATATATATATATATATATATATATATATATATATATATACATATATAAATATATATATAACTATATGAGTCACAGGTACGGCTTATATATATATATATATATATATATATATATATATATATATATATATATATATATATATATATATATATATATATATATATGTTGTGTGTAGCTTCGGTATATTGCAGGGCACGTATCACGGTGCTAAGTACATATGTTTCATTTTCCCTATATAATTACAATTACACTGAAGTTGGCGCTGAATCATATTTTTCGTATTACCTTATTTTTGGAGGAGATACATTCAACTGCTGGTGCGGTTATTAGCGCTTTTATTTTTCTTGTTCGAGAGGAGCGCGCTCCTCTCTCGTCCGTCGCTCGTTCGTCTCTGCGAGCGGCGAGTGGGCGTTCACACAGTTGTTTTACTTACATGTTTATAATTGGTGAGCACCGGAACATGTCGGGATAGGGGGTGGCGAGGTAGAGGGAGAGGGGTGAGATTATAAGTCGGTAAGCTTTATTTTTTTTTTTTTTTTAAGGGAGATAATGTGCGCTTGCAGAAGACATGGCGTCGGTGCTTATAAGCCGTCGTAATAAACCTTGATATTTCGCGAGACAATCATTAACTTGTTTCTGAAGTTTTTAGATGAGGATTTATTGTTCGTATTAGTTGGATTATTCGGACTACTATTCTCATCTTAGGTTTTATTCTCACAAAGTTTTGATCGATGTAAACTTCAGCCTTCTTTATGTGTATCTTTTATTTTTACTTGGGAATCAAAACTTATCAAGGCCCGAAAGCTACTCGAGAATGAGGTTTAATGAACATAATATGGTTGTGTAGTAATCACTAATGGTGGAAATTGGGTAGAATTTGATTATTTATGCGACGGTTCAACAAGAACTTTTATACATTGGATTCGAAGACTACCATGTTGTATTCAACCGGGAAGCAGGCTGGTGGAACAGCGTTCCAAAGGCGGGCAGTTCCGGGAAAGTAGCTTTGCGCATGGAAGCTGCGTTTAGAGTCAAGCACAGATAGAGAATGGAGAAAATCACATATAGTGGTTGTAGCTAGTCGAGTGTTTTTGTGAAAGTTTGGCAAGGAAGGACTATAGATTGGAGTTCGGTCGAGCACTTGCCATAGATAGAGCAGAAACAGGCTCGCGACGTCTCTTCCGTGGAAAATATTTTTTTACTTGGAAGTCACTACTTATCAATGCCCAAAGGCCACTCGAGGATAAGGGTCGATGAATATACGGTCGTTAATGGTGTAAATTTGGGGTAGAATTTGATTATTTATGGGGACAGTTTAACAAGAATTTGTTTACATTGGATTTGATGGCTACCATGTTGTGTTCAACTGGGAAGCAGGCCAGTGAACCAGTGTTCCCAAGGTGAGCAATTCTGGGAAAGAAGCTATGTCCATAGAAGTTGCGTTTAGATTTAGCCACAGATAGAGAGTCGGGGAAATCATATATAGTGGTTGTAGCTAGTCGAGTGTATTTTGTGAAAGTTTGGCAAGGGAGGGCTAAAGATTGGAGTTCGGTCGAGCACTTGCCATGAATATTGTGATATAGAGAAAAGACAAGCTCGCGACATCTATTCTATAGGAAAGAGGTTGTGCCGGGCAGAGAAAAGAGCATCACTTACTAGGTTACGAAGCCGGTTTTAAACTCTATCAAAGCAGTATAGGGCTTGCAGAGCAGCTCTTCTCCATATGTGGCGGCAGTACTCCATTTTAGAATGTATCTGGCTCTCGTACAGAGAGAATTGCATTGACAGCGAGATACCTACTTGTCGAACTCTTCAATCTTTCCGTTGAATTCGGAAATCTGCACGAAATTTCGAAGAGAGCCCGTTATTTAATCCACGGGGGCAGCATGCCCCATTCCGTCAACTATGACTGGGTAGAAGTCCTAAGTAATTCGCATTTGTATTTTCAATATTACCGGAGGACCGGAAATGACCCGTGGCGTAGTGGATAAAGTATTTGGTAAAATTCAGTTGTAAGTTACACTCTTCTAGAGGTTGAAGGTTCAATCCTCTGTACGATGCACAGGCACAGAAGATGGTCAATATCCGGGCGTTGACAAGTCCTTGATTCGACTATTGGTAAATATTTATTGCGGTGTCAGGTCTGTACTGGACGGTACAAAGATGAGGCATTTTTTTTTAATTTACGCACAACTCGTTTGCATACGCATTTAAAAATTTTCGAAACGGTTGCTATCAATTTATGACAACCTTCCAGGTACAAACAAAAAGCATACACCAAAAACATAAAGCTTATATATGTAGAAATATATTTTCTTATAATATATATCAATCCTTATTTAATAAGCTCAATATAATTACAGAGCAATATAGAGAATAAATGACGAAAAGTTATATTCCAAAATTCATGATGTTTACCATCTTATAATTTATTCCTTTAATTCAGTTGACTTATACGATTCTTGACAGTATCTGTTTCGTAGCGCAAAATCAATCACTTAATTATTATATTAATCTGTGAATCTATTATGCTCTTAACTCATCAGAATAAATAGCAACAATCAATCCGTTAAAAGGAATGAAAGTGTGATTTGACATGATTTAAATCCGAAAATTGGAAGAGAAGCTGCAAATACATTTTTATTTTTCCATTACACCATATTGAATTTTTGCCAAACAAAGTCATTAAATCCAACTATTCGTATCAACAATTTTAATTAATTTATGAATCTTCTACCAAAATGTTTTATTTAATAATTAGTAATAGTGGTGGTATGTTTTTATTATTACTGTAGCTGTAATGGTAGGTGTTGTTTTTTTTTACTGTCATTGCTATTGTTGTTTTTGCTGTTAATATTATTGCTACCGATATTAGTGTTGCCATTATCATTGTAGATTTTATTTCTTTTGTTGTTGGTGGTGGTAATGGGAATAGTAGTGGTGATGGAGGAAAAAGGTCGGGAGGGGATCTTTGACCTTGGTGGAGAACCCTCCTAGAGATAACGCCTCGATAAAACTATCGGTGGTGGTGTAACCTTA
Organism: Euprymna scolopes; assembly: GCF_053919585.1. NCBI lineage: Eukaryota > Metazoa > Mollusca > Cephalopoda > Sepiida > Sepiolidae > Euprymna > Euprymna scolopes. The sequence continues at coordinate 89,570,852 of NC_136509.1, forward strand.
AATTCACTAACCCCATTTATGGGAGAATATCAAATCAAAATATTGAAAATAGCGTCGAGAAGGAGGTTAGAACATCTTGTGATGGTTTCATTGGTCAACAGGGTGGGTCCTGTCGTCATCATACAACTGTTCGAAATTCTGAGGATATGGCTGGATATATGGGGTGTGAGAATTGCCAGAGAGGATCCCAAAACACGAAGTGAGTTGGAACAGGAAATGTAAAAAAAAAAAAAAAAAAAAAAAAACGTGGACGGATGAGGAAAGAAGAGTACTGTGGGAATGCTTTGTAAGAAGTGGAAGTACCAAATCTGGTCGATATATCCGAAAAGTGAAGTAAGAATGGGAATCGAGAGGAGGATGAGCCAGAAGTATCGCGAGTTTGGTATCCCAGTTAAAACAAATAAAAAATAACAACCTACTTTCAGTGATTGCAAGAGAAGAGATTAAATGGATGGTTAGGAATGAAATGAATAACGAAAGTAAAATTGATGAAACTAGCTCTGATGAATGAACTGACAGAGTGGAAATGCAGAAGGGAAATGTAAGCGATGATGGGAGGCGGACAACTGAGGAGGTATGGAATCCTATGGTTATGGGAAGTAATGAGAAAGAGTTTGAAAGATCTAAGGAAGATGTGATCATTGACTCTGAGACAATGGAGCCAGATGTATGGAGAAGTAGTAATGAAGTTCGAACTTTGACTTCTGTAGAAAAAGAAGTACTTCAGAAGTTAAGAGAGGTTCTTCTTAGAGACGATATCATAGAGATTCCAAGTATGAAGAGTAGTGATAGGCGGAAGGTGAAAAACGACGTAAAAATAATTCAAGGAGTAATTCACAACATCATAAAAAAGAACATATCGATTACGGAACTTAACAGGCTTCTGTATGCAGCGTCATACGTTATTGCGAATCGTCTTGGCTTATTACAGAAGAAAAAGGGAGAAATGACGGATATAATGCCACACTAGCAGAGGCGGCTTGAAGAAAGTATAAAACGGTGACAGAGACATTGGTAGAATCGAAGAAATAAGAAAAGGAGTTAAACTAGGACAGAAAGCCAAGGACGAACTTGAAAGGAGGTATAGATTGCTGGAAAAAGGAACGATGAACGTTCTAACAATGTTGAAAGAGAAGGTCCACACTGGTGGTATAAAAATTAGGAACTTTGTTGGAAAAAGTGTTGCATTTCGGCAGAACAACCTTTTCCGGAACAATCAGTCTCAGCTGTATAAAGAATTAAATGGTAGAAAACAGGCGGGAAATAATAACACTCCAAATACAAAAGATGCAAGGAAGTTCTGGAGTGGGATTTGGTCTGTCGAAGGGCGATATAATGAGAAGGCTAGCTGGTTGGGAGAGGTCAGAGAAAGGCTATCAGAAATGCAGCAGATGAAGAACGTTGAGATAACGATCGATGACGTTAAGGCTGGCATACGAAGGATGACAAACTGGACGGCACCTGGTGGCCTTCTGGTTTAAACAGTTCCCATGCCTTTATCCACCTTTAGCTGCTGCTCTGCAAAGGGTTGTAGAATCGGGAGATGTCCCTGATTGGCTTGTGAAGGCAAGAACAACACTGATTAGAATAAACCCTGCAAAAGGAACAGATCCCAATAATTATAGACCAATTACATGTCTGCCATTGATGTGGAACCTGTTGACTGGAATATTTGCAGAGAAAATTTATGAACATCTAGAGAGTAATGGTGTTTTTCCTGACGAACAAAAGGGGTGCCGGAAAGGCTCGAGAGGTACTAAAGAGCAACTACTAATTGATAAAGCAATAATGCAGAATGCGAAGAAGAAGAGGAATCTGAGCGTAGCTTGGATCGATTACAGAAAGGCTTATGACATTGTTCCTCATTCATGGATACGTGAAACATTATTGATGATGAAAGTTGCTGAGAATGTGGTAGGGCTTTTGGAGACAAGTATGGCTCAATGGAAAACGGTGCTGAGAGCAAACAGAGAGGATATGGGGCAGGTTGGCATTAAACGTGGGATATTTCAAGGAGGTTTGTTATCGCCACTTCTTTTTGTGATGATAATGATGTCACTGAGCATCCTCTTGAAGAGAGAAAACTGGGGTATAACTTTGGATCTATTGACAGACGCCTCAACCATCTACTGTTTATGGATGATTTGAAAATATTCGGTAGAAATGAAAAGGAAATGGAGAGACTGGAGAACTTGTGGGGACATACTCAGAAGACATTGGGATGGAGTTTGGGATTAGTAAATGTGCGGTGCTGGCGATGAAAGGAGGAGTAAAGGTCCATTCGAATGGAATAGTGCTGACAAATGGAGAAATCATGAAAGAAATAGAAGATACAGGATATAAGTATTTAGGAGTGCTGGAGGGTGTAGGCATCATGAACAGAGAAATGAAAGAAAAAGTCAGGAAGGAGTATTTAGAAGAGTGAAACTAATTGCAAAGTCGAAACTGTATGGAGAAAACTAATGAAAGCAGTAAATGCATGGGCAGTCAGTGTTTTGAGATACAGTGCGGGAATTTTAGAATGGTCTGACAAGGATTTGCATGCCATGGATATCAAAACAAGAAAAGTTTTAGCAATGTTTGGTATATTTCACATTCGAAGTAGCGTAGCAAGGCTGTATCAAAAGAGGAAAGATGGTGGGATAGGATTGAAAAGTGTAAAAGATTGTGTTAGAACCGAGGAGATGTCGTTCAAGGAGCATATGGTTAGAAGTGAGGAGTGGATGCTTAAGGTTGTGGCACATGAAGTGGACGTATGTGAGACCAAGGCTGATTATGTGAAACGTATGGATAGAGAAAGGGCAGAGGAACTGGCTAGGAAGAAAATGCATGGAAGGTTCTTCCAGGATATAGCAGAAGTGGCTGATGAAAGATCATGGCAATGGCTTAGAGCTGGGTATCTGGCTAAAAGTACCGGAGTTTTTGTTTGTGCAGCAAAAGAGCAGGCATTAGGAACACGATTGTTCAAAAAAAGTGGTTCTAGGAGAGGAAGTTGCTGCAAAATGCCGGATTTGTGGTAAGACCTCAGAGTCAATTGCGCACCGTGTAGTGGACTGGCCCAGAGACAGTACCGCAAAAGACACGATCGCATGGGACTCCGGATATATTGGGAGGCGTGTAAGATTGTAGACTTCTCAGTACCCTGGGACAGGAATGTGAGAGAGAAGGAGAATGAGAAGTGGAGCAATTATGCTCTATTGGCCTTGGAGATAAGGCGTATACACGGGGTTAAAACACAAATAATCCCGGTCGTAGTTGATACACTAGGAGTAGTATTAAGTCATCTGGAAGGACAATTGAAAAAACTATAAATCCCCGATGTTTTAGGCGGCTTTCAGACATCTGCATTTGTAGGTACCACCAACATCCTTAGGAAAACCCTTGATCTTTGAAGCTCCTGGTTTGAAGCCGGGATTAAGGGAAATCCTCTGGAAATGAATCCCATCCTTTTCCAGAGAGACGTTCATAAACGAAATCAGAATTATCATCATTATTATTATTATTATTATTATTATTATTATTATTATTATTATTATTATCATGATTATTATTATCATTATTATTATTATTATTATTATTATTATTATCATTATTATCTTTATTATTATTATTATTATTATTATTATTGTTATCATGATTATTATTATTATCTTTATTATTATTGTTATTATTATTATTATTATTATCATGATTATTATTATCATTATTATTATTATTATTATTATTATCATTATTATCTTTATTATTATTATTATTATTATTGTTATCATGATTATTATTATTATTATTATCTTTATTATTATTATTGTTATTATTATTATTATCATTATTATTATTATCTGTATTATTATTATTGTTATTATTATTATTATTATTATTATTATCATTATTATTATTATCTTTATTATTATTATTATTATCATGATTATTATTATCATTATTATTATTATCTTTATTATTATTATTATTATTATCACGATTATTATTATTATTATCATTATTATTATTATTATCTTTATTATTATTATTATTATTATCATGATTATTATTATTATTATCATTATTATTATCTTTATTATTATTGTTATTATTATTGTTATTATTATTATTATCATTATTATTATTATCTTTATTATTATTATTGTTATTATTATTATTATCATTATTATTATTTTTATTATTATTATTATTATTATTATTATTATTTATTATTATTATTATTATTATTATTATTATTATTATTATTATTATTATTATTATTATTGGTCATGCAGTTAACCTTTTTACGTTTTTGTATTCTTTTGTTTATCAGACGCAAAACTGGAAACAGCCTGACATCGCATCTCCATGACGACAAGCAGACTAGGCTGGCTATTGCTCAGGGGCGCATGCAACATATGTTGAATGAGGCCCTCATGAGGCACTCATTGTATTTCCCTTTTGTGACACCAACATGTTTTCAATGTCCCGAGGAAAATTCAACGCACATCGCCCTTTTTCCAGGGGGTACTCTCCATTCTGGATGCATGGTCTGATAAGCCAACCGGTCCTTACAATGTAAATTGTCCCTACTTGCTCGAGTAAGTCTATATTGGTGTTATTTCGTAATTAATCGAAGCATATGCAATGCTTATAATTCGATTAGAAGGCGATTAAAGTAAACTGACATATCAAGTTGAATACATATGTCATTTTTTACTTATTGTTCAACGTATTGTACTGGGGAAGTATATATTATGTGCGTGTTCTTTATACATACGCATATACATATACATATACATGCATACATACACAAGCACCTAAACAAAATTAAAGCCGATCTACCTTTTTCCTCGGATACATTAATACAAATAATAAAACTCATCACCGATAGAACCTATTTCCTGTTTAATAATTCCTAATACAGACAAAAATTTGGACTCCCTATGGATAAACCCTTAGTGGTGTACTAGCTTGCTTATTTCTAGAATTCGTAGAGACCAACCTACAATCTCCACATACTTTAGATACATAGATGATATTCTTATTTTTCTCCCCATAAACGCACAACTTAGAAATAAATTAAATTCAGTAGAACCATCCATAAAATTTACACACGACCACTCCCTAGCTTTTCTAGATATACTCCTCATCAGATCAGAAACCGATTGAGTTTCAAAGTGCATAGAAAGACCACACACAAAAACGATTATATTCACTACTACTCGCACCACAATGATAAAATAAAGACTGGCATGATCATTGGTTTTTTCTTGCGTGCCTTTAGAATATGCAGTCCCCAATATCTTAATGATGAAATTCAATACATTACGAATGTTTTAAAAAAAACTACAGTACCCATCCTATTTCATTTCTTACGCAAAGAAAAAAGCTACGAAAATACACTACAATATAAAGAGACAGTAAAATAAA
>NC_136509.1:89578763-89633763 GCF_053919585.1 Euprymna scolopes
TTTCTAAATCGGAGTGACGCAGGTTTAAATTTAAATACAGATTTATATTATAGATGTTTATGTTACCGTTTCAACATTTTATTTAGAAAATAAAAAGGAAAGAAATAACTGAATTAAGTTGTCCTCCCTTGAATTCAATCATTTATGACGAGTGGTTATCTTGCTGTTGTAGATATATCCTGAACCACCTTTTGTGTTGGAGTGTATAACCACCTCATGGGACTAACCATGTTTGGAACAACCAAGTGACTAATGCAGGGTTAATAAACTATGCTGTTTTATATCGTACACTAGCGAGAGGGGTAGCACGGCTTTGCCCGGGCGTAAATTATACTTAAATATGATATTTTAATTTGTCCAGATTTTGTATATATTATTATAGAGTTGTGATTTCTAAAGTAAAAAAAAAAAAAAAAAAAAACTTATTTCGGTACCATCAACTACACTTGAAACCGAAACTGTAGAATTCATATTGGTGACGTTATCACTGTACCAACGTAACACGAATAGGAACTGACTACAAATTAAAAATTTAAAAATTAAACTAAGATGAATGTACAAAATGTATAACGATTTTCTTTTTTTCAATTTTGACCCATTTTTGACCCCTTAAAAATTAGTTGAACCGTCTAAAGACCAATAAAAGAACAGTCCAAAAAAAAACATCCAATCACTGGAAAAATACGGGAAATTTGTCAAACAACGATTTATTTTTACAAAGAATAATTTTTATAACGTTTTTCAAAGATAAATGTTATATTATGCTACTAGATACTCAAAATATCGTCCGTACACTTCACTGCAGCGTCAAACAACAGCACCAATAAAAAAAAAATAGCAATCACGCATTTTATTCGTGATCTAAGCTGACCTTCAAATTTCCCGCTTTTCTAGCGACCACCCTTTATTTTATAATCCTCTATTTTATTATATTTATTGTTGTTATTGTATATGATGCTTACATTTATTAGTAGTATCCTTGCATACATCAGTTTTGTTAAAATATTGTACTGTTCCAGCCACTATTTGTCTATTAGTTTGTTGGTTGGATTGAGATCAAGCTAACGCAAAAATACTGTTCGCATATTCACAAAACTTGTTAGAATGATTAGCATTAAGTTTGAACAGAGTCCTTTGCATTATAGTGGTGATCTTTCTAGCTATTTTTTATCTCTTATCAGTGTGCCATGTTCTTTGCAATGAAATACGTACTTCGCTTTAGTTTCCTTAAATTATAGCGGTGATCCTAATAAAATAGTTAACGAGGATATATTTCCTACTATGCCAGCACATACTGTTCTCTAATATATAAAATTAAGTCATTCTGATGTTCTAAGTTACACCTAAATAGAAATGCATCTGTAACATAACGCGGACGGATATGTGTATATGCATGCGAAATGACCTCATAAGTATAAAGAAATGAAGATTTTAAAAATAGATCATGTAAAAAACGATGATAACGTCCAAGATCACGTGGTTTACGTCACGGCCGTAGCAACAAGGAAATAATTGTCGTAAATAAAAAAGAAAAGCGATTTGAAGTCTGTTTCTATTCTTTCCCTTTGCGATGGAATATACAACGCGTTGAATCCCGGACAAAGTTACACATCTCATAAATATATGTTTGATTCTGTCTAGCCAATTTTCATTTATTACTGTTGCATCGCGTGCTTAGCAATTATACACACACACACACACACACACACACACACACACACACACACACACACACACACACACCGCAGCGCACAAGAGCCAAGAAAGCCAACAAACCAGAAGTCCAAGACCGGAGTTTCGCCCTCATTTGGGCTCATCAGTTAGACACATCTGATTATAGAATGTTGGGGAAGCTTTATTGAATAAAGGAGAAGCTTGTTATATAGAGTATGATGTAAAAAGTGTATATGGTCTTTATCATTGTGTTGAATTTATTTTTAAATTTAAGGGGTATATGTTTTGGGTTAAATTGGGGGTATACTGTGGCTGCGTGGTAATTCTATTTTAACGGTTTAATACATATATATTATTTAAGCAGCGTGTTTTCATTCAGGCGAGTATTGTTGAATAGCACGGAGTGTTCTTGCTTAATGGGCTTTTTTTGTAATATTTTGAATTTTCGTTCTTGTTCTAGGTTGAATTTGGGCATAAAAGTTCCATAGTCGTCTCCGTCTATCTGTTTTTATCTTTTTTAACCAAAAGCCAAAAAAAAAATGAATGAACAAAGACGACTATGGAACTTTCGTGCACAAATTTAACTGAGAAGTAAGAACGACTATTCGAAAAATTTTTAAATTACAAAAAAAGTTCATTAAGCAAGAACACTCCTTGCTATTCAACAATATATATATATATATATATATATATATATATATATATATATATAGAGAGAGAGAGAGAGAGAGAGAGAGAGAGAGAGAGAGAGAGCATGAGAGCATGAGAGCATTTTAGGGAGCTGTAGCGCTTAATTTTTAGCCTCGTAGCAAATAAGTCTTTCAGGCATTAACGTCAGAGGAAAAAGTAAACCGTAAGGTAAACGTTTTGGTCTCGATTCTCGGTAATGGCGCACGAGACATTTTCTTTTTTTTTTTAATTTTTAAAGCATTCCTATATATTGAGTCCAACTTTGAAATGGATTGTGTTTTTGTTTGTTAAATTTTAATTTTAAATACAGTTCTTAGGGTGGGGGGTGGTCACACGCTTAAGTTTGAAATTACATTTTTTTTTAATTTATTTATTTTTATTTTTATTTATTTATTTTTTTATTTATTTATTTTTTTTTTTTTTTACTATCCAGCTTTAGTTTCATTCATATTATCTGATTCAACGCTTAAGTAGGAAATAGCATGTTCGTCTCTTGGTTTTCCTTAACTTCAAAATGCGGACGTATCTTAAAAAAGAGTTTTTGTTTTTTGTGTTTTCGATTTTCCTTTCTTTTCTTGTTATCATAGTTGTGCTTTTAGCGCTCATCTTTATCCGTTTCTTTCCTTTTTTTTTTTTTTTAATTAAACATTACATCAATTTGCCATCTTTCCTCCTATTTAAAGCAAAGAAAGAGAGATTAATTTCTATTCATAGACCAATTATTCACTATTTGTCCCTTCCCACTTCTTAAGTTCGTGTTACATTAATTGCGAACCCTCTGGCGACAGAGTGACGGCTGGCCTCTCTTCTGCTGCGTGGCACGCGTTTTGCGAGATCCCCCGACTGTTTGCTTTACGGCCGAAGCCATCGCGGAAAACGTTGGAAACGCTATTTCTATGTATGATCATCATCACCGCATTTAAGACGCATTACACCTGAAATCGCCCCACGAACGCTAATCTTAAAGGGGGAAAGATATTCGAAGGTTCTCGGAAATATGGGGCAAACAGATCCCTTTAAAAGAGGCGCGTAATTAGATTTTTTAGAGCCAGAGAGTGGAGATAAAACTCGCTCTGAATATCGCGCATGCGTGGAACGATTATGTTTCTGTATTTCAGAAGAGAAGAAAAAGTGCATTGGTAAATAATCATTCAGGATGAATAACTGTTTTTTTTTGTTTTTTGTTTTGTTTAGTTAGAGTCAATACTTATCAAGGCTGAAAGGCAACTCGAGGATAAGGCCTACCGAGTGTCAGGTGGGCAGTGAGACAACACCTTGATGATGGTGAGAGTTATGTAGAATTCGATTATTTTAGAGGGCGACTCGACAAAAATTTGTTTACATTGGACTTGAAAACGAAAATGTCGTAGTTAGCTGGGAAGCAACCCCGCGATATCTGAATATGGTTTAAGGGAAATAAATCCTGAGCCAACTCCAATCGCATATCTGTGGCTGCTTTTGTTCATTTTCTTCTTCACGCGAACAAATTTAGACACAAAGTCATCTTTTAATGCGAAGGGGGGGGTAATCTTGCTAAAATTGTATAGGTCTATAAATACTCGTCCTCCTTTGATCGAACCCAGAGTAGATACTAATGATGGCAACCTTCCGTTTTATGAGACAATGGCGTTCTGCATCGAATCTGGTGCACTGCAGTGTTGTGGCTACACACTCGAAACTGGAGTTGTCTCTCCAAATGCAGGTCTGGGCGAATGATAAGGAGACAGGTTGGCCCAGTAACTAGCGACCCTCTTTCGGCGTTGCAGACAAAGTCCGACGGGAAGGCAAATTAATACGATCTGAGTTGCAAGTGCAGTTGCAGGAACGATGTTTGAGTGCTTCACCATCCACCTCTCGGGACTCAAAACCATAACAGATACTACACTCTGATTATAACTTGTTTTTGTCGATCACTCTTCCGTTTGAAAGAGCATAATAAGATTTTAAAAGCTGGATAAAGGAAAATACTAATTTTGAATCTTGCACATGCGTGGAACGATTATTTTTCTGTACTTTAAAATAGAAGAGTAAATTCCCGTGTTGGTAATTAATAATTTAGGGGGGGGGATAACTTGATTATAGTTCAAGGGAAATAACTACGGAATTTTCTGAGCCCAAGTTTTCTAGCTACGTAGCATATTTTCACTTGCCTCCTCGCAGGAGACAAGTTAGGCACGAGGTCAGTTTTTAGTGGGCGAAAGTTTGACCACCTCCCTTAAAAATTAGTATTCTGGATTTGTATAAAATAAAAAATTTCTTAGATCAGAAAGATTTCTTCTCTTTTGAGCGAGGACAGAGCAGATACTACACTCTGGTCAATACGTTGTACTTATCGGCCACGTTTTCCTCAGCCACTCCTAATTTCAACAAGAATTTACATTGGTCTGTCACACTTATTTTTGAAGTAGCATTTCCGTAAGTCTGTCATGCTTAAGTTTAAAATAACGCTTGCGTTGGTCTATAACATTTGCTTTTGGAATAACATTTGCGTTGATCTGTCACACATTTGAAATAGTATTTGCTTTAGTCTGTCACATTATTTTTTTACTTGTGAGTCACCATTTATCAAGGCCCGAAGGCCACTCGAGGATAAGGGTTAATGAATATAAGGTGGTGTGTAGTAATCGTTAATCGTATAAATTGGGTAGAATTTCATTATTTATGAGAACTTGTTTACATTGGATTTGAAGTCTACCATGTTGTATTCAACAGGGAAGCAAGCCAGCTGAACAGTGTTCCAAAGGCGGGCTGGTCTGCGAAAGCAAGCTTTGTTCATGGAGTCTGCGTTTAGATTTAGATACAGATAGAGAATGGAGGAAATCGTATATAGTGGTTGTAGCTAGTCGAGTATTTTTGTGAAAGTTTGGCAAAGAAGGAAACCATAGATTAGAATTCGGTCGAACACTTGCCATGAAAATAACGATAGAGGAGAGACAGGCTCGCGACATCTCTTATGCGGAAAAGAGATTGCAAGGGGGGGGGGAAAGACATCGCCTACTAGGTTTCAAAGCCGGTTTCAAGGCAGAATAGAGCTCGCCAAGCAGCTCCAACCAGATGTACCAACTGTACTCCATTTTAGGACGTGTCTGGCTCTTTTACAGATAGAGAATTGCATCAGTAGTGAAATACCTACTGGAGCGGTAGAGTGATTCAACCATTTCTCCAGCGATACTGGCAACAGATTTGATACATGTGTTCCATTTGTGAAGGAGTGAAGGTCAGTCCCAGAAGCTGTTCAAGACATGGGGCTTCCTCAAGACGAGAGTCATTCATTTCAATTGGGACGTGGTGGGGATCAGAGCGATTATGCTGAAATGGGAGAAGCGAAATGACATCATTTTGAATGTTTGCGTTGGTCTGTTAAACTTGCTTTTGAAAAAACATTTGCGTTGGTCTGTCACACTTTTGAAATAGCATTTTCATTAGTCCGTCATGCTTAAGTTTTACATGGCATTTTCGTTGCTCTGTCATGCTAAAGTTTGAAAAGGCATTTTCGTGGGTCTGTCATGTTAAAGTTTAGAATAGCATGTGTGTTGTTCTGTCACGTCTACATTTTAAATATTATTTACGTTAGTCTGTCACGTTTAAGTCTGAAATAGTATTTGCATTGGTCTGTCACACTTACTTTTGAAATAGTATCTGTATTGCTTTTAAAATAAAATCTGCGTTGGTTTGTCACGTTTATTAGAAATGACATTTCCGTTGTTGTTAAGATTGAAATAGCGTTTTCATTGGTCTGTCATATTTACTTTGGAAGTAGTATTTATGATAATCTGTCACGTTTAACCGACAGCATTTTTAAATAGCATTTGCATTGGTCTGTCAAACTTATTTTTGAAGTAGTATTTGCGTTGGTCTGTCACTCTATAAGTAACAACATTTTAAAATAGAATTTGCGTTGGTCTGTCATGCTTTAAGTTGTAAAAGTATTTGCTTTGGTCTATCATGCAAAAGTTTAAGACACCGCCTGCGTTTGTCTGTCACACTCATTTCTAAAATAGCATTTTATTACTGAACGCGTAGATTTAATGGATACATCTTAATAGCTTTGTCCGTTCCTGATGTTTTTTTTGTTTTTGTTTTTTTTTCGGATCATCGGCTCTGGCGGTGATCTAAACTACATTCGAAAGAGAGCGAGAAAATGGTGGCATTTGACCCCTTCAGTTCGTTGTTGCGAGCCACTGGGGAATCTGTACGCGCGTCGAACCACGGGCGGGGGAAGGGAGAGAGTTGGGTACCCAGAACGAGGCATGCCTGATGCACACGTCTAAAGAACCATACAGACACTCATCCTCGCGACCCACCGTCTTCCTCCCCCGCAGCCGCATGTGTGGCCGGGGTCAGAGGTTATAATGATAATAATAATGATCCGAATTATAATAAAATAATCATGATTACGGCTCGCGGGGAAAACAGATTCGAAGAGGTGATAGGAGGATGCTGAGATCGGTGGGAGGAGGTTACAGGGAAAAGAGGTTTATATTAAATAAGGGGGCTGGGGGAAATATCCTTAATTTGCACCTCTTTATATCCCGTCTCCGTACCCTCCCCCCTCCCCCTCTCTCTCTCTCTCTCTCTCTCTCTCTCTCTCTCTCTCTCTCTCTCTCTCTCTCCGACCTTTATATCCCAGACCTCTGACCCTGATTAGTCGTTGCTGCTACCCGCGGGTGAAACTCGTTAAATATTTATTTGTATCTCCAACTGCTCGTCGGTTGCTGGATACACAATACTCCCCCTTTTCGCATCCCTCACTTCCAAGCCCAGCACATCCCTGGAAAAGGAGGTGGATCCGGGTCTAACGTCTCGTCGGCAGCATTACACGACACCACGCCCCGACAACTTTTATTTATAGTCTATACTCTCACGATCACACACACGCGCGTGCGCGTGCGCGTACATGCACGCAGAGGCACATACACACACAATATAACGTACGTTCCACACACACACACACACACACACACACGTGTGTGTGTGTGTGTGTGTGTGATGAGAAGAATGGAAATAGTATTCCGACAAAATAGAGAAATAAAAAAAAGAACAGACTAAGTTATGTGTTCATTAACGTTTCGTCTTTTTTTCAAGACTTTCTCTGGATGAATGAAATTAAGAAAACAAAACACCAGTACAAATATTTGAAAATATATTTTTGATGTAATGAAATGACCTGTTCCATTTCAAAAAACGGAAGAAGTCGAGATATGTGCCTGCGAGTATTATGTTTTTTTCTAAACAGTTTACTTCTTGTGAGTCAACAAAATACTCTAGCTAAGATCGAAACCAAAACCTAATGACTAGAAGTGAAGTATGATAACCATTAGGCCAGCTTGCCACGTTCTGGAATAGTGTTTTAAAGCCTACTTATTCTTCACATAAGGAAGCTCTCATGTAAACGATTTGCGCATGCGCTGTCATGAAACAGTTGACAAACAGATAAAACTCCGATAACCCTCAAGTACCAACATTTACATTTTTACCCCTTAGCATCCCTTTTTTTTTTTTTGGATAGAAAAGTGATTAAAAAGTTTTCTACGTGTCTGAATACCCTATATATCAAATTTCATGTCTGTAGATCAAATATTCGTTGAGTAAATAAGTTTAGATTTCTCACGCACTCACACACAGTCTCACTTTTATATATATATATATATATATATGTGTGTGTGTGTGTGTGTGTGTGTGTGTGTGTGTGTGTGTGTGTGTGTGCCCGTGCAGAACGGTCTGTGCCAAACTACTCTGTCAATTGGTCTACAGACTTGAAACTTGATATATAAAGGATTCGAACCTGTAGAACAAATTCGATGTGTCTTTTAGCTGATAAAAATAGCTGCTTAAATGTCAAAATTGAAACTTGGCAGGCATAAGTCGACTTCCAGTGATCCTCTATGCATGCGCAAATATACATTCATATGTTAAACTGCGTTAATTTTAAAAGTTTGGATAGCCATGTGTCTTTAGCCCATATAGTAGCAAATGCCACTGGAAAGTTAAATGTTTTGGTTTCGATTCTAGCTGATGGCACCCGTCATTTATATTAACTTTTGAAATCACTGCTATATATTGGGTGCAATCTAATAATCAATAGAGAATTGGCTCTATAATAAATGTGAAATCTGCATAAATTAAAATATCATAGTACAGCAAATTTTACGACCGGACAATGCCGGGCTGCGTACTAGTACATATATGTGTGTGCGCGTGTGTCTGTGCGTGTGTTGGTGTAAAATAGTTATTTTAAAACTATGCATTACATACTGTGTATAATCAATATAGAGACGCCATGACGCCTATCGCAATGCAAAGATGGAAATACATCCGTGTTGAGAAAAAGATAAAAGTGATTCTTTTAGTAAATCGTATTCATTAAAATGTCCAATAGATTTGAAGCATCCGCGTTTTGATAAAGAGGGTTTACCTCGAAATATACTTTGTAACCTGGTTACACATCTAGGATCACTGTGTATAAGTTGCGTTTAAACAAATCAGATTCACTAATCTCATCCGGGGTGCAAACTCTAATTTTATTTATTTATTTATTTATTTATTTATTTATTCATACTATTACATTTAAACAGCTAAAAAAATATCTGCAAAGAAGGAATTATAAAAATAATAAATGTGCAGGTGCTCATTTTACGTTAAATGTATAAAGTGATACCCCCCCCCCACTTTTAAATCTTCGATATACATTATCTTTAATTCTTTATTTGCGGATATTTTTCACACTTTTAATGTAATTGCCAAAAAAGATTGAAACAGTTAAAGAATATCGAAAACTTTCCAACAACTATCATGGCTGATAGCACCTATCTCGGTGTCCAATGCTTAAACTCTTCAGTCTGACATTCTCAGACAACATGAGTTGTAATAAGTACATAGTTTTATCTAAAACAGATTTGTCAGACCTTCATGAGTTTCAGGAGAATTGAAATTCCCAGAATTTTGATAAAGAGGTTTTATCTCGAAATACAGTTACGAACAAAATTACATAAAAAGAAATAACGTAATAGCTCAAGTATTTTCATTTCTTGCATTGTGGTAGCATTCTATGACTCCTCCATGTACATTTTATATAATTGCTGATGATGATAAGAGAAATCAACATACGCTTTTTTCCTTTATCAAATATGTTTTCTCGGCTAAAAGTAGTTCATTTCTTTACGCTTGACAAATAAAACATGCACTACTTGAAAATAATAAAACAATGTAAATTAAAGGCATGTGCTTTTTCATACAAAGTGTATTGATATAAACAGTTGTTATATATATATATATATATATATATATATATATATATATATATATATATATATATATATATATATATATATATATATATATATATATATATATGGTAATCTCCAAAAATACCGTTAGGGCTTACAACATGGCCGCCAGAAGAGTCAACAAAAAACTGCGAATAAAATATATAAAACTCGTAATTTCTGTTTTTAAAGTGGGTTGTCAATTTTCTTTATGAAATATACTTCCAAAATAAACTATTACAGTCGTTTAAAACATAATAGAAGTATTATTTTTTATTTTTTAAAAACAATGTTTACAAAATGTCTACGAACGTGCGTAGAAAAACAGAAATTACGAGTTTTATATATTTTATTCGCAGTTTTTTGTTGACTCTTCTGGCGGCCATGTTGTAAGCCCTAACGGTATTTTTGGAGATTACCATATATATATATATATATATATATATATATATATATATATATATATATATATATATATATATCTATATATCTATATATATATATATATATATATATATATATATATATATATATATATATATATACTTTCGACGGTAATTCTTGGCCTGAAGACGTAATCCCCCAACGTGGATGATTGCAGAAACATGTATGCACATATGTAGCCACTAATGTTTTTATAAATAAAATTAATATATATATATATATATATATATATATATATATATATATATATATATATATATATATATATATATATATATATATATATATATACGTATCTTAAATGGAATGCGTACATCAAATCTGTTGTCAAGGCCGCTGGAAAAATGGTCGGATCCTTCTATCGATCCAGTAGATATCTCACTGCTGATGCAATTCTCTATCTATATAAGAGCCAGATACGTCCAAGGATGGAATACTGTTGCCACATATAGGCAGGAGCTGCTAGAAAAGACTTGTCCTGCCTTGATAGGTTTCAAAATAGACTTCGTGGCCTGGTAGGAGATGTCCTTTTCTCTTCGCTGCAACCTCTATCTCACAGAAGAGATGTTGCGAGTTTGTCTCTGCTTTATCGTTATTTTCATGGAAAGTGTTCGACTGAGCTTCAATCTATGGTCCCCCCTCGCCAAACTTTCACAAGAAACACTAGACTAGCTGAAAACATTATCAATAATTTTCCCCACTCTTTATCTGTACCTAAACCTAAACATAGATTCCATGATCAAAGCTTATTTCTTAGAACTGCACGGCTGTGGAATTGTCTTCCGTTTTCCTGCTTTCCAGCTGTCTATAATATGGTTGTCTTCAAGTCCAACGTGAACAAGTTTCTGATGAGCCGTTCCACTTAAGTTAACAAATTTACCGAACTTCCATTACTATCGATTACTATATTGTCCTTTTGGCTACTCTACACTCTTTAACCCTTATCCTTGATGAGTGGTGACGCCTATGTAAATATATATATATATATATATATATATATATATATATATATATAGTGAGTTATAAAATGTGTATGGTGATTAAGCTACACTGAATATTCCGCGTTTCATCCACTCTAGGATTCTTCAGGCTTATGCGCATAAACCTAGAGTGGATGAAACGCGGAATATTCAGTGTAGCTTAATCATCATATACATTTTACAACTCACTATATATATATATATATATATATATATATATATATATATATATATATATATATAGAGAGAGAGAGAGAGAGAGAGAGAGAGAGATGTTATTTGTTTTTGCGAACGTTTGGAATGAATTCATTTATTTCTGAAAGTGCATTTTTACGTAAATGCGAGTTGGGAATAATTTTCCCTTTAACCAATTTGGTACCCCCACATGGGGAGCGGCATATATATTATTTCTTTTTTTTAATATAATTATTCACTGACACGTGTTTCGTCATCTACGACTCATCCGAGTGGCTGAATCTAGCGAGATATATGTGTGTGTGTGTGTGTGTGTGTGTGTGTGTGTGTGTGTGTGTGTGTGTGTGTGTGTGTGTGTGTGTGTTATATGTTTTAATTAATGCCGATTTCTTATTTATCATAGACAGAAATACCGTAGGTATTTAATGTAGCGTTAAATTGCTTTTAAAAAGCGAAGTAAAAACGGAAACTAACTGGGACATGTTCATGCGAGTACCATGGTTTTTCGGGGGGGGGGGTTCTAAACAGTTCACTTCTTGTAAGTAAAACAAATACTCAAGATGAAATCGAAAATAAAACCTAAAGACAGTAAGTCAAGTACGATAACCATTGGGCAAGCTTGACACGATCTTTAAAAAGTGTTTAAAACCTACTTATTCTTAACATAAAATAATCTGTCATGTGAACAATTCACGCATTCGTGAAACAGTTGAAAAAAACAAATAAAAAATCCGATGACCCCCCTCCCGCCCACGTATCTATTTTTCAATTTTCCCTCCTTAGCAGCCCTCTTTCCGGGTGACAACCGATTAAAATGTTTCCAAATGTCTGCTCAACTCAAGTTGAACGGATTGTTTCGCTGTGTCACAGCTATTCGGTGCTGTTGGACAAGCAACTGTCTCAAGAATGCTCCCTTTTGTTGGGTTGAGCGTATTGGCGAGTGAAATAACACTGCTATTAGCATATAAACGTTTATCGATATAATTTCATCTATCTTAGAAGCAACGGCCGGGGCGTTCCAAAAGTAATGCCTCTTCTTTTTTCATTCCGTCCCAATGGATCAGACAGAATTGCAAATTATATTGTTATGATAATTGAACTTGTGCAAACATGAACTGAAAATGTCATCTCTGCGTTGCAGATATTGACGGTGTAAGACTCACAGCCCCTTGCGTCAGAAGTAGAGATGCCTCATTGGATACCTGGCTAATGTAGTGTTGTCTATGTAAAAAAAAAAAAAAGAATTCTGGTGCACAAAAGGTTGCTCGTTGTAATGGTACAACTTCCGTCTTCGTAGCTCGGTTTAAAAAATAGGAGGCTTTACTATAGGAACGAGCCTCGTCTCCTAAATGGCGCACGGGTTATAAGCGATCGAATTTCCATTCTAGCTTGAGTCATTTGCTTGTCGAGCCATACTGAGAAGTTGTGATACAGCAAAAAGTCTGTGTGTTTATATATATATATATATATATATATATATATATATATATATATATATATATATATATATATATATATATATATATATATATCACCACGAGATATTAGAACAAACCAAGCGGAGTTTGCTAGCAAACCCACACAGCACAAGCAAAGCTATTTTCGACCATGCAGGAGTGTCTGGCATCTCTAAAAGGACCCGAAATCGGATTTTGAAACAGATAGCCGACCAGAGAACACAGGCAAAATGTCCTCCTTTGAGTAATATAAACTGTCAGAAGCGACTAGCATGGGCCACTAAATATTTGAAAACCAATTTTCAAAATGTTCTCTGGACTGACGAGGCCAGAGCAACCCTCGACGGCCCCGACGGTTGGGCCAAGGGATGGCCTCTTAA
Organism: Euprymna scolopes; assembly: GCF_053919585.1. Classification (NCBI taxonomy): domain Eukaryota; kingdom Metazoa; phylum Mollusca; class Cephalopoda; order Sepiida; family Sepiolidae; genus Euprymna; species Euprymna scolopes. The sequence goes on from NC_136509.1 coordinate 89,591,849, forward strand.
AGGCATAGCACACGCTTGCGATTCAGACGTCAACAGGGAGGAGGAGGAGTGATGATTTGGGCTGGTATTATTGGAAGTGAGATTGTTGGTCCTTTTCTTGTCCCTGGCTGTGTCAAAATGAATTCTGTGAACTACTGCAAGTTTTTGGAAGCAAATTTATTGCCCTGGTTTAATTCATAAAATGATGCTCTCAACCAGAATCTAATTATCCAACAAGACAATGCCCCAAGCCATGCTTCCCGGTTCACAAAAGCTTGGCTTTCAGACAAGGGCATCTCCGGTGAACGTCTGATGGACTGGCCACCTCAGAGCCCGGATTTGAATCCGATAGAGGACCTTTGTTCGATTCTGAAGAGGAAGGTTTACGAAAACGGGCATCAATTCCATAATAAAAAAAGACATTTGGGGGAGAATCAAGAAGGTATCTTCTGAAATCACACCTCAGCAAGCGCACACATTAGCATCCTCTGTTGATAGGAGGCCGATTAATTTGATTAAAATGGAGGAAAGCGAATAAAAGGTAAAATAGTTTCATAAAATCGTATTGTTCTGTTAATTGTTATTTGAGTAATAACTGTTTTCTTGTAATATGTTATCAATATATGGGACTATAATCATGATGACACAATTTTTCGAATTATATCATGTTTTAAAATTGTATTTATTGCGGATAAATGAGTGCTTGCAAACTCTTTTGGCCCATATTCCTTCCTGAAATCATTTTAAGATCCATACCCCCCCCCACCCCGAATATGATTATTTGGTTTCCGTTTCTATGAATTTACTTCATATATTTGCATATCAAACAGTAAATAACATAGTTATTATATTGGAAAATATTGAAGCATAAATTTTTCAATTTATACAACTGTATATATATATATATATATATATATATATATATATATATACACATATATACACATATATATACATATATATATATATATACATATATATATATATATATATATATATATATATATAATATTCCGACGAAAATAGAGAAATAAAAAAGGGGCAACTCTTTTTTTTTTTTTAATTTCCAACGACTTCTTCCGTTTCTGAAATGGAACAGTGTCATACATTTAATTACATTAAAAATATATTTTCAAATATTTATAATGGCATTTTGTTTTCTTAATTTCATTCATCCAGAGGAAGTCTTGAAATAAAGACAATACGTTAATGAACACATAACTTGGTTTGCTCCATTTTATTTCTCTCTCTCTCTCTATATATATATATATATATATATATCATCCACATGCAGTACTGTTTCGCTGTATCAGAGTTCATCAGTGCGGTTAAACTAGTACCTACCTCAAGCCAGAATTGAAACTCGCCCGCCTAGGTGACAGTCAGCTTGTCTCACCGTTACGCTATTTCGCTAAATCGAGATAATAACGGTTTAACAGACAATGACAATTTTGTAAGAATAGATTTTATACATACTTCTGGAAAAGAGTGCAACAGTCACTGCCAATCCAAACTGTAGTGAAATGTGTTCTTTTCTTGCATTGAGCATACTGGTGAGTGAAATAGCAAACTGTTACGAGCGTATAAATGCAATGTTTAAAAAAGCCAATAGACATATTCTGTCTTTGTGATAATTATCTTTCGTTCTTGTTAGATCCTTACATTAAGTGGCTTCACGCCTTGTCGGAGGCGATTTCTATTTTGAGTAACTTTTTAGTTACTGCTACTCACAGGTCCATTCTGACTCGAAGTGGTGGTACGTGTGAGCTACTGCCCTTGTCAGGAGTGATTTTCATTAAATAAATTCAAAATAAATGTAATGTGAACAAATATATTGCTGTCTATCTCCCCGCTCATGTTCCTTACTTATAAATATCATAGCTTTATCATAGCAGCCTCTTATGCCTCAGCGACCACATTCTTTATTAGAGGCGAACAACGGGAAAAAATGAAATCTCGTTCTCGCGAGTGTTTGGCTTTTTCGAAAGCAAATGAACTTCGGGGGACAAAAAAGAAATTTTTGGTGGTGGATAATGGTACATCTTGGCTCTTAATCATAAGTAATTCTTCAATCAATACCGAACGCCAGCGATTATATATTTAAAAAGAAAAAACGCCCAGACAAGAAAATGACCAATGGTTATTAATAACAAGTAAAAATAGAAGGTAATTCCGTGTTGATAGGAGGAACGCGTCTGTCTTCATTTATAGAAATTAATACCTTTACACTTCTTTTCATATACTGTAATTTTCGGACTCTTTTTCTGAAGAGTTGAGGTCGAATAACCGTCTAATCATTTTTAGGTCCTCTTTGTTTTTGTTTTTTTTTTTTTGTTTTTTTTTTTTTTGGTTTTTTGTTTTTTTTTTTTGAGAGGGTAAGTTTTGTTTTTGTTTTTTTGGGGTTTTTTTTTTTTTGAGCAACGAACAATTTTTATTGGTAGTTTTTTTTCTAAAATGGGGAGAAAACTGGTAAATAGATTCCTTTCTTTGTTTTCCACAAGTTTTACGCGATTCTTGGATATTTCTTGCCAATTTTTGGTTTTATTTTGTCAACATCGAAAATTTTTAGGAAATCAAATTTCGTAAACAACCCCTTAAAAAAAAACATACATACTAAAATTACTTTCGTTCTTAAAAGGTCCGGCTTATGTATTCATTTCTTTTTTTTTTTTTTTTTTTTTTTTTTGAAGGCTGTTATGCGCATCTTCAGAGTTGTTGTTTCACCACGTTTCGGCCAACTCATCCTCTGGCCTTCTTCGGGCGATTAACCGTGACTGGTTAGGAATGTTGAGTCTTGAAACTGTATCTCCAGTAATTACTGCCTTCCATAGTTGTTGTCGTCTCACTACGTTTTGGCCAGCTAATCCTTTCAATCATACACACAAACTCTTGATAAGCTTTTGTAAGTTCCGTTTGAACAGGCGTCGGTTAAGAGTTAGGTTAGGGTTAGGTTTAATATTAGGCTGTAAGAATGAAGAATAAACGTCACTGTGGAGCGCATCGCGGAATGGTAGACAGCTATCTGTGAGTTTATGTGGAGGCATAAATATAAGGGAAACGATTGACATGAATTCAGTAATTTTTTTTGTACTTGTATTCAATCTAAACAAGACAAACTGCCACCGTGATGTAAGGGGCTACTGTAAATTACTTTGAATTAGGGACCATACCTTCGGGAGCATTCTAAGTAGGGAGTTGAGCAGCAAGATATGTGTTCACATTACATTTAAATTTCTGCATGTTCGTAAAGCCGAGGAAGCATGGAGAGAATTTAAAAGTCTATTATAGTAAAATGCTCTACTGAATCGAGGGACCGCCACAATGAAGAGGTGGGATTTTGTTGTTTGTCGAGTCAGTAACTTTACAACTGAATTTTATCAAGTACTTTATCCACTATGCCACGCACTTTGCGAACATGCTCTCGTTCTGTTAAATTGGTAGCATTTAATTGTAAATTTACACTCTTCTAGAGAGTCAAGCTTCAATCCTGATTGCGGGGGGGGCACTCAAAATACAATTGTGAAGAATTTAAGTCCTACCTAGTCATGGCTGATGAACGAACGCATGCTACGCTTATGGATTTAATAAAGGGTTCCATTCGAAATTCTGTGCAGATTTCCGAGTTCGACAGATTTTTATCGTGTATCTTGTCAACAAAATACACGATAAAAATGTCGGAGGTTACATCGACCGAAACGTTGTGAAAATAACACTCAAGGTGAGAACAGTAGTCCGAATAATCAAAATAACACAGAAAATTGGCTCGTCAGAATCAAATATCGATTCATCAGATTCAAACCTATCGATGACAGGCATGAAAAATAGACTGCCTTCACTTTATTAAATAGTATAGATAGAAAGAGTGGCGTAGATCGAAAACTTTGTAAGTACTTTAAAAAATGTTACTACGGCCACCATCTTTTTCTGTTTGGGGTTTACGCAAGCTCGCAATAATTAAAATAAGCCAGCGAGTCAGCTGGCATCGTCTAATCGTTCATATTGCTAAAACTATGGACCGATTAGCTTCTTCGTTCGTTTGAAATCCAAATCCTTCTTTAGATGCAAAAAGTTAAAAGTATAATTCAACCAAAAGTTTGACTGTTAAAAACCAGGACACCCTATTTAAAGGGAGACAAAATAAGATTCGATACTCTTCTTTTTTTAGGCGCGGTAAATTGTAGCTATATCCAATTAATAAAACTCGTATTAGACGAATTGCTAGTTTTTAAACTGGTTAAAACCCGCTTCTTTGAAAACGGACAAGGAAATTAAAGGCTGTTAAGAACATGTAGATTTCCATCAGTTATGTCCGGTCGGTGCAAAAGTGTTGCCAAGGTAAAATTTCATCTTCAAAATCAACCACTGTATGTTTGAAAAAATGTTATTCATAACATATATCGTCTCTGAAACGACCGTACAAAAATTGATGTTTAGGTTGGATTCTTAGTCCGTCCGTAAATGATTATTTCTTAATTTATTTCCCTCGTACCTCTCTCTCTCTCTCTCTCTCTCTCTCTATATATATATATATATATATATATATATATATATATATATATATATATATATATATATATATGTAAAAAGAACTCCTCGCTACAAAATATGTAAAAAGAACTCCTCGCTACAAAAGTTGTAGATGGCTTATGCCTCTCTAGGGGCTTAAGGGCTATGGAACTTTGTGTGTGAGTTCGTTCCTTATAGATTCCGAAACAGCTTAACCCATTTTCTTTAAAATTTACAGAACATTAGTGTATAAGTCTGGGAATGATCTTGTCTCAGTCTGGGAATGATTTTGTCTCAGAATCCCCCCGATAATTGATAATCAAAACCGTTTTTTTATTCATCTACCATAGGTAAAGCCATTTTTTCCATGTCGTCGCTTAGCAACAATGATAGAACAACGGGCCGTGAAAATTCTACTGTGGGTAACTTGATAGTGTTTTTGTTTTTTGTTTTTTTTGTTTTTGTTTTCTTTTTGCATGTCTGTAGGTTCAAACTCCGCACGTACATTTCTTAAATTTTGTTATCATTAACTGCAAAGAATTTTATAGGACTTGAAGATCTACGTATTATTTTTTCTTGTTTGTTTGTTTTTTTTTGTTTTGTTTTTTTGTTTTGTTTTTTTGTTTTTTGTTTTTTTGCATGACGTGGTCTGTAAGTTCAAACCCCGCAAGTAAATTTGTTTTTTTCGTTAACCGGAAAGAAGTTTATATAAAATAATTTTATAAAAGAAACAGTAGGTTCTCTAGATTGCAATACAGAATAACATATATTTTGCACTAAGTTACTGCATGGAGGCATGTTAAGCTTCCTCCCGGGCGATTTCACGAATTTCGATAACAATAAAAATATGGGAGTGTGAAATATTCATATATATATATGTGTGTGTGTGTGTGTGTGTGTGTGTGTGTGTGTGTGTGTGTGTGTGTGTGTGTGTGTGTGTGTGTGTGTGTGTGCGAATATATATATATATATATATACGTTGTATTATTTAGTTGATCGTCTAGTGTGTATATTTTAAACATTTATCCAACAGTTCTAACAGGAAACGATTGACGTGGACGTATCGAAACATAATAATAATAAGGCAACATATAGCTGGATTATATACGAACATAAATTCTCATGATTCCGGTCGACATCTTTAGAGATTACGTCTTCACATCTTGGCTGCCTGAGAAAACGCGTCGTCATGGAGAGACCAACTCCCCCTTGAGTCGTCCGTTCTCTCTGATGTTCAGCTAAGGACTGACTAGAATCTCCCCAAATCTACATCTTATCACGTGTCTAAAACATCAACCGCTGACGTAACATAAATCTGATTATTTGTTTATCCAAACCAAAAATTATGTTATCCTTTTTTTTTGCAGTTGTTTATTATTTTAGTTGTCAATCACTTTTTCCTAATCTAATTGTTTATTTTTTTAATCATAATAATTGATCCAGCGACCCGCCGTCGCTCAAATCAATTAATAATAATAATAATAATAATAATAATAATAATAATAATAATAATAATGTTTTGGCCCTGTCTGCCACAGTTAACACAGATACTACGCTATGATCACAGCCAAAGGGTCACAGCATTACAGTGTTGGTAATTTTTTTCACATCAAACATAAAATAGAATTGTTTTAAAAACTATTTACGAACTATTTTTTCCAATATTTTTTAATCAAACAATTAAACAAGTATGTTAAGATTTTGTTCCTTAACGTGAATCTCGCGTGACCAAACGCACCGTTCCGAGACTTAAAAAACTACCTTAGAAACAACAAATGGCTAATAGCTGCTCCAACAACAGCATGGCAAAAAAAAAAAAAAATTAGTTATTATATCGAAATGTACAAGAGGGTACCACGCTTTTCCTAAGAATATTCCACTTTCTCTTGATGCCTTTTTTCCCTGTGTCTGTTATTATTTTCATAGCAAGTGCTCGTCTGAGCTTCAACCTATATGCCAAACTTTCATAATAAAAACATTTCTATTGTAATATATATATATATATATATATATATATATATATATATATATATATATATATATATATATATATACAACATGGCAAAAAAGACATTCTGAAGATGAAGGTTTCCTTCGAAATATATTTATGAACTTTAACATGAATTACAAACAAAATAAATATCTATTTATTTTGTAACAATGCGTTGGTTTGGCTTCTAACGCATATAATACTTATCTTATTTAATTCAAATTCATAAGTATATTAAAAAACAGTTCATCAATATTTTTAAACAAAATCTCGTTGAAAAAAAAACAGTTTATAAATATATTCTATAACAGTTATATTTTTATGTTTGAGGGAAAATAAAATACCAACACCTGATGTTTGATTTTAAAAAAATATTTCATAAATACATTTTATAACAGTTATAGTTTTATGTTTGAGGGAAAATAAAATACCAACACCTGATGTTTGATTTTAAAAAAACATTTCATAAATATATTTTATAGCAGTTATAGTTAACACCTGATGATTTTTAGAAAAAACAGTTCATAAATATATTTTTATTATAAAGCGCATAATTTTGTTATAAAATTTCAAGTAAAGCTGTTGGAATAAAACTTCTATTTTTATATTTATTTTTAAAAAAAACTACATTGATTACAAAAAAAACACAGTGCAAAACTTGGCCTGATTGAGCAAAACCAATGTGATTTTTGGATTCAACGCATCAGATTCGTCCTAAATAGGCTCAAAAAACTCAGACAAAAAATTTATCGTTGACCAGTGTAATCTGATAGAAAATTTATCATTGACCAGTGTAATCTGATAGAACTAGATCATGAGAATATACAGGATGGGGCAACATTTCCTAATCAAATTTTTCTAGATCTTTGATCAGTACTGCTGTATGATGACGAACATTATCATGGTGGAAGATGGTTCTCTTTATGTTGACTCGGGTCAAAATGGATTATACCTTAATAATCTAAAAAGAATATATATAAATTAATTATGGTGATATTTTTAAATAACGCTTAGGAATAATGTGCTATATGTGTAAAGGAGTCATTTTGCTTTTGTAATAGTAATCTAAATATTAATTTACTTGTCCGTACGTCCAGTGTCAAAAAAAATCATCATCCCAAACACTAATTAATGAGAAACAAATTAACTCCCTTTATAGTCGCTCTTTATCAGTTTAAAATCATCAAAACCATTTCCTCTCCAAAAATTATCCAAAAATTACATGGATGTCTGTTTACGGTTTCAAATTAGCTATTTTATTTTATAATTAATAAAGAGTCATGTTTAGAGGAGACTGTAAGCGTTTTAATTATTATAGTTTCTTATTAAGATTTTTAAAAAATGTGCTAGTGAATTCTGTTCCTTTATAATTTATAGAAAAAATTAGAAAAAAAACTAAACAATGCTTTGTGCGTTGAATTTTTGTCGAAAAAAATCTAAAAGTTGTAAGTCAACACTTTTTAGCTTTAAAAGGTCAAAAAAATTGCGAAAAAATTGTTTTAAATTCATCGTTATTTGTCTTATTTTATTTTTTTTTTATTATTTTTATTTATAATGTGTTTTAAATTTTTCAACTGCCGTGGAATTTCCACGGGTTCTGCTAATAATCCATTATTTGTCTAAATTATTTTGTGGTTCGTTCTTACTCTGTCTGTGCGGTTTTTTGTTTGCCGTAATACAAATCAGCTCAACAGCAGTCAAGCTAACGTATGGTACTGTCCAGTTCTAGGTAGTCCACCTTCCTAATCCTAATGGACCACTCAAGACGCGTCACTTCCCTACTGCCGCTGTTGCTGTTGTTGTTGTTGTTGTTGTTGTGGTTGCGCATTCTTACTGGCATTCGTTTCCCCGATATCATCATGTAAAGAAGGATATCTGGTACTTACAGGAGGGGCCAAATTAAAGTGTTTCTGCGGGACGAACTATTTTTTTAAAAAAGAGGTTCCATTTACCAAGGCCCAGAGGCCACTGGAGGATAAAGGTTAATCAGTGTACGTTAGTCAATGGGGCAATATTGTAGTAATCGTTAGTAGTGGAAATTTGGTAAATTGGAGTATTTAAGGGGACGGCTCATCAAGAACTTGTTTACGTTGGACTTGAAGACGACCATATTGTAGTCAACTGGAAAGCAGGAAAACGGAAGAGAGTTCCACAATCGGCCAGTTGTAAGAAAGGAGCTTTGTTTATAAAATCTACGTTTAGGTTTATGCACAGATAAAGAGTGGGGGAAATTATTGATAGTGGTTTCAGTAAGACGAGTGTTTTTCGTGAAAATCAGACCGGGGGAGACCACAGATTAGAGCTCAGACGAGCACTTGCCATGAAAATAACGATAAAGCAGAGACAAGCTCGCAATGTCTCTTCTGTGGGAGAGAGGTTGCAAGGAAGAGAAAATGGCATCCCTCACTAGGCTACGAAGTCTATTTTGAACTCTGTTAAAGCAGGACAAGTGCTTTTATGAGTTCCTGCCCAGATGTGGCAACAGTATTTCATCCTTGGACATGTGCATGCGAGTATTATGGGTTTTTTCTAAACAGGGCACTACTGGTAAATTAAAAAAAAAATACTCGAGCAGAGAGATCGAAACCAAAACCTAATGGTAGTGAGTCAAGTACGTTAATCATTAGGCCAACTTGACACGATTTTTAAAAAGTGTTTTCAAACCTACTCATTTTAAGATAATGAATCTGCCATGCGACCTATTCATGCATGTGCATCTGTGGAACAGTTAGCAAACATATGAAAATTCGACGATCCCCACGTACCAATTTCTCAATTTTGACCTATTAGCAGCCTGTTTGTCTGGATGAAAATCAATTTAAAAAAATTCCACATGTCTGAATATCCTATGTACCAAATTTCAAGTCTGTAAATAAAAAATCCGTTGAGTATATAGGTTTAGAGGTGTCCTCACATACACATTCTCACTTTATATATATATATATATATATATATATATATATATATATATATATATATATATATATGGCGATTAAGCTACACTGGATGAAACGCGGAATATTCAGTGTAGCTTAATCATCATATATCTCTTATAACTTACTAACTAGCTCCACCTACGTATTGAGCATTTTTTAAGTAAATACTTAAAGTTTACGCATAAATTTATACTTTCCTATATCAATTTATGTGAGTAAATTAAGTAGCTATATATATATATATATATATATATATATATATATATATATGCTTGTTTATTGTTATATAAACATGCTCACATCCCGCTGCTACAAATAGCCACTTGTTTCAATCCAACAACAGATATCATCAGGCAGCGACTTGACTATTCAAAAGTTCAATGAATTATTCATTGAACTTTTGAATAGTCAAGTCGCTTCCTAATGATATCTGTTGTTTGATTGAAACAAGTGGCTATTTGTAGCAGCGGGATGTGAGCATGTTTATATAACAATAAACAAGTATTATCAGCTCTTTTTATTGAGCACTATCTAACAACCTCGTTGAATTCATTAGTCCATTACTTTTGAATATAAAAAACCCGAGTATATATATATATATATATATATATATATATATATATATATATATATATATATATATATATATATATATATATATATATATATACATCATTCAAACACGGTAATGGTTGATTATATGGTGAAGTGGCAGCTTTAGTCATTTAGAACTGGTTTAAAGCTCCACTGCTCACTCATTTTTCGACCAAATTTCAAACAATTATTACAGTTTATAGATCACCTTCTCAGCTATAGTGTGAAAAAAAGAATTTTCAATTTTTCTTCCGTAAAATAAAAGTTATGGTGAATTTTCTGGTGTTCAAAATCGTAAAAATATGTAAGGGCGTGAGCGACGCTTTTTATGATTGGTTTCCATAGCAACTACGTCGCTTTAGTAGCTACTGTTGGAAGGATTTTATTAAAAGCAAACGAGTGCCGTATATGTGTTTGTGGGTGTAAAAAAAATGAAACTAAAATTTAATAAAGAACAAGTGAATCTATTGGAAACCTAGAAAAATTACTGATTACAACAGAAAAATGAGAGTATAAAAAGTAATATGGTTAAGCTTAAACATAGAAAAGTAAAGGACTAGTTGTTAAAACTAGAAAAGAAAAGGACAAGATATTCTAGTAAAAAATATAATAAATTTATTACCAAAAATATTGCAGAATTAAATTTTTTTAAATTCAATTTAACATTATATAATTAATTCTTAGTGCTGCAATATTTTAACTAATAAATTTATTATATTTTTTACTAGAATATCTTGTCCTTTTCTTTTTTAGTTTTAACAACTAGTGTTTTACTTTTCCACGTTTAAGCTTAACCATATTACTTTTTATGCTCGCATTTTTCTATTGTAATATAATCATATTTATATAGTGAGAACGATAAAGAAAAAGAATTAGTAGAGAGGAGTAATTGACAGAAAGAAAGACAAATAGAGAGCGAAAGAGGCAGGGGTAATAGAGAGATATGTAATAGGAAGAAAGAAAAAAAATTAGAAGTGATAGATAGAGAAAGAAGGGGAGAGAGGATGAAAGAAAGGGAAGGAATAGAGAGAGAAAAGATGGCGGAAAACAGAAAGAGGGGTTAATATAGAGAGAGCGAGAGAAATAATAGAGAGATAGAGAGTTTAACAAAGAGAGGTGTAATAGAGAGAGAACGAGAGAGAAATAATAGTGAGAGAGAGGTTAGAAAAGAGAAATAATAGAGAGAAAACGAGAGAGAAGTAATAAGGAGAGAGAGAGAAAGGGAGAGTAAAACAGAGAGAAGAGAGAGAGGATGGGAGGAACAGAGAGAGATCGACATACTGATATCGCCAATATCAAAACAAAACCTCACACCGTATAAGAAACGCGCAAATCGAAGTCAATATATGGCGTGTGGCAGAAAGGCGAAACTGGTGCGAGGGCGGGATGTGAGAGGAGGAGGGGGTTAGCACTAGGTCCAGGTTTACTGTGTTACGGCCAGAACCGAAAAGTCGGTGGGTATCCGTCGTCACGTTCGTGTCGGCACAACCCGTCAATTGAATTTGCCGCTTAATTAAATCGCCTAAATCTCATTTCAGCCGCCAAAATCCCGGGCAATTAATTCTTTCGAGTCGGAGAATTCATGGCAGGAATCGTTTTATCCGATTCTAATCGTGGCGAGGTGTGCAGTTCTTTTCGGCAATTGTTGATAATCAACAATTAGCACACGTGCAATGATTATTACGAGGGGAAACACCAACAGTGGTAGAAAATGTTTTCAGACTAGAAAATTAAATCAACGCAACGAATAATACTGATTAAGGTAAGAAAAAGAGGGAAAAGGTGAGAGAAGAAGAAGAAGAAGAAGAAGAAGAAGAAGAAGAAGAAGAAGAAGATGGCGGATATTAATATTAAGTTAATAGAAAGAAGTTGTTCGTTTCTATTAATATATGGCGGGGAAAAAAATGAGGAGGAACAATAGTTCATTATTTTTTTGTATTATTTGAACCGTTTGTACTATTAATTATATTATGGTTGTTTTCCCCCCCACAACGTTTCGACTGATGCAACCTTCGATCGTTTTCAGGGGCATTCACGCTGGATGTTATTAGTGCATGGTGGAAAATACGGTCAGAGGTTACATCGTCCGAAACGTTGTGGAAAAAAAACAAGATGAGAGCAATGGTCCAAATAATACAAAAAATAGTTATCAAGCCTCATCTAAAAAACAAATGTACAAACATCATATCAAGAATAGATAAATATGAAAATACTGGGTTTGTTAGATATATAGGTGCACAGACAGATAAATAACCAGATAAAGAGGGAGATGTAGGAGATAGATAGATAGATAGATAGATAGATAGATAGATAGATAGATAGATAGATAGATAGATGCTCTAAAAAGTTTTAAAAATCAAAAACTGCAATTTGCTGATTGTTCATTAATTGATGAGACAATTATTCTTAACCTTCCACAATATTGAAGCTATTTGAATTTTCACGAAAGGCTTCCAGATCCCCTTTACACATTTGCATGAAACTAAACTGAATATAGCCCATATTATTCACTCTTACACCAAGCCGATGTGTTCCAAAATTCACAACCTGGTCGTATAGAATTGTATTCGATTGTTAATATATATATATATATATATATATATATATATATATATATATACGTATATACATGCATCAATATACACATATATACATATATATACATGAATATACACATATATACATATATATATACACATATATACACTATATACATATGTATACATATATATATGCATATATGAATACATATATGTACATATACGTATATATACATATATATATGCATATATATACATATACATATATATATTTACATATATATATGTACATATATGTACATGTATATACATATATATATGCATATATATACATATACATATATATATTTACATATATATATGTACATATATGTACATGTATATACATATATATATGTACATATATATACATGTATATACATATATATATATGTACATATACATATACATGATGATTGCAACGTCTTGTCAGACGAGTGCCACTCAGACACTTAATGTCCAGGAGCCCAAATGCCTGAGGGAGTATCTATACAAAGATGATGCTACAGAGTTTTAGCTTTGTACGACAGCTAAGTCTCTCTCTCTCGGTTCAAAATGTTGAGATCCATCAACAAGCAAGAGCAAGATAGTCAGCAACAAATTAAATTGCAGACCAGCTTAATACGGGTACTGGTCTCCCGCTTTATTGTTTTTTAAATCAGAGATTTGTTTCTCCTAGAAAGGTTGCCTTCATCCCAACACATATATATACACACAAATATACACGGTGCTAGCTTGGAAGGTCTTGTTTTTAATCCTTCAGGGAGACTAGCCACCCTCTTCACCAAACAAGTCTGGTGAGGGAACCAGTTTAGTAGCCGGTGACCCGACCATTAGGCAGGTAGTACTGGGTTACATGGTACCAGTAGCATATGACATGACCTGACTTTACATATACATATATATATATATATATATATACATATATATTTGTACATATATATATATACATATATACATATGTATACATATATATATATATATATGTACATACATATATTTCCATATATACATATATCTATATACATATATATATACATTATATATATATATATATATAGAGAGAGAGAGAGAGAGAGAGAGAGAGAGATAGAGAGAGAGAAAGAGAAAGAGAGAGAGAACATTTGTGTGTGTGAAAGAGAGAATGGGTGTTCCCTATGGACTCTAAAACGACTGTGTCAGTATTTTTTAATTTAATAAAAATGTACTTTATATGTCTGGGAGCGTTCTAAAATCGTTTTTTTTTTGTTTGTTTTTTTTTTGTATCGAAATCCTCTTGAGAAGTATCGATAATCGATAAAATCTGATAAGAAAGGAACAATCCTATTGCGACTAAAGTTATCACCCTTATACTGTCTAACATCTCGAGTGCATTTAAGAAGTTTTATCGCCGCACAAGCAGAAATAGCGCGGCGTATAAAATCAACAGTAGCTTTTCTGATACGACAGCGACACGGTAAAAATGAATGTTTTTGTTTAGAACACAATTGAGTCGTGATACTTAAAATTTGCATTTTAAACTTTAATTTAAGCCGCTATATCGAAATAATTTCAGAAAATCAACAGTAGGTTCTTTACCGTGCAATGGAGATTACAATGTATTGAAAAGAAAATGATAACAACAACAATCGCTCCTGGCAACGATCGGACGTACCGATCGAAAGCACTTGAGAAGAATATGGCCGAACAATAACTACTGGGCGCCATAATATACAACATGCCAGCCGAAATAAAAAAGACTACTCGGCGAATTGAAAAATTATCCAACAATATCGGAAAAAAAGAATTCAGTCGTGTTTAATCAGACGTGCTTGAATATATATATATATCAGAAATGGGACATACCAAACAACAGACGTACTTGCCAATACATACGGGTCTTCAATTACTGACCATCTTACAAAAAAAAAACGTCATGCGCAGCGAACTTTAGCACGAATTCTTTTTCAATCCTGAGTCGTGCTTATTCATTATTTCACTTAAAGATCTTGGCGACTGTTCTTTGGAGAGGCCTTCCCTCTGTAAACAGAAGGAATGCCTCTTGGCTTTGAGCGTGATTAGTCTCTTGAATCTTCGAGTAATTAAACGTTGCTGTATTTTAATCGCTGTGCACCATTAGCAGTGTCAGAAATTTCGTGAAAATAGTGAATAATTCCACCCCATCTTTCCAAGCTTATAACTCCTCGAAAAATGTAATTCAAGCCCTAATTTTTTTTTTCAATTAAAGGAGCAAGGACCAAGGTTTTATTAAAAAAAAACAAAAAAACAAAACAATGTGTTTTTTTTTTAAAAAGGTTTTAAACTTAGGACTTTACAGGTAAATTTCTAAAAAAGCGATTTTTTTTTTGTTTTAAATTTGAATATATTATTTATTGACCTTTTCTCTTCAATTTGTGATATATAAAACTCCACGACATAAATTAATTATTTACTTTTTAATAGACATTTCAAAATGAGAGGCGTGAATTATTCGACCCCCTATCTTTCTAAGCTTATAACTCCTCGAAAAATGTAATTCGAGCCCTAATTTTTTTTTCAATTAAAGGAGCAAGGACCAAGGTTTCATTAAAAAAAAAAAAGACAAAAAGAAACAATGTGTTCTTATAAAATAAGGTTTTAAACTTCGGACTTTACAGGTAAATTTCTAAAAAAGCGATTTTTTTTTTGTTTTAAATTTGAATATATTATTTATTGACCTTTTCTCTTCAATTTGTGATATATAAAACTCCACGACATAAATTAATTATTTACTTTTTAAGAGAAAGTTGAAAATGGGTGACACTTTGGGGGGGGCGTGAATTTAAAAAAAAACGTTTGTCTAAAATATTATATTCGGTTTATTGGAAAGAACATAAAATTTCACATTGATCCTGAAAATATCGTAAAAATAGAATCAATAGAAAAATTTTGATAGATTTTTAAAATTTAAAAATTGAAAAATATTGAGTTTAAAAATTGAAAAATATTGAGTTCGGAAAATTCATTACTGTTTTAAAAAAAAAAATATTTTTATTACTTTTAAAACAACTGTAATAGTTTATTTTGGAAGTATAATCCATAAAGAAAATAAATAACCCACTTTTAACAGAGAAATTACGAGATTTTTATATTGTATTCGCAGTTTCGTGTTAGGGGTGTCAAAAATTCCTACAAAAATTCTGATACTGCTAGTGCACCATTGTTTTCCCCCACACGTAACGCAACGCAACGTGATTTTGATAAAGCGAGGGCGAAACCGGTCAGCTGACTCCTCCATTTGTCTTCTCTTCTCTTTACGCCGTTAACTTTACTTTAAACGTTTTTAATCATGGATTTAAGTCTTCCCTTCATGATTACGTTACATACACCCCATGCCAGAATTATATGCAAATCGATATTTTTGTTCTAACTCCGATAATTTTCAATGAAAATTCGTGAAACTTCGTACGTTATACGGCAACACGAACGCATGCGCAGATATAATTAAACGTAAAATGGGCACCCACTTTCTAACCATCTAATAATTTCTTCATATTATAAAACAAATTTAACTGTGATATTCGTTTTCAGCACCACTGAAAACCGGCGCTGTTTTTTTTACTAAGAGATTCGTTTATTTTTCATAATTTAGGATGTAAATAATGCTGTCAGTAAGCTTACACGAGTGGCTTACAAAAATATATCTTTGTTTTTCATTTTTTTTTTTTTTTTTTAGGTGGGTATTCAATTATAGAATTTGTATAGATTTTACCAGGTGCTTCTGCAGTTTACTTAACCGCCTCCTAATGTAAACAGAATTTTTTGAAATGTTAAACTGCAGAGGCACCTGTTAACAACTATACAAGTTGTATAATGAAAAAGAACGAAAAACAAAAGTATGCTTTTGTAAATTTACTAACAGCATAATTAGCGTCCTAAATTATGAGATGAAAAAATGAACGCATCTCTTAGTAAAAAAAATTCGTTTCATGATATGAAGAAATTACTAATAGAGAGAGAGAGAGAGAGAGAGAGAGAGAGAGCGATAGATAGATAGATCGAAAGAGCGATAGATAGATAGATAGATAGATAGATAGATAGATAGATAGAGAGAGAGAGCGAGATATATATATATAGATAGATAGATAGATAGATAGATAGATATAACAGTTATCTACGGTCACATGTTAGCTGTATTCAATTCATACTGAACTTAAACATCGTTATAAAATAAACAACGATATATATATATATATATATATATATATATATATATATATATATATACTAGCATGGGTACCTGGAGTTGCCTGGGTTGACATGAAGTTCCATTTGAAACACGCCTGCTATACTAATCATTTTCATCATGGGTAACGTGGATACCCCCACAACAATTTCAAAAATAAAAGAACGGGTAAAAAATGTAAATGTATCTGATACCCTCTCCACCAGATATTTCGGCAGAAGGGATCACTGTCCTAAGAAAACTCACGATTTTGTGAACCTAAAAAAATAACGTTTATAAACATTAATACGTGCGTTTATTTTTTATTTCGGTAAATGTGTACTTTAGCTGTGCAAATAATTTGCCAGACAAAAAAATATAAAAAGTATTTATTTTTATATAAAACACATTGTTAGACCCAAAGGCTGAAGTAAAACCAGATAATAAATTCATTTTTTTCATTTTTTTCATCATTTATATTATCATTCGAGACCACTATATTGATTTTAAAATTTGGCCTTTCTAAGGTTTGGCAGATTGGACTTTTTAAGCTCTTTCATGAACTATTTTTTAGCTGCCATATGGTTTTTGAAAGAGCGTAAAAATGCCAAATTTGGCCCTCAAAAGGCCAATCTGTCAAAACTAAAAAAGACCAAATTTTGAACCTGTTAGGCGTGCACATTTAGTCTAATAAAAAAAAAATGATTAAAAAAACATAAAAAAATTTTTTATTTTTTTTATTTCAGCCTTTAGATCTAATAATGTTTTATATAAAAATAAATAGATTTTATAAATTTTTTTCTGTCCAATAATTTACACCGCTAAGCTACACATTTACCTTTATTTTTTTGTAAGCATTTTTTTACTGGCTTTTTTATTTGTAAATAAAGGACATTTATGAGTTGCTTCTTTTTAGGGTGGCGGCGTTTCGATTTGCTTTTTATTCGTCGTTTTATGCTTTTAATGTAATCCCCCCCCCCAAAAAAAAATGAATTTATCATATTTTGGGGTTTGTTTTGTTTATTAAATTGTTAGGTGAAAGTAGAGAATGGTCTCATAAAAAATAAGTAAATTTATCGTTATTTTATGTTTCCAATGTAATTCACGCTCCACCACCAGAAAATTACCAATTTCTGTACATCCGTTTAAGGAATAAAATAAAACAAACAAATGAAATCTTTTCAGTGTTTTTTTTTTGTTTGTTTTGTTTTGTTTTTCAATATTAAAAAACAATAAAAGCCTAACATTTTCCTATCTACACGGAATTCTTTTTCCAGCTAGAAACTTAATGAAATTACCAAATGATTTTATTTGGCGAGCGTTTCTTTTTATGCATATCATCTCGGGGCAAATAACTTTAAAACAAAGTTTTTTTAGAAAGGTCGCTGTTGGAATAATAATTCCAAATAAATTAAATTAAATATATTATCAATATAAAGTTGTTTAAATTAATTAAATAACAATTTTAAATAGAACACTTTAAAAAATTCTCTCGCTAAAAACATTAACTAAGATACTGCTATTTAGTGAAATCGATTTTTCTTAATATCATATGTAAGTAAGGTGATCTCTTAATTGTATATTTTTGCAAGAATCATACTCTATATATATATATACAAAGCTGAATGTGTGTGTGCGCGCGCGTGTGTGTGTCTGGTCACGAATAAGCTCCTATATGGTTGACTATTTAAAAAAACTGATTACATATAATGATAGAAGATGTATGTTTGATCTGGCAGAACGGTGGTCCATTAAAATTGTGAGGTCTGCGTTCGCGCCTGGTCCACAAAGTATGGAAATAAAAAAATTTTAAATTAAAAAAAACGTTTACAAGTGTTTTTGATATAGATGTACATAAGAATACTTTGATAAGTATGTTTTAACTTAAATAGGGATGATATAATAAAATTGTGTGGTCTGCGTTCGCGCCTGGCCTTCATGGAATGGAAATAGCACACACTTTAATAAAGACTTTTCATATCTATCTGCGTAAGTATACTTTGATAATTATGTTTCAGTTTGAAGAAATATGGTATAATGAAATTATGGGGTGTTCGTTCGCACCTGACCTCCATTGAATGGAAATATGTCACAAAGTTTAACAAGGTGTTTTAATATAGATCCACACAATATTGTGATAAGTGTTTAAGTGCGAACAGGTATGGTATAATAAATTATGGGTTTTTCTATTTTATTTTTACTTCCATCATATTTTGCTTTGGTTTTGATACCCCTAAATTCGAATATATCTCTTTACAACCCTTCCTTTTCATAACCTATCATACTTTCATAAACCAGAGTCCATTTTCTGTAGGCTGTTTTTGAACTAAGTCAACAACGGGTACTTTTGCTAGTATATATATATATATATATATATATATATATATATATATATACACACATATATATACATATATATATACATATATATATATACACACATATATATATACATATATATATATACATATATATATATATATATATATATATATATATATATATATATAAATAAAAGATTAAAGTAAGACACATTTTGTATATATTGTAAACAAACAAACAGGCAGGAATACGAATTTATATATATATATATATATATATAAGAGAGAGGGGGAGAGTGTGTGTGTGTGTGTGTGTGTGTGTGTGTGTGTGTGTGTGTGTGTGTGTGTGTGTGTGTGTGTGTGTGATAACGCAAAGTAATTCGCAAATATTATCAAAAGAAGTGGAGAGTGCTGGAAATCTGGGGAGACTTGTTGTCACTCATGACTCTATGGGAAAACCACAGGTTGTTCTCAGATGGAATCTTTGAGGGCGACCTATGTGAAAACTCCTAGTGAGTAATAATATAACGTGAGATTGAATGATGATCAACAAATGTTTCACCCTCTCATATTTTTATTGTTATCGAAATCGACCATTTTTCAATCAAATCGATTGATTACCTGGTCTAGTTAAGAACCCATCGACGCACACCGGAGTAAGCTTCACATGACTCCCCACAGTGATTTGTGCACAAGACATTGTAGTCTACATTGCACTGTAGAGAACCTACTGTTTATTATGACTTGAATTAAAGATTATAATGCAAAATTCAAGTATAATGCTTCAATTGTGCTCTAAACAGAAACATTCATTTGACTGCGCCCCTGTCATATCAAAAAATCTACTGTTCATCTTATATACCTGACTTTACTGCTTGTGCGATAATAATGGCTTCAATTTAAGTCTAAAATGAAAAAGTCGAGTATAATGATGTAATTGTGCTTTAGACAGAAATTTTCATTTTTAACGCGCCTCTGTCATAATAAAGAACCATACTAGAGATTTTATGTGTCTGACCTTTTGGCTTGTGTGGTAATAAAACTTCTTAGATACACTTGTGATGTTAGGTTGTATAAGGTGGTAACTTTGTTCCAAATCCCTTGTTCTTTGCTTTCATCGGATTTTTTCGATTATCGATACTTATCGAAGACATCACGATACAAAACCTATCAACGAACACTGTCAGGCACATATTTTGTGTAAAATTTCATAAAAATCGGCCCACTGTTTTCGAGTCTATAGGGAACAAACTCATACATACAAACGCAAAGTTTCTTTTAAATATGTATATATATATATATATATATATATATATATATACACGAGGGGGCGTGCAATAAGTAATGCCCCTGACCCACTTCCAGTTGTCTGATCTAGCTGAAATTTTGCATGTGCAATGATTTATATCTCTACGGGTTATGTGGCAAATTACAGCTCTGAACTAATTGTGGTTTCTGTTTTACAGCTGTTTAAACTGAGTAAGGTGTGAAATGGAGCCTGTTGAATGTCGAGAAGTGATCCGGTTTTTGTATTTGAAAGGACGCACACCACAGGAGACTTTTGATGAAATGAAAGAAACTTATGGTGATAATGCCCCATCATATGACCTTGTAAAATGCTGGCATCGTGAATTCAAACATTGTCGGAAGTCTGTGGAAACAGCTCCCAGACCTGGTCGCCCCCCCCCCTTCTGCCATTGATGAGGCATTTGTCCGTCAAGTTGAGGCTGCCATTTTGGAAGATCGGCGCATTACTATTCGCCAAATAGCCCAAGATGTCAAGATTAGTACAGGGTCTGTGGAAACTATCATTCATAACCATTTGCATATGCATAAGGTGTCTGCCAGATGGATTCCCAGATTGCTCACACAATTCCAGAAGCGAGAACGCGTCGAGTGCTCGAGGATGAATTTGGAGATGTGCCAAGAAGATGAGTTTTTCAAAAGATTGATTACACGGGATGAAACCTAGGTCCATCACTATGATCGAGAGACCAACGCTCAGTCAATGCAGTGGAAGCACTTGGACTCACCACCTCAAAAGAAGGCAAGGGTGCAGCCCTCCGCTGGCAAGGTCATGCTCTCAGTCTTCTGGGACCAGGATGGAGTAGTGATGACAGATTTCCTGGTCAAGGGTACCACAATTACAGGAGCCTATTATGCTTCACTGTTAAGGAAATTAAGGGAAGCTATCAAAATCAAGAGGCGGGGCAAGATCAGCAAAGGTACCCTCCTCTTACAGGACAACGCTCCAGTCCAGAACTCGCATGTCGCCAGATCAGAAGTACGGGTGCATGGTTATGAAATCCTTCCCCATCCTCCCTACTCTCCTGACCTTGAACTCTCTGACTTTCACCTCTTCCCAGCCATGAAGTTGTTTTTGAAAGGAAAGCGTTTCCCAGATGATGCAGCCTTGATTTCTGAAGTCACGTCGTGGTTGGAGGACCAACTTGGGGTGTTCTACAAAAACGGTCTCCAGAGCTGCATCAAACGATGGGAGACATGCATAACTCTGGGTGGTTACTATATAGAGAAAGACTAATAACTGTGATAAGTTTCGTTGCTCTACTGCTATGGGAAGTGGGTCAAGGGCACTACTTATTGCCCGCCCCTCGTATATATCATAATTTAGTAATTTAAATTTTATGATGTGAAACGCTTAAATTTCAAGTCTAGAATTTTTATTATATGCAAGACAAAGAATACATTTCAATAAGTATATCTCCTTAACCTATAAGTTTTCGATGTTTACCATCTCCTCAGAGTAGAAAATATTAGCAAATATGATAAGTGGTTTATACCTTATTTGCTGAATGTAATAAACATAGAAAATCATTTTAAAAAAATTAAGTTTTTAAAAACTTTTAATTATGATTCTCTATGTTTATTGTATTTAGCAAATGAGGTATAAACCATTTGTAATTCTCCTCTGAGGAGATAGGTAGACATCGAAAACCTATAGGTTAATTAAAGTTCTAGATTTGAAATTTAACCATTTCATATCATAAAATTTAAATGTCTATATTATTTATTTGCTGTATCTGGTATATTGAGCAATTTTTATTTAGCTGAGATTGTCTTTATAAAATATTACATCCAATAATATTTTGTAATTACTGAATTTCCATACCAGTAGATCTGTTGCATCACAATATTCTGAAGTTTCGTCTAACATTCACACTTGCGGTGAGTTCAATGTCCATAATGTGGAATGGCTAACCCACTCAAATACGACCGATGACGAGGCGAGGTTCTGTCATGATTTTGCCACTGCCTACTACCTCACTCAGATTGTTCACGAACCCACCCGTGTGTCCGATACTACCGGCCAGTATGCAAGCCTTCTGGACCTTTTCCTCACAAATTCCCCTGAGCTAGTTCATGTTCAGTTCTATGTCCTCTGGGATCTTCCGACCACTCCGTTGTAGCAGTTAAGATAAAAATGAAATGTAATAAATCTTCTATGGCTGACTGGGGTAGCTTCCATACATTCATATCTGATCTACCTCTGCATTCCATGTTTAAAAAGGATGTGTCCTCTATAGTATCACACCTGACCGAATGGTTAATTGTAGGCATAGAACGATTCATACTATCCAAAAAATTCCAACAAAAACCTAACAGCCAGCCATGGTTCTCCCCAGAATGTGCTGCTGCCATCGCGCACAGAAATCACTTTTTCCATAGCTACCAACGTAATAGATATACTGAGACTAAAGCTGCGTTCAGGACTGCCAGCAACCACTGTAAAAGAGTAATAAAAAATGCAAGAGAGCTATATGATCAGTCCGTTAAATCCAAAGTATCTAAGCACCGGCTTGGTTCCCACCAGTTTTAGCAAATAGCAAACAGGATGCTGAACAGAAGCGTGCGTTCTATCCCATCTGAGGTCATCTCGTCAGCATCAGACAAGGCCAGACTATTTGCCAAGAACTTTGCAGCTAATTCTACCCTATGCGACGAAGGCCATCAACTCCCCGTATTTGCTCCTATAACAGACAACACGCTATGCAACATATAAATATCTGTGCGTGAGGTCGCCAAGCTAATCAAGAACCTTGATTTCAGTAAAGCAACTGGTCCTGACGGCATTCCAATTATAGTGCTGAAAAAGCTCCAACCAGAACTTGCCCCCATACTTACAAAACTGTTTAAGCGTTGCCTTAGAGAAGTGCTTTCCAACACCCTGGAAGACCTCAGCAGTATGCCCCGTATTTAAGAATTCAGGTGAAAAGTCATCTCTCTCTCAGTACACACCAATAAGTCTCCCGTGTGTCATGAGTCCATCTATATATATAAAAGCGAAAATGTGTGTATGTATGTTCACTTTTTGTGTATGTCCAAGAAAGACTTTTTTCAGAGAAGCGGTCGGTCGGCTCACAACTTCTTAAAACTTTTTATATCACATATAAATCATAATATCTACGAGTTAACATCGGAGGTCGCCTGTCTATTTAATTTGCTCGACTTTGGAAAGATAAATATTCAATATTTTTCGCTCGCCGCATGTGGATTAGGCTTTTTCGTATAATAAAAGCTACACTAATTCTGGCGGTATTTTCCTGGTCGCTTTCTGGAGCAAAGTTATCTCAAAAACGACAAAGAAACGGGAAAAGACAGCCCCTCAAACAACAGCAAGAGGGGCGGCGGCGGTAAAAAGGAAACTAAGGGTGAGCTCCTCGGAGTCGGAGGGAGAAGACGTGGACAGAAAGACGAAAGAGGTAGAAAAAAGAGAGAAAGGAGCCAGCCCCAGCAGAGACAGCCCTGGTAGAGACAGTCCCAGCAGAGATAGCCCCAGCAGAGATAGCTGTGGTTGAAATGGTTCCGGAAATAGCTCCAGAAGAAGCAGCCAGTAAAAACGACCAGCAACAGGCGGCCCCTCGTAGAGAGGGAGAAACGAGGAAGTTCCCATTCTGGCCGGGAGAAGCACAGACCACGTGATCGGCGACCTAAATGGAAGACAAAAGAGGTTCTTTAAAAGCCTCGAAGACCTCTCCAAGGTTGACGGGAAAGAGGTTGCCGATCCCAGAAACTTCTCAGATGTTCCACATCTGATTACTTTTGTGAGAGCAAATGGGGGAGGGCGTTGTAAGGCCTTGTGGAGAATGTTGGAGGCCGGTAAAACAGCATATAAGGGGATATACATCATAAAAGGGGAGCACCTATCATTAGGGCAAATTACCCAAAAATGTGAGGGGAGGGTCCCATTTTATGTTCACCCATCCTTTTATAGGGCGATTAAAATGATGTTCCCCCTGGACGTTGGGGGGCCTGGCTCGAGACGGACGGTTTACGTCCGACCTGCTCACGGGCAGTCTCGGTCAGACCTTTGACGGCCTTACCCCCAAAAATTTCAGACCCATTCTAGACGAATACTACTAGTTAGGGAATCATGGTCGCGAGCTTAAACATTGCTAGTTTAAATGCGAGAGACATGAGATTTCGAAGCAAGGCTGCTCGCATGCTGAGGGATCTCGTGGCCCTTGAGGTAGACTTAGTTGCATTGCAGGAGACCCACTTTGTTGGGAATGGGGACTGCAGTGAACGACTTTGACATTTATTCAGCATATAGCAGTTCCCGTAGTAGTGGGATTTCTGTTCTAGTGAGTCGCACCCTGTCTGCGACGGTTACCGTTGTTCACACCGATGTTCATGGGAGGTTTGTCGTGGTCGATGTTGCCGTTAAAAGCGGCGAGTTCCGGATTGTGACAGTTTATGCGCCTAATTTCCGCAGCGAGAGGATTTCCTTTTTTCGGCGGGTGGAGGTGTTTCTCTCTTCGGATCCGGAGCGGGTAGTGTTAATGGAGACTGCAATGTCGTCCTGGACCCCAACATAGATAAGGTCGGGGGGCTAGTGGGTCGGAGTGGTGTGATAGCAGCCTGTCTGACCTGATGGCCTCGTGCGATCTAGTCGACAGGTTCCGTCTGGATCACCCCGGGAGGGAGATGTGGACGTAGCTAGGTACTTCGGCCATCTGTCCGAGTACATACTTGGACAGAATGTTAATTAGAAGGGGCGACATAGATTTCCTATCTTGTCCCACGTTCCACTGGTTAGGTCATTCGGACCACAAACTCGTGTTGGCCCGTTTGAAATTAGAAAATAGGCCTAGTTTGGCTGGCTACTGGAAGTTGAACGTCTCCTTGTTGGAGTCGAAAGACTTCCGGGAGCAGCTGACGTCACTAATTCAGAGAGAGTTAGGGGGCGGTTACCGGGAGTAGATGGTGGGTTCACCTTAAGGGTACCATTAGGTACTTTTGCATCCAATACAGCCAACGCCTCGCGCTAACTAGGGCTTGGACCAAAAGACACCTAGATGATAGACTGACCCGTGGCAGGGTGGGATTCCCAAGAACTAGCTCTAATTAAGGGGGACCTGAGTCGCTTGGCTAGCAAGCGATATGCAGGTCAGGTAGATAGAGCTAGGTTAAAAAGAGTCTCCAATGAAGCCTTGAATGTTGACGCTGTTGAGCGTTGGGCTGCCTTAAGACGCGGCTTGGACGGGTACATTTGGGAGATCAAAAATCTGGAAGGGCGCACTCTCGTATCGGCACGAGAGATTTGCAATGGGTTTCGGCAACATTTAATGGAACGCTTCAGCCAACTACCCAGACTCCGCGGCCAGGAGTTTGGCAGCTATTTACTGCAGCCCGAGCAGCTAGCTGCGAGGGATGGTTATGGAACGTGAGGTCGTTACTGCGTTGAAGCAGGTTGGCTACAACAAATCTCCGAGGCTCGATGGTCTGCCCTACGAGTTGTTCTTGAGGCTGTCGCCCATGTTTGTGCCCCTTCTGACGGGCGCATTTAACCACTGGTTTGTGCAGGGCTCGATCCCTGGGCAGGTAACCAAAGGAGTGGTCACGCTTCTGAAGAAGGGAGAACGGCATGGCTTGGGGAATCTAGATGACTATAGGCCCATCACTCTGCTTAATGCAGAGTTGAAGATTTTGTCCCGCGTTCTTGCGAACTGACTGCAGATTGTTATCGCTGACTTGGTCGACCCAGATCAGGACTACGCTGTGAAGGGTCGATCGATTCAAAACAACTTGCACTTGGTGCGCACGATCATAGAGAGTTTAGAAGCCGACACAGAAGCCGCGCTGATCAATTTAGATCAGTCCAAGGCGTTCGATAGGGTCGACCATGGGTTCTTGAGATCTGTTGTAGAAACCGCCGGCTTTGGTCTGGACTTCTGCAAGTGGATCTCTGTTCTGTATTGTGATCCCCCGGAAGTGGTGCCAGTTAATGGTAAGTTGTCGGAGTCCTTTGGGGTCTCTCGTTCAGTGCGTCAGGGGTGCCCACTGTCGCCTCTGTTATATGTCCTGGCGTTGGAACCCTTCCTTCACAAGTTAAGGGACGAGGTGGCTAGACCAGTCCTGTGCGGCATAGCTCTCCCTGGTGGAAAATTTGCCAGGGTGTCCACGTACGCTGATTATGTCACCGGTTTTACCGGGTGAATGCTTGATATTAAGGCGGTGATGGAGGCGATCGCTGAGTATGAAGTTGTCACGGGGGCCGTAATCAATCGCAGCAAGTCCGCTGGCCTGCGGTTGGGTGCCTGGACCGGGGTAAACTCGCTTTCAGGTGCGTTTGGCTGGTCTGATCGCCCGGTCAACATTCTCAGAGTATGGTCCGGACCAGGTCTCCAGCTGGACAAGAATTGGTCGGAGGTACAGACGAAGGTCGAGTCGTCAGTGAGGACTTGGATTCGGAGGAAATTGTCCTTGAAGGTTCGTGCGGAGGCATGTGCAGCATACGTGTTTCCACTGATCCTTTATCGCTTGTCTGTTCTTCCCCTACCTGCAGATTGCTGTAAGGCTTTAGAGCAACTCCTGTTCAAACTCCTTTGGGTGGGAGGAAAGCCGTATGTCCATAGGCAGGTCTGTATGCAGAAAATTAGTGAGGGAGGCTTAGGAATGCCGGACTTGCAGAGTTATAAGTATGCTGAGAGATTGGCGTTCCTGAGTTGGACACTGTTAGAGGAAACACACTGGGTACCAGACCGGTAGGGGAATCGTGTTTCTTTACCGAATGCCGAGCCGCCGTTAGGGCATTGCCGGGGTCCAGTGACCTTGCGCGGTCTAAGAGGAGGCTATATGAGGATTTAGTGGTGGAAATCGCTAACAATCTGCTGATGGAGCGGCTACATCTGTCAAGGGGGGAAGTTCTCTCGCTATGGAGTTGGGCGCCAGCTAGTAGCTTTCTCAACAATGCTGAGTTTTCTATCACGTGGAGGCTAGTCCGGGACGTGCTGCCATTCTTTGGCAGACTAGCCAAGGACTGCAGGGATAGAGAATACTATTATCCCCCCTGCCCACGCTGCAATGATGAAGAGGAGGAGGAGACAAGAAAACATGTATTCTTTCATTGCAGCTGAGTTTGGAGTCTCTGGGAGTATGTCGGAGAGGTAACGGCTCGCATCGATGCCACTTGATTTAGCATACGTTGTCGACAATGTGGACCCGCCGTTTACTAGGGAAAAGCGGTTGGTGTTTCTAGCGATCCTAGCTGTAGCTAGGTTAGTGACGTGGGTTTCACATCTGAACATTGTCTATGAGGGGCAATCTGTTTCGGATCATGATCTGGTTGTTTATTTTAAGCATCAACTTAAAATGAAAATCAGATGGGATTGGGAAAGATTGCACCGCATAGACTTTGATAGGAGGTGGGTGCACAACACTAGTTTGTGCATACGACGAGGCACTAAGTTTGAGCTTGTGCTCCCGCCCTAGTGGTTATTGGTCGGATGGTGCTGGAGTCTCTTTTTTCGGAACCCAGCCCTTTGACAAGACACAGTCTTTTCGGGTAAAACTTAGTTAGGCAAAGTAACCACCTACAGTGGAAAATGAATACTTTATTAGGGCCTAGTCTAGGATAAGTATGTGTGTCGATCCTGTTCCTGACTTTTATTTTTTCATCGGCACTAGGAGAGCTTCCAAAGATGTTTGTTTTGTCCCCGATCTACTTTGCCCTTACGTTTTATATCTTAGAAGACGCCACCCATCCCTGATGACCCAACCCTATGTTATTTTCATGGAAGTGCTGTCCCCTAGGTCCCCCACTCCCCATTAAGGAACGACCTGATTGCTTTCATCCCTTCCTTTGGGGAGGGAACCGGAAGACAGTGGGCGCTCCATTTAACGATTAGTGAGTAGGTAGGGAGGGACACCCTTACTAACCCGCCCCCATAGGCATTTTGTTTAGTTGTTTTATTTTTTCTTTCTTTTTGGGTGTTTTCTAGTTTGCCCCTCTCCCCTTCATCTTACCCCCATATATATATTTTAAAAAAAATTTTAATATACTCCTTGTTTTGTACATATCTAATTTTGTTTGGTTAAACTGTAAATATTTAACCTTCCTTGTTTTGTACATATGTTTTTGTTTTGTTTATTGTAAATATTTTTTTTTCTTTTAGAATGAATGTCGCCCGCCATCCCGTAAGCTTGGAAGCTGACGTTTTAAGTAGGTCCTGGTAAGAATATAGGCGGTTGTTGTAGTATGATAGCGATTCTAGAATAGTCATACCTAATAAAGTACTTGTTTTTACAAGTCTAGCTTAGTTTAGCAAAGACCCGTTTTTCCCCCAACCCCCCTGGCCTTGGTGCCTAAGTGCTTTCGGACCCCAAATGAGGCCTTGGCAGTAGATAATGCCAAGGCCAGGGCCGAAAGGCTAAATAACTATTTTCCGGTCGCGATCGCCGGAAATGTCCGAAAGCAATCAGCTTTGATCAATGTGGAAATAGTTTCCTTATATCAGACAATTGCTAGTCAATTTGGACAATCTCCTTTTTATGGGGAGCTGCTCTCCCCCCCCCCCAACATCTTGGGAAAATAAAAATAAAAAAGCGTTCCCGCAGTAAATGAAATACTACCCCGCAGTCAAAGTTGAGATCATTAAAACGTGCACCTGCCAATTCTAAATAGTTAAATAAATTCAAACGTGTTGGCGTTAGTATTTCGCAGTGGCCCAATGGATTTTTTTTTCACACTTCAATTTCACACTTTGCCTCAAAGATTCGGGTTCGATCCTCATACTCACCTACCAAAACATTTTTTTTATTTTACCCCCCCACCCCACCCGGAGTTTTGATTTACCCAAAACCACACACACCTCCAAACACCCCCCGCTAGTATTTAATAAAGAAGTTGTCAACCACCTCAGCAGAAACAACCTTCTTAGTGACATGTAATGTGGTTTTCGCTCTGCAAGATCTACAGCAGATGTGCTAACGGTTATATCTCATAGGATTAGTGAATCTCTTGACAAAGGCTTCCTTTCCAGGGCAATTGCTCTTGACATATCGAAGGCCTTCGATAAGGTATGGCATAAGGGCCTACTTCACAAAACAGCCTATCCTGCCTTGACAGAGTACAAAATAGACTTCGTGGTTTAGTGGGGGGTGTCCTTTTCTCTTCCCTGCAGCCTCTCTCCCACAGAAGAGACGTTGCGAGCCTGTTTTTGTTTTATCCTTATTTTCATGGCAAGTGCTCGTCTGAGCTCAAATCTCTCGTCCCCCCTCGCCAATCTTTCACGAGAAGCACCCGTCTAGCTGAAACTACTGTCAATAATTTTCCCTACTCTTTATCTGTGCCTAAATCCAAACGTAGATTCCATGAGCAGAGCTTCTTTCTTAGAAGTGCACGCCTGTGGAACACTCTTTCGTTTGCCTGTTTCCCACCTGACTACAACTTGGATGTCTTCAAGTCCAACATAAAAAAATTCCTGACAAACCGCCCCCTTATGTAAGACACTCCATCAAATCTTCAATGCTAATGATTACTACGATACTATCTCATTGATTACTGTACACGCAATAACCCTTATCCCTGAGTGGCCTTCGGGACTTGATAAGTGGTGACCCCCATGTAAAAAAATATATGTGTGTGTGTGTGTGTGTGTGTGTGTGTGTGTGTGTGTGTGTGTGTGTGTGTGTTATTGATGTGGCAATTTCAACATTTTTCCAGATTCAGAAACAATTACCGATTCTGTTCTAAATTTCCGATTCCGATACAATTACCGGTTTCGATTCCGATTATTTTAAATGTCTAAATATACACACACACACACACACACACACACACACACACACACACAAAGTGCCTTTTATATAATAGTAGAAGTAATAATTCTCCTGCTATAAAGCTGTTTGCGTTCGATGGTTATGTTCTTGTTATTTTTACGCTCTGGCAGATAATAAAATTAACCGCGTAAAGAAGTATGTTGTTTACGAAGAAATCTCGGATCAATAGTCCGTGATAAACGACTTTAAAAAGAAAAAGAAAGATAATAATAAAAAACGCAATTTTTTAATCTTTATAATCATTACTTATTATAGATAATATAATTACTTTAGCGTTTTTACAAAGATGGGGGGGGGGATTGTGATATGCGTAATTCAGTGAGAAAACATAACAGTGATGTGATTGGTTAGTTTTCAAACACGTGTCCCGCCCACTTTTGCTGACGTAATCTCTGCGCCACTGAGAGAAAACATAACTCTTGAGTAATGACACACATCTTATTAAGGTCAAAGGCCACTCGAGAATAAAGGTTCAGAAGATTGGCGGTTAGTTGATAAACAAGAGGTGAGACTTGAAAACGATTACTGGATTGGAAAAAATTGATTTCACACACACACACACACACACACACACACAAACACACAAAGATAGTTTACCGTATACCCCAAATAGTAATATTGTTTATCAATTTAAATGCCAGTGCGATGCTGGTTATATCGGGCGAACATCTTTGCATTTGCTAACTATTATAAACCAGCATGTTCCATCTAAAATTAGAAGTTTCTTTCCAACTCCTCAAAAAACTTGAAAATGACGACTTTTAATGGTTTTCGATAGTGCTAAAAATATCACATTTAAATTTGGGACAGATAAGTAGTTTTCATGATATGAAAAATTACTTTTTCAAAAAATGGGTGATCACTTTCCTATATAAATTTAACGTAAAATTGGCACCCACTTTCTAACCACCTAATAATTTCTTCATATCATAAAACAAATTTAACTGTGATATTCGTTTTCAGCACCACCGAAAACCGGCGTTGTTTTTTTTACTCAGAGATTCGTTTATTTTTCATAATTTAGGACGTAAATAATTCTGTCAGTAAGCTTACACGAGCGGTTTACAAAAATATATTTTTGTTTTTCATTTTTATTTTTTGAGGTAGGTGTTAAATTATATAGGTGGGTATTCAATTATAGAATTTGTATATATTTTATCAGGTGCTTCTGTAGTTTACTTAACCGCCTCCTAATGTAAACAGAATTTTTGTGAAATGTTAAACTGCAGAGGCACCTGTTAACAACTATACAAGTTTTATAATGAAAAAAGAACGAAAAACAAAAGTATGCTTTTGTAAACTTACTAACAGCATAATTAGCGTCCTAAATTATGAGATGAAAAAATGAACGCATCTCTTAGTAAAAAAAAACAGCGCCAATTTTCGGGGGTGGTGAAAACGAATATCACAGTTAAATTTGTTTTATGATATAAAGAAATTACTAGGTGACAAAAAAGTGGGTGCTCATTTTACCTTAAATTTATGTAGGAAAGTGATCGCCCTCTTTTTGAAAAAGTAATTCATTCATATCATGAAAACTACTCATCTGCCCCAAATTTAAACGTGATATTCGTTTTCAGCACCATCGAAAACCATTAAAAGTCGTCATTTTAAAATTGGGGGGGTGGAAAGAAACTTGACATTGACAAAAAAATAATAAGACATGTTTTTTTGTGGCTTAATACGTTTAAGCAGTCTTTATAAATAATATGGAAGAATAAATTTTGAGAAAAAAAAATTAACATTTTAGCATGGGAATAACTTTTCTATATAAATTTAACGTAAAATGAGAACCTACTTTTTGGCAACAAAGCGTTCAACCAGACATGTCATCTCTAGCATTTTTTCAAGTTTGGCGATCGAGGGGGGATAAAACATGGCAAGTACAAAAAGTTTTAGTTTTTTTGTGGTGGCGGGGGGAGGAATTAAATTTGAAACATAAAATAATGATAAATTTAATTAATTTTTATGAAACCATTATGTACTTTCACCTAACAATTTTATAAACAGAACGAACACTAAAATAGGACTAATTCATCTTTTTTGAGGGGGTGGGGATGATTACATTAGAAATATAAAATGACGAAAAATGTCATTTAATTGGTTTTGGAATTAATTTTTGGTAGATCTTTTTTTTTTTTCTTTGTTTTTGCGATTGCACGGGCATTCACTGCTATTTTTATTGAAACAAAAGTTGCAATGGTTTATTTTTAATTATCTTTCCTTGGGGGGGGTATTTCCAGTGCTCAATATCCGGAGAATAGTTTCTTCTCTTTGTAGCCCTTCTGCCGAAATATCTGGTGAAGAGGGTATCACATACTTCTTTTTTTGAGCGATTACATTTACATATTTTCATCCGTTCTTATATTTTTGTTGTGGGGGTATCCACGTTGCCCATGATGAAAATAATTAGTATACCGGTGTGTTTCAAACAGAACTTCATGTCAACCCAGGCAACGCTGTGTACCCATGCTAGTATAAAATAAAGTGGTTCGAAGTATTACATAGAGCAGACTCCAAAAATCATTTAAAGATTCTGGAGTCTGTCTCTATTGTGGTTCGAAAACCTCCTTTATGCCGGCAAAAGGAGACGACAAAAACGTCATTTCTCTTTGGGAAACTTTGACCTAATTTTCCCTCGTGTTTTTGTTTTGTTTTTTGATGTTTGTTTTTGGTTTTTGTGTTTTTTGTTGGTTTTCGTTGGTTTTTTGTTTGGTTTTTTGTCGCCTCGTTGTATCAATTTTAGCCGCTTTTAAACGCCGTATATACAGATTAAAATCTTCCATTTTAATCGTTTTTTTTTCTCAATTCTTGGCACATCTTAGTACTCTTTAATTTCGTCAATAATATTATTTCGGTTGTTACCGATTTTCTCCTGAAGAGATGATAGCTGAAAGAGCTCTCGAGAAATTTCCGCTTATTTTATTTAAACCTCTCTCTCTCTCTCTCTCTCTCTCTCTCTCTCTCTCTCTCTCTCTCTCTCTCTCTCTCTCATAATGTTAAAAGTTCACGTATGCTTCTAGAATGGTAATTTCAAGGCTATGAAGGTTATTTGAAACATGAAAACGATGTTATTTTTTATATTTAATACTTTATTTTTTACTAGCGGGGGTACCCGGCGATGCCCGGGTTTTTCGAGGTGTGTGCGGTTTTGGGTAAATCAAAACAAAAGAATAATAAAAAAAATTATTGCCCGGGTGTTTGTTTCCGGAGTGGGGGGAATTTTAAAAAAAGTGCGATTGGCCAAAAAAGAAAAGAAAAAACAAAAAAAAAACAAAAAAAAGAACAAAAAGAACAAAAAAAGAAGGAAAAAAGAAGGAAAAAAGAAGGAAAAGAAGAAGAAAAAGAAGAAGAAAAGTTAAAGAAGGGAAAAAAGAAGAAAAAAGAAGAAAAGAAGACAAACAGAAAGAAAGATAGCGCCGGAAATGAAAACATGTTTATTTTATGCTAGTATTTAATGTATTTAGTTATTTGTCTTTTGTTTTGTTTATGCAAAAGATTTATCCACATAAAGTAATTGTTTGCCTGCAATAATAGATTTTTTAATCATATAAATGTTAGATGTAAGTACATTGGTTTTTTAATTTGTTATTGTTAATTAAACATGTGTGTATGCATCGCTGTCATAGTGACTTTCTTCCAAATCCAATGTCGTCTGCCTCAATTTACATTTAATTGAGCTGATTGCCGGTGTCGCGTGATCCAAACTTGAATGGAAATCACGATAAATCAGGGGAAGAAAAAAAGCAAAGAAAAGGAAGAAGTCCATATACTTGGAAATCGGCTGCATATAAAACTATTTACCTGAATGTTGGCTGGAAATGGTTAATCGATGAGGCTAGGTCGATAAAGGAATGAACGTGACATAAATACAGTTGGATACGCAATTAATAGTTGCAGACGAATAGAGTTAGACGTAAAATCTGGAATCCAGTGTTAGTTCGTTTCGTGTTTTTGTGTATTTAATAAACGCGATTGTTTCCGTGTAAACTGTAGAATGCGGCGGAGAACGGATTTCTGTAAGAGAACTGAATTGTATTCACCTGAATGTTGACTGAGGAGTGTTAATTGATGAGGCTATGTCTAAAAAGAAAGGAACGTGGCATAAATACAGTTGGGAATCCAATGGTAGTTGGTTCGTTTGTTTGTTTAATTATGTAACAAACGCGATTTTCTCTGTGTAAACTGTATTTTTAATGATGAGGAGAACGGATTTCAGTAAGAGAGCGTTGTGATAGACTGCTATTAAATTAAGCAAGGTAAAATTGAACGTGGGCTAAGAATGTATGATAAAAAATAAAAAAGAAAAAAAGAAAAAGACGGCATCAGTAACCCTTCGGTCCGTACCCCCTCCCCCCAATGTAAATAAAGTAAACAAAAAAAAAATTAAAAAAAAAACAGATGGCCTCGGTTCGTTAATTCTCCCCCCCCCCCTCCCAATATAAATTTAAAAAAATTTAAAAAAAAAGAAAAGGAAGAAATGGCATAAGTAAACATTGGATTTGATGCAATCGAAAGTTGCGTTTTAACCAACAGAAAAATGCCAATCCGTTTTTTTAAAGCAACTACGAACTCAAACCGGTGCTTCCTCGTAGTGTCCCTTGTGGACGTATCCCCACCGGTGATAAGTGGGCGCGAGAGGAATATGAACGTAATAGAGGGAAAAGATTTTACCACTTCCATTAATTGTACCCGAATTTGGCCGTGGACTCTCCGCAGAAAAAAATATAGGGATCTAAGTTTATCGAGTAAGTGGATAGGTGACAGGCCTATAAAACCCCAAAGGTAATGTGCTGCAGTGTGTGCACATTACATTTGCATGAAATGTCTTGATTTTCAATCCTATTAAGGTCAAAATCGCAGGGGAAAAATGAGTTCATTTTATTTATATAGAGAAGAGAAGAGATATAAATAGATATAGAGAAGATAGAAGAAGATAGAATAGAAGATAGATACATAGATAGAAGATAGAAGAAAAAATAGAAGAGAAGAAGAAGATAGATAGATAGATAGATAGAAGAAAGATAGATAGAAGAATAGATAAATAGAAGAATAGAAGATAGATAGATAGATAGATAGATAGATAGATAGATAGATAGATAGATAGATAGATAGATAGATAGATATTTCAAGCGGTTCCCGTTCTTGGTCACAAAAAGTATCGAAATGAAAATGAAAAACGTTGAAAACATCGGAAATTTCGATTTTGTACAGCTTTCATTCCTTGCAACGATGTTCGAAACAGTTCATGTGAATTATTTTTGCCGTTTGTGGAAGAAGAATGTCGTATTTTCTTTGTTTTTTTATTTTATAAAATTTTTTCAACGTATTAGCGTTTATTACAAACGGCAAAAAAAGACGCAATTAATTTCAATATGTATAATAAATGGTAAGAAACTGAAACAAAATTGTTGAAAGGTAAAAATAATGTTATTAATAATTATTATAATAATAACAGTAATAGTTGAAACAAAAATATTAATAGATAAATATAGTAAAGTATTAATAACATTGGTGATAGTTTTAAATAATGATAATATTGCTAATAATATTAGTGTATCTATTTACTTACCTCCCCACGAGAGCGGAGTTTGAGACAATGTCGGTTTTTAACGTGCAGTAAATCCCGTTTCCCCTTCTTACATATATCTCTCTCGCTATCTCTCTCATCACACACACACACACACACACACACACACACATATATATATATATATATATATATATATATATATATATATATAATTATGATTCATTAGTTTATAGTGCGTAGAAATCAGTTGCGTATTTTCTGGCATCCTTGAAACCTAATTGATCTTATATATATGTGTGTGTGTGTGTGTGTGTGTGTGTGTGTGTGTGTGTGTGTGTGTGTGTGTGTGTGTGTGTGTGTGTGATTACTTCAGGTAATCACATAAATATATGAAGATATAATTTTATGCGTAAATTTTTAATATTTACTTCAACAGTACTCAATACATAGGTAGAGCTATGTTGTAAGTTATGAAAGTAGCTTAATTGCCATATATATATATATATATATATATATATATATATATTCGTGACCTACTATTTACTATATATATATATATATATATATATATATATATATATATATATGCACACTTTTTATTTGTTTTTACATAAGCAGTAATATGTTGCTACACAGTCATGAGCATGTTTCGGTCAGCTGTTTTAAGTCATTTGAGACCTCTTCAGGAGATACAGCTTATACGAAAGCAAAGTTTGCAATGAAAATATCAGGTCTTCTACGTCACAGGGAGTCAATATCAGAAGGTTCCGTCAAATGTTATTAAAAACGGGAACAAACAAAGAGAAGACTAAATATGGATGTGGATTATGGTCTGTGTTGAGATATAGGAATAAAGAGGAAAGGATGAGGGTGGGGGGTTAAGAAGCCGAGACGGAGATAATGAAGGACTGGAAAGAACGGTATATGTATGTGTGTGTGTTGACCGTCCAAAATCCTAAACATACTAGTGTGTATATGGTCTATTCGTAGGGTACTGTGAATTTGACATTTTTTTATTTGGAATTTTTTTATTTGGAAATTTTTTATTTTTTTTTTTTTTGGAATATCTATGCGAAAAGGGGTTTAGATTTAACCGGAATTATTCTGTTAGAAAAATGCTTTTAATATGACTCGAATTCGCCATGGTCAGAAAGTATACAACTTACGTTTACCTCTTGCCATCCCGTACACAATAACCATTCCTACATACATGTGTAAAGAGATGGCGGAGACGCAAGAAAGAAAAGAAGAAAAGAAATAAAGGAAAGGGAAGAAAAAGGAAAGAAAGGAGAAAAGAAATAAAAAAGGGAAAAAACCAAAATAATTCATTGGTAGTGATTTAAAGCATTCCCTTCCTCTTTCCACCCGTCCCCCATCATCGTTCCTCTTCCCCACCCTCAATTCCATCTCCCATCACAGCCTTTTTTTATTTATTTATTACCCGAAGCCTTAAAAGTTGTATAGTCATAATAATAAAAAAACTATATACATATATCTATAATATAAAGCTGAATGTGTGTGTGTGTGTGATCAAAATCTAAAGGCATTGAGTCAAGTACGATAACCATTAGGCCAGCTTGACATGCTTTTTAAAAAGTGTGTTTAAACCTACTTCTTAACAATAGTAATCTGTTACGTGAACCATTCACGCATGCACATTCGCAGGCACAAGATTGAACACCGGACAGGAGTTAACTCGAATTCCGAACTCTACAACCAATAAGTGCAAACTTCAACCATTACAAGACGTGATGAGAAATAAGCAGGAGGACGACCAAAGTCAGCCATCATGACAGTTTCTCAACCGAAAAGCAAACGCATTTATAGCTTAGATTCGATGGCTCATATTATTTCTCATTCAAGAGTCCGGCTGAAATTTCCACAAAAAAACACCCTACTGGTTACAACCACTATAAAGGATTTCACACTCTCTCTCTCTCTCTCTCTCTCTCTCTCTCTCTCTCTCTCTCTCTCTCTCTCTCTCTCTCTCTAGCATAGACACAGCACTCTCCCTTGACATAAGTACATGTATTTTGTGACTTTAATGTTCACCACAAAAACTGGCTTGGATTCTCTACACACACAGATGCAGCGGGCAGCACAACACATAGCTTCGCTATATCTCACTCCCTATCACAAATGGTTACGTTTCCAACCCGTTTCCCTAACAAGCAAGAACAACACGCATCACTTTTAGATCTGTTTCTGACCACAGTTCCCGAGGATTGTATAACAAATGCTGACAGCCCACTCGGGAACGCTGATCATGCAGTCATAATGGTCGAAATCGCCCTAAACTCTAGACCCAAAACTAAAGAGCCAGTTCTCAAAACAACGAGATATTATAAAAAGGCTGACTGGGAAGCCATCAGAGATCTTATCAGAGATGCCCCATGGGGAAATATTTTTTCTCTTCCTGCTGAACAGTGCGCAAATGAGACCACTGAATGGTTCAAAACAGCAATTGAAACACATGTTCCCATGCGGAAATTTTATTGCAAGCCTCACTCTCCCCAATGGTTTACCTCTACTTGCGCAACTGCCATTGCTCAAAGGCAGCATGCATACCGCAGATTTAACCGACATACGTCCAGTCTAAACAGACAGAAGTATATAGAAGCTAGAAGTAACGTTAAGAAAGAAAAAGCGACAGCTAAGAGAGAATTTACTGAAACCACTAAAAAACGCATCGAAGCACAAAAATTAGGAACGTGTGACTTCTGAAAAATCTACAACATTGTAGTAAATAATGGGCAATCAACAATTCCCCCACTAACCAACAATCACGACGTTGTTTGCTCAGCAACCGACAAGGCTAATATGCTTGCCAGCTGATTTGCCTCAAACTCTACACTGGACCCTTCCAACCACCCCCTGCCTGACTTTGCGGACAGACGCCACGCTAGACGATCTAAAAATCACCCTGCTCAGGTACATGCTATCATAAAAACCTTGACACTTCAAAAGCATGTGGACCTGATCTCATCTCAGCTGTGCTATTAAAAAAGTGCTCAGCCAAAGTAGTTCCAGTTCTCTCCAAACTCTTCAACAAATGCCTTAATGAATCATGCTTTCCGGGCTGTTGGAAAACTGCTTCTGTTGTACCAGTATTCAAGAATTCTGGCGAAAGAACTGACCCAGCAAATTATCGCCCCATTAGCCTCCTCCCACTTTTCGCCAAAATATTTGAGACCATAATTAACCATGCTCTAGCCCGTCACCTTACAGATGCTAAACTTCTGACTGACAAACAATATAGATTTAGACAAGCCCGTTCCACAGCAGACATCCTCACTGTAATCTCTGAACGTATATACCATTCACAGGACAAAGCGGGGGAGGGCAGAGCGATAGCTCTAGATATATCTAAGGCTTTTTACAGGGTATGGCATGAGGGTCTCGTCAGGAAAATTAGATCATACGGTATCACTGGTGGAATATTTAACATAATTAAATCCTTCTTAGATAAGAGAAAAATTCAGGTTGTCCTCGACGGTCGTACATCTAAACAGTGTGATATAAATGCGGGAGTGCCTCAGGGGTCTATCCTTGGACCTCTATTGTTCCTAATATTTATTAATGACCTCCCCGACAAAACTGCCTCTGAGATGGGTATATATGCTGATGACACACCACTCTATAAAAGGCACGATAGGAAAACAAATGAATACATATCTAAAGAAATGGCAAAAACACTAGAGGATGACCTCCAATCTGTAATGGAATGGGGACAAAAATGGATGGTCACATTCAATGCTGCTAAGACTAAACTGGTTTCCTTCAAAAATTACAAGAAACCTTCTCTGCCACCAATAGCAATGACCAGTGACACTTTATCTGAGAGTACATCTTTCAAACTGCTTGGCCTAACGTTCACAGGAAACATGAGTTGGAACAATTATATTGAAAACATTGCCTGGGCCGCTGCGAAGAAGGTAGGCTCTCTCTACCGTGCTAGAAAACTACTGACACCTGAAAGTATCCTGTACCTCTATAAGGTCACCATTCGCCCATGTATGGAGTATTGCTGGTGCATCTGCTGCTAGTCTCTCGCTCCTAGACAAGGTTCAAAAGAGAGTCACCAATCTGATAGGCCCTGAACTGGCATCTAAGCTTGAGTTTCTGTCCCATCGACGAAACGTTGCATCCCTCTGCCTGTTCTACAAGTATTTTAATGGTGAATGCTCTGACGAACTGCAGACACTTGTGCCCCCACGACGTAGACACCCTCGACAAACCCGACAGGCAGCTAAATCCCACCCCCACACAGTAGAGATCCCTAGATGTAAAAGATCTTTCTACTCCAGTAGTTTCTTCCCCAGAACCGCTAGACTCTGGAATTCCATTCCAGGTCCCTGCTTCCCTAACTGTACTGACATGCAGAAGTTCAAGTGTAACGTGAACCGAGATCTTGTTGCCCAAATCCAAACATAGTGCCCCAGTAGTTGCTGCCCCTGATAGTAGCCCCCTACACCACAGTGGCAATGTGCCTTGTTTGGGGTGAAAATATAATTTAAAAAAAACAATATATATATATATATATATATATATATATATATATATATATATATATATATATATATATGCCTAAATCTAAACGCAAATTCCATGAACAAATCTTTATTTCGAGAACTGCCGCCTGTGGAACACTGTTCTTCTGGCCTGCTTCCCGGTCATTAACTCTTATCCTCGAGTGGCCTTCAGGTCTTGATAAGTGGTGTATCCCGAGTAAAAAAAATGGGGAGGGGACTACAAATGATTATTTAACATTATATATTTAGTTATTATCTCCATATGTATGCTTTACATTTGAAATTAGTACACATTACTCTTTATTATAGAGTTAATTATAAATATTGCGGATATCACAAGATGTTAGTAATTACCCATTTGTAGGTTAGGGTTAGGGTAAAGGTTAATTTTCCTAATCTTCTGCTTTTTGAGAAATTTAACTAACATTGCTTGAACGTATTGCCGAGCAAGACATTAAAGTCGTCTGTCGTTCTTGGAAATATTTTAATTCGTTTTTTTCTTTCTTTCTTTTTTCTAATTAACTTTTCCTTTATTTTCTTTTTAAGTTCAAGTCAATCTCAAATCGATTCAATTGAATTAGATCGATTAAAATATTTTTGGTTTATTTAATGTTGATTTCTGTTATTTTTATTTATTTCCTTTTGAAATTTTTTAAACCTTCCTTGTGGCACTTTTTACCGGTAGAAGTGGAATTCGATTATATTTCAGTGTTCAATTTTTGGTTTCAGACAGCTTCCCTCCCCTGCGAGCTCTTGAATTTTTTCTTCCCGCTTTTACCTCCCACGGGTCGCGGGTAAAAAGATTCAATGCTATCGCTAAAATACTCAGCAATTAATAATAGAAAGAATAGATTTCTCGTCGACTTCCATCAAAATAGAGCGCATGCGCTTACGGCATGGAATAAGGGGGCGGTAATCCACTGGTAAAACTAGTTATAGAAAATTGTGGACATTAGATTTCAGTTTATGTCGGGTAGTAGTCTGACCAAAATCTTTTCTCCCATTCCTTTCCTACTCTCTCTTTAAAAAAAAAATATATATATATATATATATATATATATATATATATATATATATATATATATATATATATAATGAAATAATAATTACAATAAAGTTTACCAAAATGATCCAAGATGGCAAAACCAAAGTATATTATAAATATTGAAGAGTTAATTATAAAGTAATCTCAACCAGATGTAAAAGCTCGATAAAACCAAATAGGAAATAAAGCTTATAATAAGAACAAGTAGTTAATAAAGCATGTTAAAAACGTTTTGAAAAAGAGTTAAAAACATATTTAATTTTAAAAAGGAAGCACAAAATAAGTGGATAGTCCTTAATCCGCGGAGTTTCGAAGAAATACTTTCCTTCTCATCAGAGGGTAGGATTTAGCAAAATGCGAGATCGCATTTTGCTTGCAAAGGTATTTAATGAAACTACAAGTAAGTTATATACCTTACTTGGTAACAAAAAGTGAAGCAGGGGGAATGGGGTGAAGAAAAAAGTGATTTCACGTGAATGGATAGTCTGGTGAAGGGTAAAATATCCAATAACGGTAAAATCCAAAAATCCAGAATCCAAAAAGTTGTTTAAATTTCCATTTCCGCAAGTAAAATCCAAGAGAATCGCGTAATTGGAAGATGGTCCAAAGTAGTCCAAAAGGCAGAAATCCGTGGA
>NC_136509.1:89638763-89646263 GCF_053919585.1 Euprymna scolopes
TATATATATATATATATATAGAGAGAGAGAGAGAGAGAGAGAGAGAGAGAGAGAGAGAGAGATAAATTGATGACGTTATCATGTGATATTACTTCATCTTGTGTCATCATTCGGTGTGCACGGTGACAATATTGAAGTTGTCAATTGATTATACAATTTAGTAATCGAATTTTTCCGAATTTTTTTTTTTAATTCTTGAGATTAGTTTTTTTTTATTATTTTGTTTAGATTACTGTTTTCATCTTGAGTGTTATTTTCACAACGTCTCGGCCGATGTAACCTCCGGTCTTTTTCAAGTGTCCTTTTTCGAACTCGAGAATTATTCTGTCGAACTCGGGAATCTGCACAGTATTTTGAACAGAATAATGTATGTAAACGCTGGTGGGTAGCATGCTCTTGATCCGTCAGTCATGACTGGGTAGAAGTCTGCAAGGAGTTGTGGCGTAGTGGATAAAATACTTGGTAAAATTAAGTTGTAAGTTATATTATTCTGGAGGTTGGAGGTTCAATCCGTAGTTTGGGCGATAATTAAAATGCAATTGCGAATTAGTACTTCAACCCAGTCATGGCTGACGTAACGAGAGCATGCTACTCTTGTGCAGAAGGTCGGAGGTTACATCGACCGGAAAGTTTTGAAAATAACATTCAAGATGAGAACAATTGCTCGAACAATTCAGGTAATAGTATTCGAATATTCAATTTTTTTTCTTTTGTTTCTATCTTTCTATCTTGAAGACGACAAACTGTGCACTTGGTGACAATTTATGTGCGCCGATTTTTCTCAACCGAAGCATCTCATGGTGTCTTTTCAAAACTTAATCGCACAAACAGAAAGAAGTTTTGATTTTGAAATTAATTCTTGTGTGAAACTTTGTCCAATTAAAACGATTTTGATTTCATTTTGTTACAAATGTGAAAAAAAAAATTGAACGAAAAAGGATTTTTTTTAACAATAAAAAAAAAATAAAATGTAATATTTGAATTTTAAAGAGGGGGTGTGCGAAAGGGGGTAGGGAAAGAGTACAAATGCTGTAAATGGTCGCGATATATTAGAACGTGTCACGACTTCAATGAGCGAGAAACTCATAAAGAAAATGGCGGCACAATTAAAACGCTAATTGCTTCAGTTCAATGTAAATGGAAGGTATTTAAGAAACGAAAAAAATATCGAGGGAGGAAAAAAATAATAAAATAAAATGAAGCAAGCAAAACATTTTCCCGTAATCAAAAGCATAGAATTCGAATGTTATACGCAACATGACAGAAATTGTGTACGTAATTCGCGCGATGAATATTAGAAAAATTCAAGCAATAGTTTGCATATTAATTGAGACGATGCCGATAACATTACCAATATGGCTACTCACAGAACGATTGAAGAATGTTAGCATTGAGTTAAAGAAAATGAAAACAAAAACAAAAAAGAACAAATAAATACATGCTCACCTTGTTTTCTGTGAAGGAAATGCTTTAGATGTTCGCGCATCAAAAGAAGGGAGAAGGCCACGCGTTCGATAGAACGGAGGAAGGGGAGAAGCATTGGCAAACGATCAGCGTTTATTTCGCATGGGCGCCATTTTGAAATTTACCTTTCTTCTTTTCTTTATTCAGACAAAGTAGATTTTTGAACGGCGCGAAAAATGGAAATCGTAAAAAAAAAAAAACAGGGAAAAAGAGAATTGTGTATTAATTGAATTGAAATGCGGATTATTAGAGTGGAGAACGTAAGTTTAATAAACGAAAGTGGTTCAAAATGAAAGACAATTTATTTAAAAAAAAAAAAAGGGAAATTGAAAAGAATTGTGACATGCTCATGAATGTCAGCTTGTATTATGAATCTATATTAATACGACATGCGTTTGTCTGTCTGTTTGATTTGTTATCGGGTTGTTTGTTGGTTATCAGTTGGCTGGATGTTCAGTGGTTGGAAATTGGTCGATTGGTTGATTATTGACTGGTTCATTTAATATTTGTTAGTTGTGTAACGTAGTTTGGATCCGCCATTAAATGGCAAATCCAAGACACGTGCGGGTATTGACGACTCACGTGCCGAGTTAATGTCGCGTCAGTGTGAGCGTGACGTCAGAGGTATTAAAATCAGAAGGAAGAAGAGAAAGAGAAGCAAAAGGAAGAGACCATATATCAAATTGAAAGATACGCTCGACCAGTAGACGAGTCCACTCTCCCCTACTACCTCTCTGGAAGCGGACCGGTCGACCCGTGGGTTCTAGAGAGAATATTACGGCAACTGGATATAACTAAAATACAGGACTGCTATCTGACGAGAAAGAGAAAGAAGGGGTGAAGATAATTGTTGTGTTGAAAATATGCGTCGGCGACCTGTGTGTGAAACACAGAAAATAAATAACTTTTTCTTTCAACTCAAAAAAAGTTTGTGTCGAAATTTTATTTCCTTCGTGACCGTCTTTACATCCAAGGTTTGGGTTTACTGTAAAAATGAATACAACGTTACAGTTCGTTATTAGTTTGTTGATTGATTGGTTAATTGATTGGTTGGTTGGGTGGGTGGTTAATTTGCTGATTAGTGGGTGGTTATTGATTTATTTATTATAGTTGGTTATTGGTTGTTTGGTTTGTTTGTTGGTTGGTTAATTGATGGGTTGGTTGTCTGGTTGGTTGTTTAATGGGTTGGTTATCGGTTGGCTGCTTAGTTTGCGGTTGGTTGAGAGTCACTGGGTTTATAATTGGGTGGTTAGTTAGTTGATAATCGCTTGCTTGGTTAGTTGGCTGATTGTTTGGTGATTGATTGATTCATTTGTCGGTTGGGTAGGTGGGTGGGTGGAAAGTTGATTGGTTGGTTATTGCTTGGTTGGTTAGATAAGTGGTTCGTTCATTCTGGGTCGGAATCTAACCACTTATCGTATAATTAGTATTTTCTTTTCTGTTAGCT
This sequence comes from Euprymna scolopes, assembly GCF_053919585.1. Lineage (NCBI taxonomy): Eukaryota > Metazoa > Mollusca > Cephalopoda > Sepiida > Sepiolidae > Euprymna > Euprymna scolopes. The sequence goes on from NC_136509.1 coordinate 89,641,675, forward strand.
TCTTACGTCAAGTGGCTTCATGACTTGTTTGGAGGTGATTTTCATTTTAATAAACATGAATTTCTACGAGTCCATTTTTGTGTATGTATAAATCTATTCTCAAATACATTACACGGCTTCTATATAAGTGCGAAATGTGCGAATTTAGTTAGTACTCCTACGAGTAAGAGTCTCTGAAGGCTGCATATATTTGTGTTGGTATAAAACCGTTGTAACCAGAAATATTTCAGATTTACATTAAATTTGATTCATACATAGTCATTCGACGATAATTAAGCAAGATTCCCTGATTTTCCTTGTGTTAAGGCCTCTTAAGCTAAATCCTTGCGTTTTAAATATCTCTATCTCTACTCTTATATAAAAGTCACTTTGTGTGTGTGATTTCCTTCTTCGTAGATTCCGAAACGGCTGGGCCTATCTTTTGCAGGTTTCACACAAAGCTAATTTATATATCTGGCAGTGTTCTTAGATATGTACTCTACAGAAATTCATCCGATAAGTATCAAAAATCGAAAAAATCCTATCTTAAAAATAGATTTTCTCTCTTATAGATAAAAAAAAAGATTATTCTTTTACAGAGAATACATTATGTTACACCGGTCAAGATAGATAATAAAATTTCAGTAAATCATTTCTTCTTAAAAAAAGACAAATTTATTATAATCAGGAGTTATAGCTTAGTGGTAGAGGAATTCGACTACAGATCGTCTGGTCTCCCCGTTCAATCCCGGGTGTAACACACGATTTTATTTTAATTTCTTTCTTATTAATAAGTTCAATTCACGATGAAACAGGTGGTACCATTTAAAATCGCCGCAAATCATTTCTTCGTTTGCGTATTTTAAAATTAAACATTAATCAGAAGTGACGTTTCCATGCCATTAACCGTCAAACCAAAATATCAGCTGACGTGATATTGCAAACAAACACAGACGAAATTTGATGAACGACATTATCATTATTAATTTTTTTTTTTTTTTTTTTGCGAATTAGCCCACCAGGCAAATTATTCCTCGTAATATAATGATAATCAATAATGGACTGATTTTATAACAATACCGTAATCTACATAAATTAAATACCATGTCTTAGTGTATATTACATATATATAGGATGAAACACTAGTGTGTGTATGTATTTAACTATAATAGTAAATTATTATACATATATATATATATGTATATATATATATATATATATATATATATATAGAGAGAGAGAGAGAGAGAGAGAGAGAGAGAGAGAGAGTCATCGAGATACAGTACTGTTTCGCTGTTTCACAGCTAATCAGTGCGGCTAGACATACAAGTAACTCAAGCCAGGATCGAAACCCTGTTGTCCAAAAGACAGTCGGAGATTCTAACCGTTGCGCGATACAGCTGCTACTATGCGGTTAGTGAATTAACAATTTTTTGACATTGTCCAAATACCTAAACTCAAAGAGCATCGCTTCATACGCTAATAGTAATTTGTATATCACTTCCCAATATGCTAAACCCAAGATAGAGAGCATTATAGTTATCCACATACGGTACTGTTTCGCTGTTTCACAGCTCATCAGTGCGGCTAGACAAGCAACTACCTCAATAAACCCAATTGCCCAAATGATAGTATATATATATATATATATATATATATATATATTACATGAACGTGTCTGTGTGTACATTTCCCTACGCAATAACTGTGTCAATTTTTAGTCTACAGACTCGAAATTTGATATACATGGTACTGAGATTTGAGAAAATCGATGTGATCGGTTTCGGCCAGAAATTTGGCTGTCAAGGGATCAAAGTTCAACGATTTGACCTTTGAGAACTCTACCGAACTCCTCCGACAATTTTCGGCATAAACACTTGAAATTTTAGATATATGTTCCTTGGCCATGGATCTAACTTAATAACTTTATTTGAGTCCAAAACAATAAATGTTAAGGGGTCATAATAGGGGGAAAATTAAAAAAAAATTGATCTCTTCGATCCATAACAAATTACTCAGACAATTTCTGGTCTAAATATTTGAAATTTTACATAAAGGGTATTCAGAGATAGAGCAAGCTTTTTAATCGGTTTGGGTCGAAAATTTTTTGTTACCAATATATAAATGCATGTATATATGTATGTTTACATGTCTGCCTACAACTTTCGATAGAGGCGACAGATTTTCTCAAGATCAGTATCGTTTTGAAGTTCGACCTTTCAGACGACAAATATAAAAAAAAATGGCTTCTCCTTCCACCGGGCACTTTTCTACAGGGGGGGTCGCTTTTTCGCCGATATTTTTGAAAGTCATCCTCTCCTTTCGATTGTCTAGCCTTAATTTAAACATAAGTAACTTCCGCTTTGTTTGTGGCCGTAACAGCAAAGACGTCAGGTATTTTCCCCGTTCTTTTCCTCCTTCGCCGCACGGGTTCGAGCCTGTCTACCTACTGCCACTTTTTTTTGTTTTTTGTTTTTTTGCTCAACATGCACATCACAACACCCGGGCAACGCCGGGCTGATATGCTATTATATCTATAAAGGTGAACGTGTCTGTGTGCGTGTCTGTGTGTGTACATTTTCCTACGCAATAACTCAATTTTAAATCTACAGATTCGAAATTTATTATACAGGGTACTGAGATTTGGGAAAATCTTTGTGATCTGATTTCGGCCAGAAATTTGGCTGTTAAAGAGTCAAAGTTCAACGATTTGACCTTTGAGAACGTTACCAATCTCCTCCGACAATTTTGGGTCTAAACACTTGAAATTTTAGATATAGGTTCCTTGGACATGGATCTAACTTAATAACTTGATTTGAGCCCAAAACAGTAAATATTAAAGGGTCATAATAAGGGTCAAAGTAAAAAAAATTGACCGCTTTTTTTTTTTTTTTGCTCAAACATCCGGACAACGCCGGGCTGAAATGCTAGTATATATATATGCCCAAATGACAGTATATATATATATATATATATATATATATATATATATATATATATATATATATATATATATATATATTAAGACTAGACAATCGAAAGAAGAGGATGACTTTCAAAAATATCGGCGAAAAAAGCGACCCCCCCCCTATAGAAAAGTGCCCAGTTTAAGGTGAAGATATTAATGTTTTTAGCCAATTTTTCGATATTTGTCGTATGAAAGGTCGAACTTCAAAACGATATTGATCTTGAGAAAATCTGTTGCCTCTGTCGAAAGTATTGGGCGGACATGTAAACATACATACATACATTTATATATTAGTAACTAAAAATTTTCGACCCACACCGATTAAAAAGATTTCCCTATCTCTGAGTACCCTTTATGTAAAATTTCAAATGGTTAGACCAGAAATTGTCTGAGTAATTTGGTAGAAACCGCAGAGGTCAAATTTTATTTTTTACTTTGCCCCCTATTATGACCCCTTAAAATTTATTGTTTTGGGCTCAAATCAAATTATTATGTTCGATCCATGTCCAAGGAACCTATATCTAAAATTTCAAGTGTCTATACCCAAAATTGTGGGAGGAGTTTCGTAGAGTTCTCAAAAGTCAAATTATTGAACTTTGACCCCTTTACAACTAAATTTCTGGCCGAAAACGGATCACATAGATTTTCCCAAATCTCAGTACCCTGTATATTAAATTTCGAGTCTGTAAACTGAAAATTGACAGAGTTATTGCGTAGGGAAATGTACACACATAGGCAGACACACAGACAGACAGATACACAGACAAGTTCACTTTTATAGATATATAGATAGATAGATAGATAGATAGATAGATCAAGCTTATCATAACTGCAATACTCCGAACAAAGTACCTTTAATTATATTCTACTGAGACTTTGTGCATTTAGACCCTTTCTATTACACTCTAATATATATATATATATATATATATATATATATATATATATATATATATATATATATATATATATAATTATAAAACTCAAATGATCTTGTAACGATGTATGTAACCCACTTTCCGGTCTACGACATCCGGTTGCGCATGCGCGCATGACCTGCACACTGAAATATTAACGTTATTATTACGTTATTATTTCGAAATTATTATTTTACGTGGGAAGAGTGAGATTTAAAATAACTTAAACGTAATACAGAAATGAACGATGTAAAAAAAAGCAGGCAGTATTAACACTTGTTTATTTGGATAATTTAAACGTGAAAAAAAAACAATTGGGACGCTGAAATATTAATGATACTATTTCGAAATTATTATTTAACATGGGAAAAGTGGGGTTTAAAATAACTTAAACGTAATACAGAAATGAACGATGTAAAAAAAAGGCAGATATATCAAAATTTGGATTTAACTATAAGTATTATGGTATCTGTCCAGTGCACATTTACCTATAAGTATGGCCAACCATTTATAAAAATAATCAATTATAATAAACAGAACGAGTCATAGAAATCTATCTATATTCTTTTTTCATTTTAATATACTTTCATAAAAATGTTTTCGTTATGTCAAAAAAAAATATTTTCTTTACGTCACAAGTGTCACCTTCATACATGAATTCCATAGCTAATATAATATACTGACCCAACGGGTCACGGGTATTCTAGTATATATATATATATATA
>NC_136509.1:89651263-89653763 GCF_053919585.1 Euprymna scolopes
TATCCTTAGTATAGAAGGGTTTCCCCTACATTAACTAAGGACAAATTAGCTTAAGTTTAGTATCAAACAGATGCTACACTCGGATCTAGGCCAGAAGGCCAGATACCTTGCTTATTTGTTTGTTTGTTTGTTTGTTTTTTGTTGTTTTTTTATTGCTTATCACGTAAAGTTTATTTCGTGTGTATAATCCTAACCTATTTATATGTTATTGCCAATCAACACTCCTACCTCTTTACTTGTTTAACTCTTACCTCCCTCTTTTCCAATCTCGGGAAATCTTAACTAAATCCCTTACGCTTCTGTCTGAAGTCTTATCCTATATTACTTGCCTATTTTTTATGTTCAGCTTTAGAAATATTCACCAATTATTTGGTGGGGAGAGTGGGTGGTGTTTTCCAGAATTAACTAGTTCCTTTTAAACAAACGTGGAAGGTTTTTGATAATTTTGAGCATGCCTGCGTGACTACCTTATTATTATTATTATTATTATTATTAGTAGTAGTAGTAGTAGTAGTAGTAGTAGTAGTAGTAGTAGTAGTAGTAGTAGTAGTATGTTCATGTTTATTTCCAAATGAAAACCGTTTTGTAAATAAGTAAACAGAAAAATAAGAAAATCTACAGTCGATTTTGTTTGCAAAAAAGACAATACACGCTTATCTATATATCAGGTTAGCAAGCAAGTTCTTGCGGTTGTTAACTTTGAAATTCAGATGAACATATCTTGGCTCAAACAAAAAAATTTTTGATGAAACAAGCACCATCAGAATCAACGCACTTTTGCCAACGCAAAACAAGTGTATTCATGCCAGTAACATCAAAATCTTGCGTTCTGGTGACGATGAAGTCGCTGCAGACGTTTTTGATATCGCTTAGGTTTTTTAAGCATTTTCCACGCAGAAAGTTGTCGAGATGCTTGAAAAACTGGGAGTCGGTAGGTGCGAGGTCTGGAGATTATGGCGGATGAGGCAGAGTTTCGTAGCTCAATTCGTTCAACTTCTGCAGAGTCGGTTTAGCAACGTGCAGTCGGACATTGTTGTGGAGAAGAATGTGGCCTTTTCTGTTGACTAATTGTTGAGTGCTGTTGTCGAAGTTTCTGATGCATTTAATCCATTTGTTGGCAGTACTGCTTTGCTGTAATGGTTTCGCTTGAATTCAAAAAACTGTAACGGATGAGACCGTCGCAGACCAGCAAACAGTCAGCATGACCTTCTTTTGGTGTAACTCTGGCTTCAAGAAATGTCATGGGCTTCGTCGGCGTCTAACCACTGAGCTGAGCGTCATCGGTTGTCGTAAAGAACCTACTTTTCATCGCAAGTCACAACCCGGTCAAGAAACGGGTCGTTCTTCTTGCCTAAAAGAAGGGGTTGGTTGTCGTTAAATTCGTGGGGCAACCATTTATTAAATTGTTTGGCCTTGATAAGTGGTGATTCCTAAGTAAAATTTTTTTTTTAAAAGATAGTGTAGAGATATACTCGCAGAGATAGACTTGTAGAGTGTCTTCTGTTGGAAAGACGTGTTACATAGCACATCAGCCAATATGCAAATATCGAGCTGTGAGCGAAATGACGTCGGTAACGAAAAAAGAAGAGTATACAAACAAAAGAGCATGTTTGAGAAGACGATCACGTTAGAGGTGTGGATGACGCTAGAGATCACGTTCGAGAAAACGGCCACGTGAGGGACATCACAGCGAAAACAAGAGAATGAGAAAATAGATGTCGTCGTACAATAAAATAAGCGAGTTGAAGTTCTTTTCTATTCTTTGTCTGCTTTGCGACTGAGGCTATAACGTGTTGGTTCACGGATAACGTTACAGAGGAAGTATGGAAGCAAAATGGTTCTCGCTTATTAGGTATCGAAGATGCTTTTGTACCCCGTCAAGGCACGAAAGGCGCTCTGGACGGCTGTTTCCCTTATGCAGGAATAATGTCTTGGCAAATATGCCACAGTCTATGAAGCTTTGAATTAAATCAATGTAGAATAAATAGTAGCGGTGGTTGTGACCCAACGGGTCACCGATAAGTATAGTAAATAAAGGTGTTATATCTCAACTTCCGCGATATAATACGTTCTTGTCAACAGTTGCACACACACAACATCGCCCTCAATCGAGCCTTTTATCATAGTTTCATTTATCATGCGCTGAACGACACGGAGGCCCTTGCCAAACAACCGGGATTTGAATATATTTATTTTTCACTGGCTGCCAATGTCAGCGCCGGGGTTGGCATGATTATCGGTTGTGGTATCTTCTTTAGGGTGCTCAGAGAAGATTAGAAATGCGTTGTTATGACAGCTCGAGCTGATCGATTTAGATCCTGCAGTTCTTGATGCTCTGGTGGTCTGTGATGAAAGATGGATCTACTGCTATGACCTGGAGACCAAGAGTTCCCAAACCCAAGAAAGCCACACAGTGCAAATCCATCCAGAAACTTATGACGATCCTATTTTTGGTTAGCACAGGCATAGTATACATGCACTGGGTTCCCACTGGACAGAC
>NC_136509.1:89658763-89661263 GCF_053919585.1 Euprymna scolopes
GATAAAAAGGCAAAAGAAGGGGGGAGAAAGAAAGAGAAGAAATCAAGTGGGAGAGAAAGAATTCTATCAAGAGAGAGATAGAAAAGATTAAAAGACAGGGAAAAGAAAGACAGATTTGTAAAAAAAAAGACGAGGAAAAACAAGAGACGAAAGACACATTTGGTTAAGAAAATTGTATCAGGAAAGAGAGACAAGAAACATAGATTGAAATAGAAAAAAATGAGAACGGAAGGGAGAAAATTGTATGAAGAGAGGGTAAAAGAGAGAGAGGAGAGATACTAAATTTGGAAAAAAAAAACGGAAAGAAAAGGAAAAAAAACTCTGTCAAATCAAATTGAGGAAAATACGCAAGAGAGAGAGAGAGAGAGAGAGAGAGAGAGAGAGAGAGATTTAGAATAACGCGACAAAAGAGAATAGGATTGTATCAACGCAGAAAAGAACAAAAGAGAGAAAAAAAGAGAGAGACAGATTTCAAAAAAGCAGGAAGAGGGAGAATTTTATAAAGAGAGAGAGAGAAAGGTTAAAAAAGAAGAGAGTGGGAGGGGGAAGAGATGGACATTTTTTTTTTTTAAATAGAAATGTAGAGGAAGAAAAACAAGAGAAACAAAAGACATATTTGAGTAAGAAAATTGTATCAGGAAAGAGGTAAGACTCAAGAGAGACAATAGACACAGATTGGAGAAAAAACGAGAAGAGAGAGAGAGAAAAAAAACGAGAAGAAAGACAGTATTCGGGGGAAAAAAACGGAAAGAAAGTGAGATAAAAACGAAATAAACACAAAGACAAACAATAAAAACAGAAAGACAAAACAGGGAGACAACAGTTGATGCAGAAACATTAGTCTGTTCCTTTCTTGGATGAAAAGAATCGCACCACCCTGTCTATCAAGCTCCAACTACTGTCCCATCGCCGTGGCATCCATATGCTTGTTTTATTAGTGAATTTACTGCACTTGTATCTCTTAGCGTTAATACACACGACAAACCACACAAGCAGTAAAATCACACCCTTATACTGAAGAGATCCCTAGATGTCATAAACGTTCTACACTAATAGCGTTATTCCTTACGTCGTTTACTTTTGGAATTCCCTGCTTTCTGCCTGTTTCGCCACTGTACAAACATGCAGAAATTTGAATGTAATACGAACAAACACCTTTCTGCTCTACTGCTCACTTAGGTTCCCGCCTATAAAGCTACCTCCTAAGCATATAGCCCATCACGTTTCAGTAGCAACTAGTGTTGAGACGCTTAATTGGAATCGGGAATTGGAAAAATCGGAACTTTTGTAGGTATCGGAATCAGAGAAAAGTGTGCCTAATCAGGTTGGCATAGCAACCCTTTTCAGGTTATTTAAATGCCAAATCCAGTGATTTTGAAGAAAAAAATTTTTAAAGAATATATTTGGGTTTTTTTTCAAGTCGGTTTCTATTTAACCCATAGTTGGGACCCTAACAGGTACTACCACTCCGGGTCAGAGTGGACCTGGGAGCAGATGCAATTAAAGGGTGGCTCCACACTCCTAAAAGCCTGCAAGCTGGCCCTCACCATCGGATTTAAGGCCATATCCAGGACCAGTGCTTAATCAGAGAAAACTGATGCCAAAAACGATTCTTTCACATATTTTTGTTTGTTTAAAATTTACTTTCCATTCCATTAATGATACAATGTTAAATAGTGATTTTAGGCTATGAGTAAAACTAAAATCTATAGACCATCCCCCACAAGTGTATTTTTTACGTTTGCGAAAATACATATATTACATTTGTTTGTTTTTTGGTTTTTGGTTTGTTTGTTTTTTTGTTTTGTTTTTTGTTTTTTGTTTTTTTTTACGGTTATCTGAAAAAAAAGAAAGCAAAAGAAAGACAACTATGTAACTATATATTTAGAGATTTTAAAAGAATCGGAATTGGTAATTGTATCTGAATCGGGAAAATTTTTGGAATCGTCCCAACACTAGTAGCAATATATTTTGTTTGAAATAAATTAATGTTTAAAAAGTATCGACATGCCATACAAAACCTGAACCAAACGTTATATCTGTCTTCTGAAATATAGATTTAGTCTCCTTTCTTTCTTCGTATTCATCAAGGATGTAAGAGAACGCCATCTTTCTTTGTAAAAATAACAAAATCATAAGAATTAGCAAGACAATCCTGCGAAATAATTGGAATCAAAAGGTAGACTTTTTTCGCAGTATTGCAGGCAATATTCATGCATGACAACATTTTTATAATGAAAACGGTTAAAAAAAATAATAACTGTTAGTCGAATTACAAAGTTCGCTCTAACAGGAAGTATGTTTGATGTTTGTGGTTTCTTTTTAGCCGACCGGAAGTGACGAACGAGAATCATGATAAACGCTGAAAATATCAATCGTGTAACGAAATAAAACGCTGAGAACGTTTATGCATTTCTCAGGAAAGAGAGTTTGAAAACGGGATAAATAGGTTTTCTTTTTTAAAAAAAATATTACATTACAGAAACGTGATTTTGTATAG
>NC_136509.1:89666263-89686263 GCF_053919585.1 Euprymna scolopes
CCGTGTTGTAATCAAGGAACAATCCTGTGGTATTATATACCAAAGATGAAAAGCTCTTTGAAAGACACTCTTTGCATGGAAATTCTATTTGGGTATTAGTAGTTATGGAATATAGGAGAGTTCTTGCTTTGGATGTTTTACAGCGTTGTTACATTTTTAACACTCGAACCCAACACGTTGAATCTGAGACAGCCCCAAGGACAGAAACAAAAGGGAGAAGTTCGACTTGGCATTTATTGCCAGTGCTTTCCAACAACGCATTGTTTTGTTTTTTTGTTTTTTTTTACCATTCCCTTCACACTCACATGTGCTTAATAAACCCTGCCGTCTCGACACAGGCTTAAAAGTTTCTCTCACGGCGTCACCTGGCCACACGTCCATATCACGCTGGCGCCTGATTTTTTTTCTGGTCCTTCCACGTGGTGCATTTTGCTCTCTGTTTTCCCCCATTTTGTCCTCGTTGTGACGTCACTTCGCGCACTGTTTCAATCATTTGCATATGTGTTATACGGCAACTGGGGACCAGAGGTTGAAGGTCAATTGAGTACCTACCATGAAGTATTTGATATTGAACGTGAAGACGACCGTGTTGTAATCAAGTAACAGTCATGTGGCATCGTATACCGAAGATGAAAAGTTTTTCGAAAGACACTGTGCATAGAAATTCTATTTTCAAAAGGGGGCAAAATGAAAAAAAAGCAGAGAGAAAAATGCACCACGTGGAAGGACCAGAAAAAAAAATTGGGTGCCGGCATGATATGGACGTGTGGCCAGGTGACGGCGTGAGAAACTTTTACGCCCGTGTCCAGACGTCAGGGTTTGTTAAGCATGTGTTGGTGTGAAGGAAACTTTAAAAATCAATGCATTGTTGGAAAGTACCGGCAATAAATGCCAAGTCCAATTCTTCCTTTTGTTTCTTTCCTTGTGACTGTCCCAGATACAACGTGTCTGTCTGTCTATCTGTGTACATTTCCCTACACAATAACTCCGTCAACTTTCAGTCTACAGACTCGAAATTTGATATACAGGATAGGGAAATTTTGGAAAATCTTTGTAATCAGGTTTCGACCAGAAACTTAGCTGTTAAAGGGTCAAAGTTCAACGATTTGACCTTTGAGAACTATACCAAACTCCTCCGCAATTTTTGGTATAAACATTTGAAATTGGACATGGATCTAACTTAGTAACTTGATTTGAGCCCAAAACAATAAGTGCTAATCGTTCATAATAGGGGTCAAAGTTTTTTTTTTTTTTAAATAACCTCTGCGGTCTTTACTAAATTACTAAATACAATTTCTGGTCTAAACATTTGAAATTTTGCATAAAAAGTATTCAGAGATAGAGCAAGCTTTTTAATCGGTTTAGGTCGAAAATTTGAGCTACGAATATATAAATGTATGTATGTATGCATGTCTGCCTAAAACTTTCGGAAGAGGCGACGGTGTTTCACAAGATCAGTATCGTTTTGAAGATCGACCCTTCAGACGGCAAATACCGAAAAATTGGCTAAACATATTAATTTCTTCACCCTCACATGGGCACTTTTCTACAGGGGGGTCGCTTTTTTCGCAGATATTTTCAAAAGTCATCCCCTCTTTTCGATTGTCTAGCCTTAATTTAAACCTACGTCACTTCTGGTTCGACAGTGGTCGTAACAGCAAAGACGTCACTTTTTCCCCGTTATTTTCCTTCTTCGTGGTACATGTTCTTCTTACTACCACTTTTTTTTTTGCTCAACACACACCTCCAAACACCCGGGCAACGCCGGACACCCATGCTAGTATATATATATATATATATATATATATATATATATATATATATATATATAAAGATAGAGAATAAATGACAAAAGATATATTAAAAATTCATTATGTTGACCATCTTATAATTTATTCCTTTAATTTAGTTGACTGATACAATTCTTGGCAGTATCTGTTTCGTAAGGCAGAATCAACTACTTAATTATTATATCAATCAGTGAATCTATTATGTCCTTATAGATTCACTGATCGATATAATAATTAAGTGATTTATTTTGCGCTACGAAACAGATACTAGCAAGAACTGTATAAGTTAACTGAATTAAAGGAATAAATTATAAGAGGGTCAACATCATGAATTTTGGAATATAACTTTTTGTCATTCATTCTCTATATTGCTCTGTAATTACATTGAGCTTCTTATATAAGGATATATATCTAATAAGAAAACATATTTCTACAGAAATATATATATATATATATATAAAGATAGATAGATAGATAGATAGATATATATACATATATCTATACCTATACCAACGCATATAAATATATACGTACATTGTAGTTTATTCATTTTTTTTTTAATTATAGATGAAATAGTTATTCAAGCATGCGTGCTAAGTTGTATCTACGGCTCATCAGCGCGGTTGCCTATACCAGGAATCGCACCCACGACTACAAAGATTTTAGTTGAGATTGTATATACACATATTTATAGGTATCATTTATATATATATATATATATATATATATATATATATATATATATATATATATATATATATATATATATATATATATATAGTAGAACGATAAAATTGTTGTTCTAGAAATGACGCATATTTACGTTGGATTGAAACTTGATTGGCTAACTAAAATCTCAATAGAAGATGCGTATATAAAAACGACAAACAACCACAAAATTCGCGCATAAGCCTGAAGAGTCCTAGAGTGGATGAAACGCGGAATATTCAGTGTAGCTTAATCGCCATATATATTTTATAACTTACTATATATATATATATATATATATATATGATGATTGCAACGTCTTGTCAGACGAGTGCCACTCCCTCAGACATTTAAAATCCATGAGCCCAAATGTCTGAGGGAGTATCTATGCAAATATGATGTTACAGAGTCTTAGCTTTGTACGACAGCTAAGTCTCTCTCTCGGGTCAAAATGCTGAGATCCAGCAACAAGCAAGAGCAAGATAGCCAGCAACAAATTAAACTGCAAACCAGCTTAATGCGGGTACTGGTCTTCCCCTTTATGGTTTTTTAAATCAGTGATTTGCTTCTCCTAGAAAGGTTGCCTTCACCACGTCTTACGGGAGCCCTCTCTACCCCAATACACATATACACACACACACACACAAATATACACGGTGCTAGTTGGCCGTTGACCCAGAAAAAGAGTTCATTCGCCCTTTGGGAGGTCTTGTTTTTAATCCTTCAGGGAGACTAGCCGCCCTCCTCACCAAACAATCTGGTGGGGGAACCAGTTTAGTCGCCGGTGACCCGACCATGAGGCAGGTAGTACTGGGTTACATGGTACCAGTAGCATATGACATATATGCGCAAGCGTACAAGGACACTCTAATTCGACTTATGCCTTCTAAGTTTAATTTTTTTCAATTTTGACCCTTTAGCAGCTATTTTTACCGGCTAAAGACCAATAAAACAACGGTCCACAAAAATTCAATCATTTATCCCGCGTCGTACCGGTCTGCGGTTATTGCGTCACGGAGGCGATGCAGTTTTAAAAAGTGGAGATAGACCGACAGTGTGAGTTTTATATATTAGATTGCAGCTGTCTTTTTTTGTTGTTGTTGTTGTTGTCACCCCCCCCCCCACTCGAAATAATCCTAATACGGCGAGGATCTGTGTTACTTTGGCCGATTCCTTTTATCGGCAAATGTTTCCAACAATTTAAACATCAATTACAATAGACAGTTTTCACGACTTGCCACATTGCTTCCGGCGCATTAAATACCTTCACCGATCGTTTGATCCTTGAAAAAGGCATCTTCGAAATAAAGCACGAATTCCCGATTCTTCGCATGCACGATCCTAACATGTCCAACAATGGGACCTAGAACCAAACTGGGGGAAGCAAGCGTAACAGAATTAAAGGGATCAACGGAGAAGATAGAGACAATAAGAAGGATTGTTTTTAAAAAAAAATTTTAAGGGGCGCCAAAAATATCGAAGATAAAAGATAATAAGAACTAAATCTGCGAAATAGTTTGAAAAATTAAAGGAATGTGGAGAGAAGTGAAGAAATAAAAAAACAAAAAGGTGAAAGAAAGAAATTTATAGACAAACAAAAATATAGAAAAACATTAGCTTCAAAAGAGAGAGATTTATAGACAGATTATGGGGAGGATCCATATTTTGACTAGCTTCTGGAATTGACCTTTACTCCTGATCCGAAATGGAACACGTACATCAAGTATGTTGCCAAGGTCGCTGTAAAAATGGTAGGATCCTTCTGCCGCTCCAGAAGATATCTCACTGCTGATGCAATTCTCTATCTATATAAAAGCCAGATACGTCCAAGGATGGAGTACTGCTGTCACATCTGGACAGGAGCTGCTAAAAACAGCCTATCCTGCCCTGTCAGAGTACAAAATAGACTTCGTGGTTTAGTGAGGGATGCCCTTTTCTCTTCCCTGCAACCTCTCTCCCACAGAAGAGACGTTGCGAGCCTGTTTTTGTTTTATCGTTACTTCTATAGCAAGTGCTCGTCTGAGCTCCAATCTCTGGTCGCCCCCCCCCCCCGCCAATCTTTCACGATAAACACCCGTCTAGCTGAAACCACTGTCAATAATTTTCCCCACTCTTTATCTGTGCCAAAATCAAAACGTAGATTCCATGAACAAAGCTTCTTTCTTAGAAGTGCACGCCTGTAGAACTCTCTTCCGTTTGCCTGTTTCCCACCTGACTACAACCTGGACAAGCCTAACATAAACAAATCTCTGATTAACCGCCCCCTTAAGTAAGACATTTTATCAGATCTCCAATACTAACGATTACTACGATACTATCCCATTGATTACTGTACACGCAAAAGCCCTTATCCCCGAGTGGCTTCCGGGCCTTGATAAATGGTGACTACCATGTAAAAAAAAGAGATAAAATGATATAATGTATCGGAATTTTGATAATCTATATATTAATACTGTAGTATTTTAAACCTACGTACGTACGTACGTACGTACGTACTTACGTACGAACGTGTGTCACGGGTTCCAGATTATAAATTATTCGATCGGGAAATCCTATTTATTAAAACGGAGTACAGAAGGCGGCAACATACGACGAACATTAAATTAGTATATAGATACGCTAATTTAAAGTTTGCAGTAGGCTACCGCTCTCCACCCTCCCCTCCAATAAATAGGATCTCCCGACCACCGATGACGCAATGCAAAAATAAAAATTAAATTAGAATAAATGATGTCGCTTTTGGATCCTATGTGAAACTAAAATATACCTTCTTGGTCTAATGGCTAGAATCCAAGGGTAGTATCTGTTCTGTCTGCGGATAATATAATGTCACAGACTCCTATAAGGACATTGGATATAAACCGTAAAACCAGATATATTCTGACAATACGTTAATAAGATTACTTAGATAAATACTTTTACAGTTTTAACAAAAGGGTCCCAATAATATCGCGGGGTTTACATTCACGCCGAACGTCCACAGCAATATATTGCATACGAAAGGTGCCGCTGTAAAATTTCCACGGGTCCCTCTAAATAAAACAACAGATATATGTATGTGTGTAAATATTAAACCGATAAACTCTTAAACTACTTGTCACATTACACTGAAATTAACAGGAAACAGTAACCATGCTCAAACGATTATAACAAGTGAAATCTTTGTTTGGATAGATGAATACTACGTACAGAAATATGTCGGCAAGTTGAAATCCAAAATGCTCATTTCAACTTGTCAAAATATCTTATTAGTTTTACGCATGTGCAACGTCAATCATACCTTGAAGTGGTTTTAATTTTAAATCTTTTTATCTACCTGTCGAGTTAGCTGAAATGTAGGAAACTCGGCTGAAGCGCTAAATGTTTTGGTTTCGATTCAAGTCACTTTTTAATCTTTAAAATCAGTAGTATGTATTAGGTACAATATAATATTCAATAGAGAATTGGCTCTGTAATAATAAATGTGAAATATGCTTTAATTAAAGTATTCTACGGTCGGGCAACATCGACACCCACCTCCGTTCGTTTTAAATATAAAACAATCAATGAGTTTGTACTCTCTGTTCTATTTAATTTATATATATATATATATATATATATATATATATATATATATATATATATATATATATATATGTATATATATATATATATATGTATATATATATTTTCAATAAAAATAACCTAAAGTTATCCCACAGCTACTGCGAAAATTTAGAGATGATAATTAAAGCACATATTTTTTTTTACAAGGTAGTCACCACTTATCAAGAACCAGAAGCCTCTCGGAGATAAGGGTTATTGCGTGTACAGTAATCAATGGGGTAGCATCGTAGTAATCGTTAGTATTGGAGCTTTGAAAAATTGTCTTACTTAAGGAGGCGGTTCATCAGGAATTTGTTTATGTATGACTTGAATACATCCAAGTTGTAGTCAGGTGGGAAACAGGCAAACGGAAGAGAGTTCCATAGACATGCACTTCTAAGAAAGAAGCTTTTTTCATGGGATCTGCGTTTTGGTTTTGGCACAGATAAAGAGTGGGAAAAATGTTGGGCAGTGGGTTCAGCTAGACGGGTGTTTTTCGTGAAAGATTGGCGAGGGGGATCAGAGATTGGAGCTCAGACGAGCATTTGCCATGGAAGTAATGATAAAACAAAGACAGGCTCGCAACGTCTCTTCTGTGGGAGAGAAGTTGCAGGGAAGAGAAAAGGGCATCGCCCACTAAGCCACGAAGCCTATTTTGTACTCTGTCAAGGCAGGATAGGCTGTTTTTAGCAGCTCCAGTCCAGATGTGATAGCAGTACCCCATCCTTGGACGTACTTGGCTTTTATACAGATAGAGAATTGCATCAGCAGTGAGATATCTTCTGGAGCGGTAGAAGGATCCTACCATTTTTACAGCGACCTTTGCAACAGACTTGATGTACGTGTTCCATTTCAAATCAGGAGTAAAGGTCAAACCCAGAAGCTTGTCAACACATGGGTCTTCCCCTAGACGAGAACCATCCATTTCAATTGGTGACAGATGGGGATCAGAGCGTTGATGATGTAAAGATAGGAGCTAGGTTTTAGATGCATTAAAAGTAACCAGCCACCTCTTCCCCCACTGTACCACGCGCTTAAGATCAGAGAAGAGCGAATCAGAGAGAACTTTGTCATTTACGGCCTTTGATGTGTTGTCATGGATGGTCGTGTCATCAGCATAGATGTCAACGAATGATTTAAGTATGTCTTATGGGAGATCATTGATGTAGATCAGGAAGAGAGTTGGGACTCCAGCATTAATACTGTGGGCCACTGATTTCTGCACATCAACCACTACTCTTATGAGCCTATCAGAGCGAAATGATTTAATGATTAAGAAAACATTTCCATTTATACCGTAGCTGGAAATCTTGTGAAGTAGTTCTTGGCAAATAGTTTGCCCTTTAATAATATAATAGCAAAATATCAAATAAAAGCAATGAAAACAACAATAAAATAAACGATAAAAAATGGACATCCTCGCAAAAATAAAACTAACACAAAGAACACATATGTAGAAATAATAATAATAATAATAATAATAATAATAATAATAATAATGATAATAATAACCCGACAACAACAACCATAGTAGAAATCAAAATAAAAATATTAATAATGAACAAGATAAATGCAACTGTAGATCCCGCACATTTTGCCCACTTCAAAACAAATGTCTAACTAAAAGCATAGTTTACCAAACCACAATATTTGCGAAAGAAACTGCGAATAATAAGAAATATTACGTAGGTATGACTTCCTTAGATTTCCAAACACGATATTATGACCACAAAAGTACGTTCAAAAATAAAAAACACCGAATGAAAACAACACTAGCAAACGAATACTGGGAACTCAAAAAAAGCGGACGTTCGCCGGTAGTCGAATGGAATATAGTAAGACAAGCAAACACATGTAAAGATCCAGACGATCCATGTAAATTATGCCTTCATGAAAAATTTGCTATCCTATACTTAAAAGAACCCCAACATCTATTAAACTGTAGGAGAGAAATAGTGAACAACTGTGTACACAGGATAACAGGATATACTTTATTCTAGGATAGCGATACAAAATAATTTTAAAATTAACAATTACAATAGAAAATAAATAAATAAAATAAACACACATATACATAAATTATCATATATATATATATATATATATATATATATATATATATATATATATATATAAACTAACATAATAAAAAGAACACATTTAACTACACCTAGGTTTAAAATAGATCAAATCACTAGATATCTACACTTCCCGCCAAAAAAAAGCACGCACAAAAGAAAGGGGTGAACTCAAGGTCAACTGGGCCTTTGTCCTGTAGGTGCCTGCCCATTGGCTAATTAGGAAAGGGCGGTGGAAACTAGGAATCTGATTGGCTAACTGAAAACTCAATAGAAGGTGCGTATATAAAAACGCGAGACAAGCACAATTCTTCGCATAAGCCTGACGAATCCTAGCGTGGATGAGACGCGGAATATTCTGTGTAACTTAATTTTCATATATATTTTTATAACTTACTATATCTATCTATCTATCTATCTATCTATATATATATATATATATATATATATATTTATAACTTACTATATATATATATATATATATACATTTTTATAACTTACTATATATATATATATATATATATATATATATATTATTTGGTTTATTTGGACTATTCTTCTCATCTTCATAATATTTTTGTCGATTAAACCTCCGACCTTCTTTATGTATATTCTGTCAAACTCGAGAATTTTTTCTGCACATGGCGCAGTTGATAAAGTTGCTGGTGTAATTCAACTGAAAGTTACACTCTTCTAAAGGTTAAAGGTCCAAGTCTCAGCGCGAGCGACATTAAAAAAACACAACTGGTAATTACTTTCTACCTGGTCATAACTGAGTTTTCTTTTAATGATTTGGAACTCATTCCATTTGTGATTTTTTTTCCAAGGAATTCTACCTTTTGGATCATTTTGGACCATTTGGAACTTACCTGTTGGATTGGAAATTTTTAATTCGACCGTGTTTGGATTTTACCATTCTTGGATTTTTTACCCTTCACCGGACTATCCATTCATGTGAAATCTTTTTATCATTTTTCTTTTACCTCCTATTCCCCTTACCTCACCCTTTTTTAACCAAGTAAGATCTGTGACTTACTTGTAGTTTCATTAAATACTTTTAAATGCAAAATCCGATCCTGCATTTTGCTAATTCCTGCTCTCTGATGAGAAGGAGAGTATTTCTTCGAAACTCCGCGGATTAAGGACTATCCACTTATCTTGTGCTTCCTTTTTAAAATTAAATAAGTTTTTAACTCTTTTTCAAGATGTCTTTTAACATGTTTTATTAATCATTTGTTCATATTATAAGCTCTGTTTCCTTTTCGGTTTTATTGAGCTTTTACATCTGGTTGAGATTACTTTACTTGTAAATATTAACTCTTTAATATTTATAATATATTTTAAGTTTACCATTTTGATTACCTTGGTAAACTTATTGTAATTTATATATATATATATATATATATATATATATATATATATATATATATATATATATATATATATATATATATATATATTACTATTTAAATGTACGTAGAATGACATTTTATTATTTTATTTCGTGGAATGTCTACAATCGTATGTTAGCAATGATGGGAAACATTTGATGGGTTCAATAGTTAAGACTGAGTGAAAATAAAATGGCGCTCTGCGTACATTTATATATAAAAAAACAATTTTATATGTTTTTATTTATTTATTTAATTGTTATTGAATTTTTTTTTTTTTTTTTTTTTTTTTTTGACCAGCAACTATTCCAGATCATTTTGGGGCGCCCTGTGTAATAGCGTTATGCAATGTTACGTGTTGACGTTGCGATTTTTCATTGGTTGATCAAGCACGCTTCCCTATAGACATGTTCTTGAATTGAATAAATTTAAGAAGAGGATAAAGGAGACTTTGAGTTTAATGTCGACAGCACCGTCTGTTTAGTATTCCTTATTGTGTCCCTTAGTCCTTGTTATGGCCCTGTTTAAGAGATTACAAGGAAAACAGAACAGTGGAATAGAGTAACAAAATGTATTAACGAACATACAAAAGTGAGGGCTGTTTCTCTAGCCGATGAGAACCTTAGTTAGTCCACCAGATATCGACTCCCGCCTCATGACTTTGTCTTCCTGTATTTATTGTGTATGGATTTGTTCATTCGTGGATAACACAGATAGTTCCGCCACAACAAGTCCTCAAATTCCATGAGCGATGTTTCTAAGAAATAAAGAAGTATTGCTGTTCTTGTGGATCGAAAAATATTCTTAGAACACTTATCATTGGCTAGTTTTTACCTTACATCAAGTGGCTTTGTGCCTTGTTCTGAGACGATTTCCAAAAGACATTAATGAATGAATGTGGTTAAGAAATTAAAGAACGCTATAAAGAATGGACAGTGGGAATGAAAGAATGTCATAAGCGAAAAGAAAGGGCGTTTTAAAAGAATAAAATTATATCTATACTTAGAAAGAATAGAAAGTGAATCTACCACAATACCAGGGTATTGCTTCTCAACTGACTAGAACATAGTCATTTTCAAGACCAATGTTAACAAATTCTTGTTGAGTTGTCCTCTTTAAAATCTATATATCTATAAAAGTGAGTATGTGTGAGGATAATTCTAAACCTATATACACAACCAATTTTTTTATCTACAAACTTGAAATTTGGTAAATAGGTTATTCAGACATGTGAAAAACATTTTAATCGGTTTTTCATCCGAAAAAAAAGGCCGTGAAGGGGTAAAAATAAAAAAAAATGGTACGTGGGGGAGGTCATCGGGTTTTTATCTGTTTGTTAACTGTTTCACGAATGCACATGCGTGAATCGTTCAGATGACAGATAATACATATGTTAAGAATATGTAGGTTAGAAAACACTTTTTAAAGAATGTGCCAAGCTGGTCTAATGGTTATCGTACTGGAATCTCTGTCTTTTGTGTTTTTGTTTCAATCTCGGCTCGAGTATTTTTTTTTTTACTTACAAGAAGTCAACTGTTTAGAAAAAACATAATACTCGCATGCACATGTCTCAATTTATATATATATATATATATATATATATATATATATATATATATATATATATATATATATATATATATATATAATGACCGTGCTAAATTCGTGTTCTTTCCTTTTTAAAGTTACAAAATTTCAATTTTTCTGATGGGTCAACACGAAAAAAAATCAGTATTGATGTAATAATTATGAATTGTTTCTGCGTTACGAAGCAGGTGCCGTAAAAAAATTGGAAATTTTGACATAATGAAACAAATAAATGGTAAGATGAATAACATCTTGGAATTTGAAATATATCTTTTTTTAATATACTAACACATGCGAAACTATATTTGGGTTTTAGCCGGAGAAAATTTGTGAAAAAGTGGGAAAATTCAAAAAGTGAGATTTGCTAGGTGAAGATCGAACGATGGCATTACGAATATGCATGCATAACGTAATAGCTATTTGATCATGTTTTAATTTTTAGCTTTGCAGAAAACATGTCTTGAGAGCTCAGGCATTTACGTCAAAGGAAAAAGTTAAAGCGTCTAAATCATTTTCCTTTCATCATAGATGTCGCTAGAAGCCTTCTATTTCTCTCCTTGGACTTCTAAATTTGGAATCCCCTCCCTGCTTTCTGTTTCTCTGACTGTACTAAAATGCGTAAGTTTAAATGTAATGTGAACAGACATCTTGCTCATTTCCTTCCATTATACTCTGTGGTCATGGTCCTAAGTAGTAGCCCCATACGTCCAAGTGACCATATGTCTTTTTCGAGGTGGACAAAAACATTTTTAAATAAAAATAAAAGATTTTTATATATTATTTATTTTTTATTGGTAATTTTATTTTTTAGATGAGTAATTTATTTATTTATTTGCGGACTCATCTTCTTCTTCTTCTTCTTCTTGTTGTTGTTGTTGTTGTTGTTGTTGTTGTTGTTGTTGTTGTTGTTGTTGTTGTTGTTGTTCGGGGTCCGTGACGCAGTGGATGCAGGCGTTGGGTCTCTACAGTTTCCAGGTGAGCATTTTCTGAAGATAGCGGTTTCAATCCTACCCTAAAGCAGGCCAGACGATTAGTTGGCCAAAACGTGGTGAGGCCACAACAAATATGAAAGGTGGTAATTACTGGGGATACAGTTACAATACTCAGTCTTTCTATCAACTGAAGAAGGACGTAGGATGAATTGATCGAGACGTGGTGAAACAACAACAACTATAAAGATGAGGATAACAGTTCGCAAATAAATAAATAAATAAATAAAAACATTTTTGTTCTAAAGAACATGAAGCAACGGTAAAGTAAAAAAGAAAATGGCTATTCAGAATAAACGAGTGACATTGTAGAACGAAAGCTATCGATTACGAACGTCGATAATCCGACTTGCTTCTTATTGCGTATAAGATTTGCAGACGTTATTAAAGAAGATGATATACGTGCACATGTGTAAGTATTTAATCCAAGAGAATTCAATCTGTTTACCATATTTAGCAAATATCCGCTCGACAATACAAATATAAAAAAAATGGTGAGAGCAAAGAAATGTAAAATAGACGCGGGAAATGGAGAAACATGATTTGCGTAATAGAGTCATAACACAGATGTCGCCGTTCGAAAGAGAGAAGTAAAACAGAGAAAAACTTAGAGAGAGGGAGGGGGGATCAAACAATGGCGGAAAGAGGGTGAGGGGGGGAGGTTAAACTAGCATTGAAAATCACAGAGTTTTCAACAATGGAAAGGAGAGTATAATAGTATACAACAACAAAAAAAAAGGGAATTGGGGGTATATGTAAAATTAAATGAATAAAACGCTAAAGAAAGTTAGGTAAAAGCCCTAACTTTTAAGATTACCACGCGATTGAAAAGAGAGTCACACTTTTTAAAATCCCTTTTGGTGTAAACATGTTCACGAAACAATAGATGTAAAACGCCGGTAATTTTTTTTTCTTTCTCTCTCTCTCTCTCTCTCTCTCTCTCTCTCTCTCTCTCTCTCTCTCTCTTTCTCTCTCTCTCTCTCTCTTTCTCTCTCTCTCTTTAACTGCTTCAAAACATTTTCCTAAACAATTTTACAAACGTTTGATTCTAAGAAAATCTTTAAAAAAAAAAAGATAAATAAATAAATAAATAAACATGTCCAAAATAATAAAAAAAGAAAAGAAAAGAAAATTAAACAGAAATTTACGACGCACGATTCCGAAGATGCATTGATACAAAATCCTTCTTTCTCGAACATAACGTCTTTCCTTTCGGCGACGTATTGTTTCGTCAGCGTGTCGTGCAACCCTTGCTTACAAAAGTTTATCATGCTCTCTATCTGTCTTTTTCTCCTCCCCCTTCTTTCTTCCACCCCCCCTCCCCCCAATTTTAAGGGCCTGTCCCTTCTTTTTAGGCCTTTTACGTTGGCGCCTTATTAAGACGCGCGAGGACGCAAGCTTTTAATTATGGTGCTTGTCGGCTGGATTAATGTCAATTGAATAGGGTTTTCCCGCCTTCCGGTAGCAATGAACACTAAATTAAAAACAAAATGGCTGCTTTATTGTTTTAATAGTGATGAACAAAGATCGGAACTGTGATGAGGAATTCGTGTTTATCAATGCGTGAGCAAACAAATGCCAATGATGTAAATAAATATTCAAATCAATTCACATGCACGAGTAAATATATATATATATATATATATATATATATATATATATATATATATATATACATGAATATATATATATACATAAATATATATATATACATAAATAAATATATATATATATATATATATATATATATATATATATATATATATATATATATATATCTGTAGAAATACATTTTTTCATAATATATAACAACCCTTATTTAAGAAGCTCAATGTAATTACGGAGCAATATATTGAATAAATGACAAAAAACAATATTCCAAATTCATGATGCTGGCCATCTTATAATTTATTACTTTAATTTAGTTGACATTGTTGAATTGTAAATGTCAACTGAATTAAAGGAATAAATTATAAGATGGTCAACATCATGAATTTTGTTTGGAATATAGTTATTTGTCATTTATTCACTATATATATATATATATATATATATATATATATATATATATATATATATATATATATATATATATATATATTACACAGTTATATTTTTTGGAAAAGAGGAGTCCAGCAGAGTGCTCTATTGTAAGGAAAAAATTCTGAAAATAAGAGTGTATTATTTATATTTCTTATTTACATAAATTTTTATATGAGATAAGTCATCGGTACCATCGGTTTCAAATCTGATAATCATCTTAGATACCCATATCAAGCTCTCTTCGGCGGATAGCCATCTGTTTTCTAACTGGAATTGGAACCGTGTGGGTATCTTAGATGGTCCCCTATTATGAGGTTTGAAACCGACGTTATCGATGATTTATATAAACTTTTTGTAAGCAAAATAATATTGCATGTTGTATCCACGTGTATTCTTTTTGGTATATATATAAATATGTATGAATAAAAATCAATACGAAAAATATATAAATGTTTATATATTTTCTATATTTATTTCCTATGAGTGGACGTGTAGGAATACAAAATGTCTTTCGAAAAAAAAGAAGACCACAGGATCAGTTGAAAATCAGTGATTTTAGAAGAAACATTTTCGATTTGTTTTTCGAAACACGTTTTGTATTCCTTCACGTCAACACATAGGAAATAAATACAGAAAAGATATAAACATCTATATATTTTTCGTAATGATTTTTTATCCATATATATATATATATATATATATATATATATATATATATATATATATATATATATATATACACACACACTCCTGATCTAAAATGGAACACGTACATCAAATCGATTGCCAAGGTCGCTGGAAAAATGGTGGGATCCTTCTATCGATCCATGCAATTCTTTACCTATATAAGAGCCAGATACGTCCAAGGAATTAGTATTGTTGCCACATCTGGGCAGGAGCTGCTAGAAAGATCTTTTACTGCCTTTATAGATTCAAAATAGACTTCGTCGCCTAGCCTTATCTCTTCCTTGCAACCTATTTCTCACAGAAGTGACGTTGCGAGCTTGTCTCTGCTTTATCGTTATTTTTATGGCAAGTGCTCGTCTGATCTCCAATCCATGGTTTCTCCTCGCCAAACATTCACGAGAAACACTCGTCTAACTGTAAAGACTATCAATAATTCCCCCCATTCTTTATCCGTGCCTAAACCCAAACGTTGATTCCATGAACAAAGATTCTTTCTTAGAACTGCACACCTGTGGAACTTCTTCTGTTTCCCTGCTTTCCAGCTGGCTACAATATAGTCGTCTTCAAGTCCAATGTAAACAAATTCTTGATGAGCCGTTCCCCTTGAGTAATCCCATTTACCAAATTTACACTGCTAACGATTACTATATTGTCCCATTGACTACTGTACACTCTTTAACCCTTATCCTCAAGTGGCCTCTGGACCTTGATAAGTGGTGACTTCTTGGTAAAACAATATATATATATATATATATATATATATAAGTCACTTTGAGTATATGTGTGTGAAAGAGAGAAAGCGTTCCCTATGGACTTCGAAATGGCTGGCCCGATTTTAATTAAATTTCACACAAATATAATTTATGTGTCTGGGAATGTTCTTAAATGAACATTGTATCGGAATGACTCTTATAAGTACCAAAAATTGTTAACCTATAATCAAAAAATCCAATTAAAGAAGGAACAAACCTATTTTCAATAAGGTTGACGTTTTATAAAGCTTAACATCAAAAGTTTATTTGAGACGTTTTATCGCCGCACAAGCAGATACACTAGAAGGGAGACCCGATGTTGCCCGGGACTGAATGAGGATCAATGAGGATCTATAGCTTAGATAAATACTTTTGCAGTTTTAACAAAAGAGCTGCATTAATATCAGAGCGCCTACGTTTACGCTGAACATCTACAGAATGCCAACATCAATATATTACATATTCATATATCTCATGTAGAATTTCCACAGGTCCTGCTAGTAATAATTAAATTGTGAACAGACAATGAGACAAATTTATTATACAACAAGATTCAAGCAAGCAATGACGCGCCCGGGCAGTCCGTAGAATTTTATAATTATTAAGATATATATATCCGAACTAAGTAAGTTTTATTTAGTCTTTCATTACTATGTTTGTGTATATCTTCTCCAAAATAGGCATTTCTTTTCTTTTTCTTTAATTTTTCCTAATAATTGAGCTTTCCACTCTCTCAAACTGACTTTACACATAATAAATCTGACCTGTCTTTTTAAATTATGTATGTATGTTTGTATGTCTGACTAATACTTTCGACAGAGGCGACGCGTTTTCACAAGATTGGTATCATTTTGAAGCTCGACCCTTCGGGCGACAAATATCGAAAAATTAGCTAAAAACATTAATTCCTTCACCCTCAACAAGGCACTTTTCTACAGGGAGGGATCGCTTTTTTCGCTGATATTTTCGAAAGTCATCCCTTCTTTTCGATTGACTAGCCTTGATTTAAACCTTTACCACTTCCGGTTTGGTGATGGACGCAATGACAAAGACGTCACTTTTTTTCACTTACTTTTCCTCCTTCGCGATACGGTTTCGAGCCTGCCTGCCTACTATCAACACACACCTCCAAAGACCCGGGCAACGTTGGGCACCCAGGCTATTTACATATTTAAGCAGAAACTAGATTCGGTATCCAGTACTTTTTTAAGAAAGTGTTGTTTTATAAACATTGCGTTTTTTCATGATATAGAAAAATCTCACTAGAATTATTCGCACGGGGCCGTGGTACACTGGATAGAGTAATTGGAAAATTTTAATTGTAGAAGTGATATCCTTCTGAAGGTTCAATTCTCGGTGTGGACGACAAAAAAATACAATTGGGAATTATTTAGGACTGAACGAGCGCATACTACCCTCGTGAAATAAATAATGGGTTCCGTTTGAAATTCCGTGCAGATTCCCGAGCTCGACAGAAACAGTCCCAGGTTCGACAATATACACCTGAAGAAGGTCGGCGGTTACATTGACAGAAACTTTATAAAAATGATACTAAAGCTAAGAATCCAAACCACAGGTCCCGCTATTTTATATGTAATATATCGATGTTGACATTCTGTAGATGTTCAATGTAAATGGAGACGCTCTGGTATTATTGTAGCTCTTTTGTTAAAACTGCAAAAGTATTTATCTGAGCTAGCATGAACGCCCGGCAAAGCCCGGCCGTAAAGTACGCTTAAATATGATATTTTAATTCTTGCATATATTAATATAAAGTTAATGTTCTATCGATTTTTATATATTATAAAGTTGCAGTTTCAAAAATAAAAATAAATATATCAATATTACTTGGGTGTATTAGCTTGAATCGAAACCGAAATAAAAACTTATATATATATATATATATATATATATATATATATATATATATATATATATATAAGAACAAGTAGTTAATAAAACATGTTAAAACACACTTTGTAAAAGAGTTAAAAACATTTCATTTTAAAAAGGAAGCACAAAATAATTGGATAGTCCTTAATACGCGGAGTTTCGAAGAAATACTTTCTTTCTCATCATCAATGCGGGATCGGATTTTGCTTGCAAAAGTATTTAATGAAACTACAAGTAAGTAATAGATCTTACTTGGTAAAAAAAATAGTGAAGCAGAAGGAATAGGGTGAAGAAAAGGGTGATTTCACGTGAATGGATGGTTTGGTGAAGGGTAAAATATCCAATGACGGTAAAATCTAAAGAAGTTGATTAAATTTCCATTTCCACAAATAAAATCCATATATATATATATATATATATATATATATATATATATATATATATATATATATATATATATATAACTTCAGTTCCTTCAGTCATAATCGAAACCAAAATTAAAACTTTTGAAGAATTCTTGATAAAATTATTTATAAAAGAAAAACAGATTACTGGCACATCAGTTATAATCGAAACCAAAACCAAACCTTATGAAGAATTCTTGGTAAAATTACGTAAAAGTACATAAAAATTAAACGACCCGGATGTAAGCGTGACACACAAAATAACACGCACACGCTATCGTATTAATATATAGATAACCATTTCCCATCCAAAAACTTCCGTAATAGGTTAGTATTTCTTATTCTTATTCTCATTATTATTTTTATCGATTTCGTTTTAATTACATCTAGATGACAACACCACACCGGAAGTGATAAGATTTGCTGAAAGTCGACATTTCCTTTGTCGGATATTTCCGATTTCTTCGCTTGTTAGAAACAGGAAATTTATCAGTTTGAATTAATCAGCATTTCCGCTAAATATATTTTTTCTATTGTTTTCTCATCTAGATTTTGTAAAACAATATAATTAATCACTTTTTATTGATTTTTATTTCTTGCATAAAGAAAGTCAACTTCCGTATACAAAGTGAATCGAAAGCTGATGTTTTAAAAATATTTAAATTTATGCTAATTTTGATGTGTTCCTCTTACTTTAGAAAAGGATGGAGAAATCAACAGTCGAATTTTAGAAATAGTTCTTTGGGGGGTTGTTTGTTTGTTTGTTTGGGGGGGTTGTTTGTTGTTTTTTGGGTTTGAGGGTGTTTGTTTGTTTTTGTTGTTTTTGGGGGTTTTTGAGGGGGTTGCTTGTTTGTTTGTTTGTTTTGGGGGGTTGTTTGTTTGTTTGTTTTTTTGGGGTTTGGGGGGTGTTTGTTTGTTTGTTTGTTTTTCTTTTGTTTTTTGTTTTTTTTGGGGGGGGGGTCCTTTTCACCCCAAATAATGTATAGTGCCAGCTGGAACATAAAAGACTACTATTTGGGATCAGGTCTACATGGGAAATGTAAATAGTTAAACAGCGATATGTTTGTTCACATTACATTTAAACATCAGCATATTAGTGCAGCTAGGGAAGTAGGAAAGGGGGAGGGAATGCCAAAGTGTAGCAACTTGAGGAAATAAACTATTAGCGGGGAAGGCTTTCCAGCATCCAGAGACCTCATAATGAAGTGGTGGGATTTTGCTTCTTGTCGAGTTAGTCGGAAGTATGTATGTCGGGAAGGCAACGTGCTGCGAGTTCATCAAAACACATCCCATACAACCAATTGTAAAACTGGCAAAAGAATGCAACATTGCGGCGATATTTTGATCAATAAATTTTTGTTTAAACCGACATATGTTCATCTGAATTTAAAAGTTAACAACCACAAGAACTTTCTTGCAAACCTCACACCCACCCACCCACCCACACACACACACACACACACACACACACATATATATATATATATATATATATATATATATATATATATATATATATATATATATATATATAAGTGAAAGTGTCTGTCTGTGTGTGTATCGGTTTATCTGTGTGTCTGTGTGTGTACATTTCCCTACGCAATAACTCTGTCAATTTTTAGTCTACAGACTCGAAATTTGATATACAGAGTACTGAGATTTGGGAAAATCGACGTGATCGGTTCTCGGACAGAAATTTGGTCATTAAGGAGTCAAAGTTCAACGATTTGACCTTTGAGAACTCTACCAAACTCCTCCGATAATTTTCGGTCTAAACACTTGAAATTTTAGATATAGGTTTCTTTTACAGAAAGGTCACTCATTCACTCTCTCATCCCAAAATAGCGAACATTTCTGTAAAAGTCTGAGGAAGCTACAGACGGCCAAAAAACGGCCAAGTAGCTGAAACAATAATGTAACTTAGCAGAAAGATACGGTAATAAAAAATAAAACGCATATTTGCTCTACAACTGTGTTGAGCACTTTCTTCAGTTTTTATTAATTACCATTTCCACTAAACTATATATATATATATATATATATATATATATATGAGAAAATTTGAAAACCTGAAAATGTGAAATGAAAGATCA
>NC_136509.1:89691263-89701263 GCF_053919585.1 Euprymna scolopes
GCGCGTAAAAAAAGATGGCCGCCAAAGAATACAATGCATAATACAACTTTTTATATCTCGATAACTACTTATTTCTGCAAAATTTCAATGCGATTTCCGTATTCAGCATAGCCGAAAACCTATAAAAGTTCTGATTTAAAAGAAAATTGTAGAGGTGAACCTAATCTAAAAAAATACCATATTTTTTTATAAGTTTTATTTTTTCCAGTTCATACCTGGCGTTTCCCGGTATTAAATGTAACATTAAATATCTTTTAAAAAAAAATAAAGTAAAATAAAAACAGAAAGTAACTGAGACATATACATGCGAGTATTATGGGCGTTTTTTTTTTTTTCTGAACAGTTCACTTCTTGTAAAGAAGAAAAAAGAAAGTATACTCGAGCTCAGATCGAAACCAAAGTTTAAAGTCAGTGAGTAGAGTACTATAACCATTACGCCGGCTTGACACAATCTTTAAAATGTGTTTTCAAACCTATTTATTCTTAACATAAGGAACCTGTCACGTGAACCATTCACGCATGCGCATTCGTGAAATAGTTGACAAACAGATAAAAATCCCACTACCCCCGAATACCAATTTTTTTTTATTTTGACCCCTTAGCAGCCCTTTTTGCCGGATGAAAACAGATTTAAAAGTTTTCCGCGTGCTTCATTATTCCATATAACAAATTTCAAGCCTGTAGATTAAAAAGTGGTTGAGTATATAGGTTGAGAAGTGCCTCACACGCATACACACACACACACACATTCTCACTTTTATAGATATACTAGCAGGTCACCTGGAATTGCTCGGTAGTAAAATACGCATACATATTATAGTTTAATTAATGCAGATTTCTAATCTATAATATAAATCTCACCTGTCTGTTTAAATGTATGTATGTATGTATGTATGTATGTATGTATGTATGTATGCCTAAAACTTTCGACAGAGGCGACGGATTTTCACGAAATCGGTATCGTTTGGAAGCTTAACTCTTCACCAAAGAACACCTTCAAATGTGCCGAAGATATTCTAATTAGAGGATGGCCTCTTTTGAACATTTTCATTGTGTTTATATCAACTAAATATTTGAACTTTCCTCAATTCAATTAGAGTCCCAAAAGGACTCGATTTTTCCATAATTAAAGGCACCAGAATTCTTGCCGAGAACAATATGAATTACCATGGATCCTTTCAAGGGAAATGTGAACTACTCCACCATAAGGAGTTAAACTACCGGCTCTCTATTTGAGAGGCAAAACTGGCCCACCGTTTTGCAATGCACTATACCAGGACCAATAACTTCTCTTTGCTGTTATAACTGAATACATTTGGAGTTTAAAGGTATGGTTTTCTTAATTTGCGGATTTATTTTGTCTCTGCCAGGGAGTATTGAGTCTGTGAGATTAATTTCTCACAGTTGCAAATGGGAAGAAAAGATGGATATGTGAAGTCGAAGACTAGAATTAGCTGTCTACAGTCGGCGTGTGGTCGAGGACAGAAAGGAAAACACAACCTAGGTGAGATGGACGTGTGGCTCCGCTGTGGCATCGAGAGACTTTTAAGCTAGTATCCAAATGGCGGGGGTTTTGTTAATCTTATGGCAGAGGAAATGAAGAGTTAAAAAAAAAAGCAAGCATTGTTTGGAAAGTGATAGTAATAAGTGCCTTTTGCTGAAACAGAAAGAAAAACGGAGTCGGATTTATTTGTACTTTGTTTGCTTGTAGTTACGACGGTAATTCACGATACAGATAGATAGATAGATAGATAGATAGATAGATAGATAGATAGATAGATAGATAGACTTGTATACAAATATCACCTCATAAAATACCTCTGAAAATATTGTTCACCTTTATTTCTTCGGAGTTCTGCAACAACACGAATCCAAAAATTGCGGCGTTCAATTGTTGTTTTTCTTTCTTTTTTTTCTTCGATTCGTGTTTGTCGAACAAAAAAGAAAACTCCTTAAAGAAGGAAATATTTTACGCCAAAACTAAAGACCTCAAACGACCGCGTGACTCTTGCATAAACATCGACCTCCTTTCTTTTCGGCCGGACAAGACGCAAACAGGCAAAATACTGATCCGCCGAACAATGGCCAGCGTAAATATTGTTATTCTGCCTTTCTTTCTCTTAAATCGAATAAAGAATTCGACAAAACGATAAAATACGGCGCCATTTTGTTTTACTAGAAATCCATGTTTTACAAGGTGGTACGATAAAATTGTCGACTTAGAAAAGACGACATGATTCCATCTCCGTTTAATGAAAACTGGTTTTCTTTTTCTTTTTTTTTATATTGCAGATCATCTAATAGTTTCCCAGTTGTGTACAAATCCAAAGAGCGATATAACCGTGTTATTATGTATAAAAGTGACATACTGTTCAACGTGCGAGATCGGAGATGCGCCGCTGTACAACTCATGCTGTCTATCGATCCAAGTTATAACAACAGGACCATTGCCAGAACCCTCAAAATGCAAATCTGTACTGTTCAATGCTTGAGGGCACAGCTCAACGCATCGGACAACCCACGGTTCTGGTCTTTTGTATGGTTTCAAGCAAGGGGCATATCATGCCACCTCACATCTTCAAAATCGACTTAAAAGTCAATACCAAAGTGTACCTGGGTGTGCTGAAGATTATGCTCATTCACTAGTACAATCGGGTAGCCGCTGGAACACCCTGGGTGTGGCAGCAGGACTCGACGCCGGTCCACAAGTCCAAAGATATCCAGGTTTAGCTCCAGAAAGAATGCTACAACTTTGTACCCTTCTTTCACTGGCCTTCCCTATCCCGACTTGAACTCACTGGACAACTTCTTTTGGTCATACGTCGAGAACATCACCTACATGACCTCCCACAACATCAAAGTAAGCCTGATCGCCGCTCCTGTGGAAAAGACATGCTCTCAGTTCCGGACCCTTATCAAAGCAGTGATTGAGGCTGAAGACGGCTACATTGAATAGATGTCAGCTCTAATACATAATCAAGTTACCTGAATTGATTTTTTCAAAAAATTTAAAATAGAGTTGTAGTGCTGTTTTTTTAGGGCGATGAATTTATCATTCAATCCTATACACGCATAAATATAAATAAACACGTAAAAAACGTATAAATATGGGTAAATACTATCAACACATATAAATACATATAAACATATGTAAACGCGTATGAACACGTATAAACAGACATAAACACTTATAAACACATATATATACATTCACTATCAATACATATAAACGCATAAAAACACGTATAAGCACATATAAATGCATATAAACACGTATAAACACTTATAAACATGTATAAACACAAATATGCTCATATAAACACATAAAAACATATAAACACTATTAACACGTATAAACGCATATAAACACATATAAATACATATAAACACTATCAACACGCATAAACCCATACAAACACGTTTAAACACGTATAAACACGTATAAAATCATGTAAATGCGTATAAACACTATTAATACGTATAAACACATATAAACACGTGTAAACACATATAAACACGTATAAACACATGTAAACACGTACATACCCGTATAAAGACATATAAACACGTATAACCACTTATAAACACCTATAAACACTATCAACACGTATAACAAATATAATCATATGTAAACACATATAAATATATATAAAACGTATAAGCACATACAAAAACATATAAACACTTATAAACGCGCATAAAGACATTAAACACGTATAACTACATATAAAAACAAATAAACACGTATAAACACTATTAACATGTATAAGCACATATAAACACATATAAACATCTATAAACACTAACAACACATATAAGCCCATATAAGAACTATGAACACATATAAATACATATAAATACATATAAACACAATCAACACGTATAAACATATATAAATACATACAAACGCGTATAGACATATAAACATCTATAACAACTTATAAAGACGTATAAACACTATCAACGCATATAAACTCATATAAACATGTTTAAACGCTATCAACACATATAACATATATAAACATATGTAAATACATATAAACACTTATAAAGACGTATAAAACATAAAAATATAAACACGCTTAAATTCTATCAAGGTATAGACACATATAAACGCGTATAAACACGTATAAACACTATCACCATATAAACGCATATAAACACAAATAAACGCTATTATCATGTATAAGGACATATAAACATATCTAAACACATATAAACACGTATATAAGCTATTAACATGTATAAGTACATATTAACACATAGAAACACGTATAGACATATATAAACAGATATAAATATGTATAAACGCTTATAAATCTGTATAAGCGGATCGATGCCTCCGTTCAGTCTTGAAAGACAAAGAATATCCCTGTAGATCCAGGACGACTGTGTTACATGGAAGTGCTGTCCCCTTTCCATGTAAATAAGAAGATAAGTGAAAATGAAATTAGGATAAGCCTAGTATCGAACCCTGTAGGCAAAGTTAAGAAATGGAATGTGAGAAATTTAGTCTATTGTTAAATTCTATTAGAAATAGTTAAATATTGTTTATATCGAAAAAGAGTTGATTGTCCATTCTTTAGAAATCTGAATATTAAATATGTCAGTAAAAGAATGAACAATACAAATTAAAAATATATTGTTAAAAAATAGGTTAGGAGAAGATTCTTTTGTTTGTATAAGTGTGTTTGGACAAACAGCCACGTGAAATTAGTCACGTTTGAAAAACACGCTTCTGACGTCATAGACAAAGGACAATTCCCCGTATAGTTTTATGGGTTCGGATTTTAGAATCAGTCAGCCAGTCAGGCAGTCAGAGAGAGTTGATCAGCGAAGAGTTGGCATAGTCAGAGGAGAGTCCATCTTAGAGGCGAAGGAGTAGATGATTAACCATGTAGATACAAGTGAATTCCTGACGTCAATCGACCGGTCGATCCGATAAATAAAGAGGTCATCACGTTTTGTACGTGTTGTCTTGTGACGTCATTCAGTTACAACAGAAAAAAAGGTAGTGTTTATCATCAATTATAACGAACTCTTGTGTAAACCCTTCCAAGTATTATGTGTCCCCACCATCATCATAGGTGAAGTATCACCCTCTCCTCTAATATGTGTTCAAAGAACTATAATACAGGGTGACCGCCCCCCCCCCCACAAAAAAACGGGGCCCAACTCTAATTAGGCCCCGTTTCTTAATGTTTTGTCCGAATGAAATGAAACTTTGGTCATAACTAGTTTATTATATTCAAAACATCACATCAAAACATTAGGGTCTTTGACCGTTTTTTCTCCGTTGACTGTAAAATGCTCAGAAAAACAATTGAATGTCCTCTGTTTTTTTTTGGGGGGGGGGATCACTCTGTATATACAAATGTCATCGCTCTCTCATCATGGTTATATATGTCCCCGCATTCTCGTCAATACGCACCCCTATGTAACAGACTGGAAAGAATGCCAAGAGAGCACATACGCCACCTGGAAGTCCCAAATGGTCACCCATCTGGTACTGGCACGGCTCATCGTTGCTTAACTTCGATGATCTGCCAGGAACCAGTGTGCCAAACGTGATTATGCCATATTCTATTATACGTGTTTATATGTGCTTACATGTGTTTATACGTGTTTATATGTGTTTGCACATATAAACACGGTTCCTAGTCGCATGCATATCCTCTGTTATGGGGAGATTACGACGTTTGTTTTTTGCAGCTCTAACAAGTAAGTATCGACGTCACCCATTTGGTACGGACCAGACTGAATATTGCTTAACTTCAGTGATCATTATGTATAACGTATATATAAACACATATAAACACATACAAACATATGTCAACATGTATAAACACGTATAAACATATATACACCCGTATAAACTCTATCAGCACGTATAAACACATATACACATGTACAAGCACATATAAATCAATACGTATTAACACGTATAAACACATAAACACGTATAAACATATCTAAACACATGTGAACACATAAACTCGCATAAACACTATCAAAACGTATAAAAACATATAAACATATATAAACACGTATAAAGCTATCAACACGTATAAATATGTATAATCTCTTATAAACACATATAAAGACTATCAATATATATAACCACATATACACTCGCATAGACACGTATAAATATGTATAAATACTTACTTACGTATAAATACATATAAATACTAATAAACACGCATAAACTCATATAAACACATATAAACACATACACATGTATAAAACTATCAACACGTACAACCACGTATAAGCACATATAAACACTATAAACACTATAGACACATATAAATACATATAAAACTATCGACACGTACAAACACGTATAAGCACATATAAACACTATAAACACTATAGACACATATAAATACATATAAAACTATCAACACGTACAAACACGTATAAGCACATATAAACACTATAAACACTATAGACACATATAAATACATATAAAACTATCAACACGTACAAACACGTATAAGCACATATAAACACTATAAACATATATAAACACATATCGATACGTATAAATACATATAAACAAATATCGACACGTATAAATACATATAAATACATATAAACACATGTATACACGTATAAATACATATAAATACATATAAACACATATAGACACGTATAAATAGATATAAACACATGTAAACACATATAGTCACGTATAAATACATATAAACACATATAGACACGTATAAATACATATAGATACATATAAACGCATATAGACACGTATAAATACATATAAACACATATAAACACATATAGACACGTATAAATACATATAAATACATATAAACACATATAGACACGTATAAGTACATATAAACACATATAAACACATATAGACACGTATAAATACATATAAATACATATAAGCACATACAGACACGTATAAATACATATAAACACATATAAACACATACCGACACGTATAAATACATATACACACATATAGACACGTATAAATACATATAAACACGTATAGACACGTATAAATACATATAAACACATATAGACACGTATAAATACATATAAATACATATAAACACGTATAAACTCATGTAAGCACATATAAATATAAACACATATAAAATACTTATAAATACGTATAACCCGGTATATGGATAGATAAACACATATAAACACGTATAAACACGTAGAAGCACGTTACTTGATCTCTCATTGGTGAAAACGTAGCATGTTCGATTTCTCGTCGATAAGAACGTAACACTTCGTACAATATAGGGAAACAAAACCCAGACAAAACTTTGGCGCATCCTTACGTTGTTAGGCGGCGATATGTAGTCTCACGTGTAACCTGTGTTATTGCATTGTTGTATAATCTTTCTTGTATCTTATAGGACCCTGAACTTGGAATTGAGAAATGTAGTCATGATCGAAAGTTTAACAGAATTTCAACTTTTGATTTGTCCAAATATATTGTATGGATCTGTTTCTCTTTTATAGCGGCAACCATCCAAATTTTCAGCCTGAACAAATAAATAGTTTTTTTATTCATTACCTTTTCTATTGTATACCTCGTAAATACGTTGCACAATGTGAAGAAGTAAAGCCCAGATAAAAAGTTAGCTCATCATTACGTTGTCAGGTGGCGGTATGTAGTCTCACAGATGTGATTTTTTTTTTTACGTATGAGTCACTCCTTTATCAAGGCCCGGAGGCCACTTGTGGATAAAGGCTAATGAGTGTACAGTAGTCAATGTGAAAGAGGGAATTTGGTAAATTGGATAGCTTAAGGGGATGGCTCATAAAGAACTTGTTCATGTTGGACTTGAAGACGACCATATTGTAGTCAGCTGGAAAGCAAAAAAAACAGAACAGAGTTCCACAGGCGTGCAGTTCTAAAAAAGAAGCTTTGTTCATGGAATCTACGTTTTGGTTTAGGCACAGATAAAGAGTCGGCAAATTAATGATAGTGGTTTCAGTAAGACGAGTGTTTTTTCGTGAAAGTCGGGCCTGGGGGATCAGATTGGAACTCAGATGAACACTTTCCATGAAAATAACGATAAAGCAGAGACAGGTTTACATCTCTTCTGTGTGAAAAGGGGTTGCAAGGAAGAGAAAAGGGCATTTCCAACTAGGCTACGAAGTCTATTTTGAACTTTATCAAGGAAGGATAAGTCTTTCTATCAGCTCATGCCGAGATGTTTTACAAAGAAGTTACCACATGCCAAGGCCCGAAATCAACTCGAGGATAAAGATTAATGAAAGTAAGATAGTCAGTGAGGCAACAACATAGAGATCGTCAGTGGTGGAAACTGGGTAGAATTTAATTATTTCAGAGGGGGGGGCTTAACAAGAATTTGTTTACATTTGACTTGCGTGACCATGTTGTAATTAGGCGTAAAGCAGGCCAGCGGTAAAAAGTACCACAAGTGGGAAGTTATATGAAATAAGCTTTGGTCATGGAATTTGCGTGTTGATTTAGGCACAATTAGAGAGTGGGTAGAAATTGTTGATAGTTATTGTAGCTAGACGAGTGCTTTTGTGAAATAATAGAGCAGAGACAGGCTTGCAACAACTCTTCTGTGGGAAAGAGGTTGCCTATTATCTATAAGGCTTCGGAGCCGGCTTTGAACTCTGTCAAAGCAAGAAGGGGCACCGAACACACCTATCAGATATAGCAACAGAATTCCATTTTTAGGACGTATGTTACTGTGTTATTTATATTCTCTTCTCGACGTATTCTGTTTCTTGGCTTATTGGCTTTAGACTTGTGGCAAAAGCCGAATAGAAAAGAGCGACAATCGAATGGTATTTGCCATTTCACGAGCATTTCAGGCAACATACTGCGATGTTTACTTTCTTTAGAGCCAACAGCTGCAACGGGGAAAGAGCCACGGGCCATTTAGATAGGCGAGCAATATAGACGGAAGAATTATAAAAAGATCGTGTTTAGATTTACACAAAAACTGTTAGGAAAAATTATATATATATATATATATATATATATATATATATATATATATATATATATATATATATATACAGTGATCACCACTTATCAAGGCCCGGAAGTCACTCAGGGATAAGGGTTATTGCAAGTACATTACGTTAGTGTGGAGATTTGATGAAGTGTTTAATTAAGGGGGCGGTTCATTAGGAATCTGTTAACATTTGACTTGAAGACATCCAAGTTGTAGTCCGGAGGGAAGCAGGCAGACGGAACAGAGTTCCACAGGCGTGCAGTTCTAAGAAAGAAGCTTTGTTCATTTTTTTTTTTTTTTTTTACACAGTGATCACCACTTATCAAGGCCCGGAAGCCACTCAGGGATAAGGGTTATTGCAAGTACATTAAGTTAGTGAGGAGATTTGCTGAAGTGTTTACTTAAGGGGGCGGTTCATTAGGAATCTGTTAACATTGGACTTGAAGACATCCAAGTTGTAGTCCGGAGGGAAGCAGGCAGACGGAACAGAGTTCCACAGGCGTGCAGCTCTAAGAAAGAAGCTTTGTTCATGGAATCCGCGTTTTGATTTAGGCACAGATATAGAGTGGGGGAAATTTTTCACAGTGGATTCAGCTAGACGGGTGTTTTTCGTGAAAGATTGGCGAGGGGGGACCAGAGATTGGAGTTCAGACGAGCACCTGCCATGGAAATATGGATAAAACAAGGATAAAACAAGGAAAATATATATATTAAGCCTCCCTCTTTGGGTAGAGATCTGTAAATGTATCTCACCCGCTACTTAAATGGCTATAAAGCGAGGCTCACTACTTGTTTGTGAATAAATAAGCAGCTCGAGCACTGTAAAAGCGCTGGGCGAGTGTTTCTTAAAATAGACATTTGTTGAAGTCATTTGCGAGCACCGATCCCATGGGTCGATGGGTAGAACTGCCGACTATCAACGCGATGATTGTAGGTTTAATCCCCGGCTAGGGAAAGGTGCTACTGTAGCCACACTGATGGGTTGTGATACAACGAAACAGTACTGTATATATATA
>NC_136509.1:89703763-89731263 GCF_053919585.1 Euprymna scolopes
TTTTTTTTTAATTACATTTTCACCCCAAACAAGCAGCCTGTCGGGTCTGTCGAGGGTGCTCACGTCGTGGGGGC
Organism: Euprymna scolopes; assembly: GCF_053919585.1. Classification (NCBI taxonomy): domain Eukaryota; kingdom Metazoa; phylum Mollusca; class Cephalopoda; order Sepiida; family Sepiolidae; genus Euprymna; species Euprymna scolopes. Next base: position 89,703,838 of record NC_136509.1, read on the forward strand.
ACAAGTGATTGCAGTTCGTCAGAGCATTCACCACTAAAATACTTGTAGAAAAGGCAGATGTATGCAACATTTCGTCGATGGGACAGAGGCTGAAGCTTAGATGCCAGTTCAGGGCCTATCAGGTTTGCGACTCTCTTTTGAACCTTGTCAAGGAGCGAGAGACTAGTAGCAGATGCACCAGCCCAGATGTGGCAGCAATACTCCATACATGGGCGAATGGTGGCTTTATAGAGGTACAGGATACTGTCGGGTGTTAGTAGTTTTCTAGCACGGTAGAGGGAGCCCACCTTTCTTGCAGCGGCCCTGGCAATGCCTTCAATGTAATTGTTCCAACTCATGTTTCCTGTGAACGTTAGGCCAAGGAGTTTGAAAGATAAAGAGTCGTTGGCCATTGCTATGGGTGGTAGAGAGGGTTTCTTGTAATTATTGAATGAAACTAGTTTAGTCTTGGCAGCATTGAACGCGACCAACCACTTTTGTCCCCATTACACTACAGATTGGAGGTCTTCCTCGAGTGTTTCTGCCATTTCTTTAGAAATGTGTTTATTCGTCTTCCTGTCGTGCCTGCCATAGAGTGTAGTGTCATCAGCATATATACCCATCTCAGAGGCAATTTTGTCGGGAAGGTCATTTATGAATATCAGGAACAATAGAGGTCCAAGGATAGAACCCTGGGGCACCCCCGCAATTATATCATATTGTTTAGATGTACGAACGTCGAGGACAACCTGGATTTTTCTCTTATCTAAGAAGGATTTAATTATGTTAAGTATTCTACCAGTGATACCATATGATCTGATTTTTCTGAGGAGACCCTCATGCCATACCCTGTCAAAAGCCTTAGATATATCTAGAGCTACCGCTCTGCCCTACCCCGCTTGTCCAGTGAATGGTATATACGTTCAGAGATTACAGTTAGGATGTCTGCTGTGGAACGGGCTTGTCTAAATCCATATTGTTTGTCAGTCAGTAGTTTATGTTTTATATATATATATATATATATATATATATATATATATATATATATATATATATATATATATATATATATATATATATATATATATATATATATATATATATATATATATATATGTAGCATTGCAGCAATTCTTTATTTCTTATTTGTTGACGCATAGGAATACAAAATGTCTTTTAAATACTTTTTTTCTAAAATAAGATTTGTGACCGTTCTTTCGGTCTTTCTTAGTAGACACGCATACACATACACCTACATACATACATACATACATGATGATTGCAACGTCTTGTCAGACGATTGCCACTCCCTCAGACATTTAAAATCCATGAGCCCAAATGTCTGAGGGAGTATCTATACAAATATGATGTTACAGTCTTAGCTTTGTACGACAGCTAAGTCTCTCTCTCGGTTCAAAATGTTGAGATCCAGCAACAAGCAAGAGCAAGATAGCCATCAACAAATTAAACTGCAGACCAGCTTAATGCGGGTACTGGTCTTTCGCTTTATGGTTTTTTAAATCAGAGATTTGCTTCTCCTAGAAAGGTTGCCTTCACCACGGCTTACGGGAGCCCTCTCTACCCCAATACACATATACACACACACACAAATATACACGGTGCTAGTTGGCCGTTGACCCAGAAAAAGAGTTCATTCGCCCTTTATATATATATATATATATATATATTTATAACTACTTAATTTACTCACATGAAATTAATATACGAAAGTATAGATTTATGCTTAAACTTTAACTATTTACTTCAAAAGTGCTCAATACGTAGGTAGAGCTAGTTAGTAATTTATAAAATATATATGGCGATTAAGCTACACTGAATATTCCGCGTTTCATCCACTCTAGGACTCCTCAGGCTTATAAGGCGCATATATATATATATTTGAAGTAGTCTCTCTAAAAAGAGAAACTACAAAAAATAGTATGCACTTATGTAACCGATAATGTTTATATAAATAAACATTCTACGTATATATACTGATCTATCTCTATATCTCTCTCTATATATAGATATCTCTCTCTCTCTCTCTCTCTCTATATATATATATATATATATATATATATATATATATATATATATATATATATATATATAAATTACAATAAGTTTACCAAGGTAATCAAAATGGTAAACTTAAAATATATTATAAATATTAAAGAGTTAATATTTACAAGTAAAGTAATCTCAACCAGATGTAAAAGCTCAATAAAACCGAAAAGGAAATAGAGCTTATAATATGAACAAATGATTAATAAAACATGTTAAAAGAATCTTGAAAAAGAGTTAAAAACATATTTAATTTTTAAAAAGGAAGCACAAGATAATTGGATAGTCCTTAATCTGCGGAGTTTCGAAGAAATACTCTCCTTCTCATCAGAGGGCAGGAATTAGCAAAATGCGGGATCGGATTTTGCATATAAAAGTATTTAATGAAATTACAAGTAAGTCACAGATCTTACTTGGTTAAAAAAAAAAAAAAAGGTGAGGTAAGGGGAATAGGAGGTAAACGAAAAATGATAAAAAGATTTCACATGAATGGATAGTCCGCTGAAGGGTAAAAATCCAAGAATGGTAAAATCCAAAACGGTCGAATTTAAAATTTTCAATCCAATGGGTAAATTCGAAATGGTCCAAAATGATCCAAAAGGCAGAGTTCCTTAGAAAAAATCGCAAATGGAATGAATTCCAAATCATTAAAAGAAAAAGCACTGGAGAGAATATTTAAAACACGTCTGTCAAGGCTGGAAAAATCAAGTAAATTTACTTGATTCCTCCAGCCTTGACAGACGTGTTTGTTTTATATATATATATATATACATATATATATATATATATATATATATATATATATATATATATATATATATATATATATATATTAGAATGACGCAATCCAACAACATTTGGTTGTATCGTTGTAACTCACCAAGAGATTGGAAAGAAAGCTAGACAGAACGTACACCCGTATGCTACGAACAGTGGGCTGCTTAATCTGAAAAAAAAAATCGATTAGAGAAAGAATAGAGAGATTAGACTACTTTTAATTGGGCTACCCTATATATATATATATATATATATATATATATATATATATATATATATATATATATATATATATATACGTATATATCACTATAAGATAATTATGTTACCAAATAGTAAATCTTTTACAAAGCAAAACTCATCAAGATAATAAAAACTCAACACTATCATGTAGGGCAGAAAACATTGATATTAAATGAAATATGAGGAATAAAAGTTATACATAACTTCATGATATCATCAAAATGATATGTAAAAGTTAAGAGGAAATTTAAGAAAAAGAAATCTTAGACCATGGGATTTCGAAACTAAATGCTATTCATCAGAAGAGGGGAATGGCCAGAATCATCAGAAAAGAACTGGTTCAATAACATTTAAAATGAAATGTGAATGAAATGATACAATAAAATGATAGTAATTATATATTGTACCTACTTTTAATTAAATTATATAGTGTACCTACTTTTAATTAAATTATATAGTGTACCTACTTTTAATTAAATTATATAGTGTACCTACTTTTAATTAAATTATATAGTGTACCTACTTTTAATTAAATTATATAGTGTACCTACTTTTAATTAAATTATATAGTGTACCTACTTTTAATTAAATTATATAGTGTACCTACTTTTAATTAAATTATATAGTGTACCTACTTTTAATTAAATTATATAGTGTACCTACTTTTAATTAAATTATATAGTGTACCTACTTTAAATTAAATTATATATTGTACCTACTTTTAATTAAATTATATATTGTATCTACTATTAATTAAATTATATATTTTACCTACTTTTAGTTAAATTATATATTGTATCTACTATTAATTAAATTATATATTTTACCTACTTTTAGTTAAATTATATAGTGTATCTACTATTAATTAAATTATATATTTTACCTACTTTTAATAAATTATATATTGTACCTACTTTTAGTTAAATTATATAGTGTATCTACTATTAATTAAATTATATATTTTACCTACTTTTAGTTAAATTATATAGTGTACCTACTTTTAATTAAATTATATAGTGTACCTACTTTTAATTAAATTATATAGTGTACCTACTTTTAATTAAATTATATAGTGTACCTACTTTTAATTAAATTATATAGTGTACCTACTTTTAATTAAATTATATAGTGTACCTACTTTTAATTAAATTATATAGTGTACCTACTTTAAATTAAATTATATATTGTACCTACTTTTAGTTAAATTATATATTGTATCTACTATTAATTAAATTATATATTTTACCTACTTTTAGTTAAATTATATAGTGTATCTACTATTAATTAAATTATATATTTTACCTACTTTTAATAAATTATATATTGCACCTACTTTTAGTTAAATTATATAGTGTATCTACTATTAATTAAATTATATGGTGTACCTACTCTTAATTAAATTATATAGTGTACCTACTTTAAATAAATTATATAATGTACCTACTTTTAATTAAATTATATATTTTACTTACTTTTAATTAAATTATATAGTGTACCTACTTGTAATTAAATTATATGTTGTACCTACTATTAATTAAATTTCATATTGTACCTACTTTTAATTAAATTATATAGTGTACCTACTATTAATTAAATTATATATTGTACCTACTTTTAATAAACTATATAGTGTACCTACTTTTAATTAAATTATATGGTGTACCTTTTTTTAATTAAATTATATGGTGTACCTACTTTTAATTAAATTATATAGTGTACCTACTTTTAATTAAATTATATAGTGTACCTACTTTTAATTAAATTATATATTGTATCTACTTTTAATTAAATTATATAGTTTACCTACTTTTAATTAAATTATATATTTTACCTACTTTTAATTAAATTATATATTTTACCTACTTTTAATTACTAGCTACTATTTTATCGTATTCCTTAACTCTCATTTTTAAATGTCATTCAACCTGTTTTTTTGTCTCCCGACAAGAGGAGGGTGGACCTGTAAAGTCACCCTTGTCCGTTGTTCCGTTAGTCTGTCCGCACATTTCTCAATATCTACGCCTTGGATTTTTTTTTTTAAATTTTGCACAAACATTAAACATGATATGAGTAAAAAAGTAACAGAATGGATTTTCTGAGAAAACTTCCCCCCCCCCATCCTTGTTGTGCCTTTCGGATTAAAACGGCTACAAAATTACATTTTGTGCTTATTAAATTTTTTTTTAACTTTGTGAAAAGTTGTAACTTTATTCCTCATCTATCATTTACATCACTATAATACTTGATATTATATAATATTTTATATTACTATAATATTTTATATCACTGTAATATTTTATGTTACTATAATATTTATATTATTATGACAGTTTTTATTACTATATTATTTTATATTATATAATATTTTATATTACTATAATATTTGATATTACTATAATATTTTATATTACTAAACGTTATATTACTATAATATATTATATTATTATATTATTTTATATTACTATAATATTTATATTACTGTGTTATTTTATATTACTATATTATATTATATCACTATATTATTTTATATTACGATAATATTTTATATTACTGTGTTATTTTATATTACTATATTATATTATATCACCATATTATTTTATATTACGATAATATTTTATATTACTGTGTTATTTTATATTACTATATTATTTGATATTATTATAATATTTCATATCACTTTCATATTTTATATTACTGTATTACTATAATACTTCATATTTTATGATATTTAATATTACTATAATATTTAAATATACTATATTATTTTATATTACTGCAGTATTTAATATTACTATATTATTTAATATTACTATAATATTTTATATTACTATAATCTTTTATATTATAATAATATTTTATGTGATATTACTATAATATATTATATCACTATAATATTTGATATTACTATAATATTTTATATCACTGTCATATTTTATATTAATATAATATTTTATATTACTATATTATTTTAGGTTACTATAATATTTTATATTAATGTAATATTTTATATTACTATAATATTTTATATATTAATAATATTTTATATCATTATAATATATTATATTACTGAATTATTTTATATTACTCTAATATTTTATATCACTATAATATTTTATATTACTATAATATTTTATATTACTACAATATTATAAATCACTGTAATATTTTATATTACTATAATATTTTATATTAATATAATATTTTATATTACTGTATTATTTTATATTACTATAATGTTTTATAGTACTATGACATATGATATTACTACAATATTATAAATCACTGTGATGTTAAATTACTATATTATATTATTATATAATTTAATATTACTGTAATATTTTATATCACTATATTATTTTATATTACGATAATATTTAATATTACTGTGTTATTTTATATTACTATATTATTTGATATTGCTATAATATTTGATATTTTTATATAATTTTACATTACTATAATATTTTATATCACTATAATATTGTATATTACTATATTATTTCATATTACTATCATATTTATATCACTATATTATTTTATATTACTATAATATTTTATATTACTATAATACTTTATATTATTATAATATTTTGTATTACTATAATATTTTATATCACTATCATATTTAATATTACGATAATATTTTATATTAGTGTATTATGTTATATCACTATAATAGTTTATATTATCATATTATTCTATATTATTATATTATTTTATATTATTATATTATTTTATATCACTATAATATTTTATATTACTATAATATTTTATATCACTATAATATTTTATATTACTATAATTGTTTATATCACTATAATATTTTATTATTATAATATTTTTATCACTATAATATTTTATATTACTATAATATTGCATATTACTATAATTGTTTATAACACTATATTATTTTATATTACTATAATATTTTATATCACTATAATATTTTATATAATTATAATATTTTATACTACTATAATATTTTATATAATTATAAAATTTTACATTACTTTATTATTTTATATTACTATAATATTTCATATTACCATATTATTTTATATTACTATCATATTTATATCACTATAATATTTTATATCACTATAATATTCTATATTACTATATTTTATATCATTATAATATTTTATATCATCATAATATTTTATATTATTATATTATTGTATATTGCTATAATATTTTATATTGCTATATAATTTTATATTACTATAATATTTTATATTACTATATTTTATATCACTATAATATTTTATGTCACTATAATATAGTATATCATTATAATATTTTATATTACTGTAATATTTTATATTACTATAATATTTTATATTACTATAATATTTCATATTACCATAATATTTTGTATTACTATAATATTTTATATTACTGTAATATTTTATATTACTATAATATTTCATATTACTATAATATTTTATATTACTATATTAATGTATATCACTATAATATTTTATATTGCTATATTATTTCATATTACTATAATATTTTATATTACTATATTATTTCATATTACTCTAATATTTTATAATACTATATTATTTTATATTACTATAATAATTTATAATACTATAATATTGTATATTACTATAATGTTTTATATCACTATAACATTTTATATTACTATATCATTTCACATTACTATAATATTTTATAATACTATATTAGTTTATATCAGTACAATATTTGACATCACTATATTATTTTATATTACTATTTTGTAAAGTTTGAGAAAAAGTTCGTTCTTAAGGAGCCGCACGTTTTATCGGGCGGTTGTATTTTGGTATGTTTGAACTAGCGTAGGCAACTCGAGAATTACGTCAACTGTGCGTAGGCAACGTGAGAATAACGTTCTTGACGCACAGTTCAAACAATTTTAAATACCAACGCCAACGTTATTCTCGCGTTTTCTACGCACAATTCAAATAGTTCAAAATACAACCGCCAGATACAACGCGCGTCTCGTTACAAACAGGCCTCTTTCTCCAACTTTACAACATGGCAAGGAAGAAGAAAAGGAAAAAAAGATACAAAACAGCACACTGAAGATGGAGTATACCTCTGAAATATATTTGTGATAAATTTCAAACAAGTAAAATATTTTTTTATTTTCCTAATATTGCGTTGTGATTTGGCTTTCAAGCGCACTTGATGCGTATTTTATTTTATTCAAATTATAACAACGTTTCTATTGAACTCTCATTCTTGATATAAACATAACATTTATTTTAATTAATTTAATTTTTAATTTAAAAATGTAAACAAACTTCTGCAAATAATTGCATTTTCTTTTTTTTACTAAATATATCGTTTTTAGTTCATTGGAAAAAAAAATATATATATATATAAATTAACTTCCTTATTTATTGTTTGTACTTTTTTCTTTTGTAAAATAACAAAAACAAATGGATTATACAGATTTAAAAAAAAAAAAAAAAGAATAGACAAACAATACCGAACTTTAAAAAAAAACAATACAGAATATTATAAAAGATGAAGATGAGGGCAAGTGTTCGCAAAAATGGATATACAGATTATGAAGAATCATCTTAAAGTATTCAAAAAAAAATAGACAAATATAATATGGTGAAAAAATAATACCCTTCAACCGCTTTCGGAAATCCCCAAGTGATTAAATGTCTCGATGTGATTAAGTATCCACGTGATGAAAAACATGTGATTAACTGTCTAGTTATTAATAGTCCGTGATTAATAGTCGTGATGAAAAGACCGTACACCACCACGGCCACTGAGATATAGAAGGCCTGTTAACTGAAAATGCCTGCAAGCAATGTAGGTAAGATTTGTCGAACTGTTACTGTCGATACTATATGACGGCATTTTTAAAGGGAGCATTAAAATATGTTAAAAAAGAAAAGAAAGGGACCCAATTCGATTAATAATGAAACGGAACTTTATTCAATATGAAATATAAATATTATCTATGTAAAATTACGTAATTTTAAAGCAAAATACAATCTAATGCTGATAAAACTGAATTATGAATTTAGGGAGCAAACAATTAAAGAAACATAAAATACAAACAATTCTTGGCCTTCGAGACAAGATCACAGTGTAGTATCTGTTCTGATGTTACAATTCAACTTTTCTGTCCTCGGCCGGTGGAGGAAAAATGAACCATTACTACTCTACCGCCTTACATTCGTTATCCTCGACTGGCCTTCTGGCCTTGATAAGTGGTGCTTCCCTTTTAAAAAAAATTGAATTGTGTCCCTTTTTCTTTTTTAAATTAAGTAAATAACAAACGGATCTTAATCGAGTAAACGACGAAACGTTTATTTGCAGAATGTTATTTCCCCCTTGAATTAAGTTCTGTTTTGCTTATTTATTTATTTTTTTTAATAAGTTCAGTTTCAGTATAAATCGCGTTCTTTATTTTTCTCGTTTTAAATCTGCTTTAACAGTTTTGGGGTTCTTTTTAATGGAGTTTGTGAAGCGCTCTCATTCATTATCTGTGCAACAGAAATTTCAGATATGACGTCATTTTTTTCTGTGACTTGGCCTGACTCTATTTACGCCGGTCCTGACCAAGCTGATTCATACAAGTCGACGCTTTCATTGGCTCGCACATCCATGTAAAAGTGCACGGTGATTCCGGTGGACATAAACTACTCCATCTTATTTGTATACTTAGGTCAACAACTATTGACCCGACAATCATTGGATGATATCAGAGACTGTGGTGATAGTTAGGGGTGAGGTCAATAGCAGAATGGATTTTGTATGTGCATTCAGGGTAGGGTTTAGACAGAGAGAATGACAATGTAATTTTTTAACTTTCTTTCCACCTCAGCATTCACCGTTAAATTGACGACTTGCACAGGTTTTCGAGTATGCTGAAAACGAATATCACATTTAAATTCTGGGAAAACAAATAGTTTTCTGGATATGAAAACCTTTGTTATCCAATGTAATCCGTTATGCTTTTACTGGAGGCCATGTTATTCTCCATAGAAAAAAAAACTAATGCACATGCCTATTACAAACGACATTTCTCTTCCCCATGTTAAGAATGACGAACGCCACTGACATTTATTAAGTAATACATTGGAAAATAATGTCTTAATATCTAGAAAACTACTTGTCTGCTTTCAAATTTGAATGTGATATTCGTTTTCAGCATACCCGAAAACCTATGAAGATCGTCATTTTAAAAGTGAGTGTTAGGGTGGAAAGTTTACGCTGTCTGCTTCTACTCTAGTGTAATCGATTCGACCTTGTTCTAGTGAATCCTCGTAACATATAGCGCTCTACTCTGGTCTCGGTGTACGGTTGTATATTCCTGGTCGAACGCCAACCTCCGACCACTCGATCCCATGTTAACTTTGACAGCTGTATGAAATAAACATTGCTGACGAGAGTGCATTTTTTTTTGTTTTTTGTTTATTTTAGTTTTTTGTTTGTTTCCATTCTAAGTTTTTTGTTTTGTTTTTGTTGGCTTTTTTTATTTTATTTTATTTTATTTTATTTGTTTTTGACAGACAAGTTCCCTCGATGACCACCTTAACCGATTGACATCAATTAAAAAGAAAAAAAAAAAACACCTTGCGACAATCAGTAACTGTATTCGCAGTTATGGCGGTAAAAGTGCGTGATTCTCTTAGCAGACACGCTAATGAGGTGCCGATTAATTTTATACAGACTACTTATACGCGACAAAGTCCGGCTATGCTAATTATTGTAATAACCAGGCCACCACAGTACACTTGAAATCGACAGATGATATTCTTTGTCTGTTTAATATTGTAGCGTGGTCCTTAGTTTTGGTAGATGTCAGCTTGGGGCATCTTTGTGTATAGCAAAGAACCACATCGACATTTAATATATACAGGGTGACCAAAAAAAAAAACAAAAGCTAAATGGAGGCCATCTAGAACATATGCTGTAGAACGGAGAAAAAAAGGCCAAAGACCCGAGTGTTTTGATGTGATGTTTTGAATATAATAAACTAGTTATGACTAAAGTTTCATTTCATTCGGACAAAACACTAAGAAACGGGGCCTAATTAGAGTTGGGACCCGTTTTTTGGGGTCACTCTGTATTAGGGTACAAATATATATATATATATATATATATATATGTGTGTGTGTGTGTGTGTGTGTGTGTGTGTGTGTGTGTGTGTGTGTGTGTGTGTGTGTGTGTGTGTGTGTTCACTATTTCTATAAAAGAATTCCAACAAAGTGCTCGATTATAATGTTAGGCTCTCGACAGCCATTTTTTCGACGAGAACCTAATATTATTTACCATTAACTGGTCCCCCTTATATATATCTTTCCACAAAAAAAAAGAAATCAAAACAACTTTTCTTTCAATTAAAATAGTAGCGAGTGCCCGTGCGATTGCAAAAAATAAAATTAGCTGCGGTAGGCAGGCTCGAACCTGAAACGCGAAAAAGATAAATGGCAAATGCTGCTGCCTACCGGACCAACACGACTTATAACATCATAACCCTGAAAAAATAACGTTCATGCACATTAACGCGTACATGACTTGCAAAAATGGCGTCGCGAAAAGTGTCCTCCCCCTTTGCAAAAAATGGTTCAGTTGACATCCACAGAATTTTTTTTTTTTTCTAATCTTCAGATATTATGCGCCCGAAGGATCGCTCTTTTAGATGGTACCGGTTTCGACCCGGTCCGATACGTCTTCTTTACCGGACACACAAACCGACGTTTGAGATTTATATAATAGAAGAGAAGACAACAGGTGGCGCTCACGGGGAAATGACTCGAAATTGGTTTCTAAAAAAAAATGATGTCGGTAATAATAATTCAAAATAAAATAATTAAATATGTTATCAATATCAATCAACTTTAAATAACACACTTAAATAAAACACGTAAAACAATTTTCTCGCTATAAACGGTAACTAATATACGGTTGTTTAGTAAAATCGATTTTCCTTAATGTAATATGCAAATGAGGTTACCTCTTAAGAGTATATTTTGCATGCAAGTATCAGGTTATATATATAGAGAAATAAATGAAATAGGGAAGTAATGGGCCTTTTGCATATAATGAAATTGTGAGCAAACATACAAACACAGGAATACGCATTTATGTATATATTACTTAATATATATATATATATATATATATATATATATATATATATATATATAGATTACTTAATATATATATATAGAGAGAGAGAGATTACTTAATATATATATATATATATATATATATATATATATATATATATATATATATATATATATAAGAGAAAAAAGTTAATAAAACATGTTAAAAACACTTTGGAAAAGAGTTAATAACATATTTAATCTGAAAGGAAACACTAGATTAGTGGATGGTTCTTAATCCGCGGAGTTTCGAAGAAATACTTTCCTTCTCATCAGAGGGTAAGAATTAGCAAAATACGGGATCGGATTTTGCATACAAAAGTATTTGATGAAACTGCAAGTAAGTCAAAGATCTTACTTGATAACAAAAAGTGAAGCAGAGGGAATATGGTGAAGAAAAAAGTGATTTCACGTGAATGGATAGTCTGGTGAAAGGTAAAGTATCCAATGACGGTAAAATCCAAATATATATATATATATATATATATATATATATATATATATATATATATATATATATATATATATAAGTAATAAAAAGTCTAGTGTTTAAACCACTCTTGATATGGAATGCAAAATTCAAAATTTTAACGGTTTAAAGACCAAACAATTGCAGTATCTTTCAATAAGCAAACATTTATTTATTTAAATTAAATTCGATATTTCGATTAATGACAGAATCTTCATCAGGAAATATAGTTTTTTATTCTCGTTTGTTTTTTTTACGTATTATGGTGGGGTAATGTTTGACATGTTTTTCTTCAGATGTTGGTGACGTGTAAAGTTTAACTGTCCGATATAGTAGAAAAGGCCGGTCGAGTGTGTTTGTGTTAAGTAATAGAAGGTATATTGTTTAAAGTACCGTTGCAAAATAAAACAATAAAAGACTAAACAAGTGTAGAATTTATTTCGATTCACAACAGAATCTTCATCAGGATAGGAAATATTTTTTTTTACGTAACATGACGGTTGTAATGTTTGGCACGTTTTCTTTCAGATGTTGGTGAAGTGTAAGGTTTAAATGTCTGATATAGTAGAAGACGCCGGTCGAACGTGTTTATGTTTAGTAACAGAAAGTCTATTGTTTAAAGTATTGTTGATATATGCACACTGTTTTATATATATATACTAGCCTTGGAGCATGGCGTTGCCCGGTGTTTGGATGTGTGTGTTGAGTAAAAATTAAAAATAAAGTGGTAGTAGGTAGGCAGGCTCGAACCCGTATCGTAAAGGAGGAAAAGAACGTAAAAGACATGACCTTTGCTGTTGTGCCTGTTGCCAAATCGAAATTGGCGAAGGTTTAAATTAAGGCTAATCAATTGAAAAGATGGGATGACTTTCGAAAATATTGGCGAAAAAAAAACAACCCCCTCTCTGTAGAAAACTGCCCAGTAGAGGGTGAAGGAATTAATGTTTTTTGCCAATCTTTCGATATTTGTCGTCCTAAAGATCGAGCTTCAAAACAATATCGATCCCGTGAATATCCGTCGCCTCTGTGGAAAGTTTTAGGCATACATACATACATACATTTAAACAGACAGGTGAGATTTGTACTATACTAGCCGGGTTATCAGGCGTTGACCGGGTGTTTGGAGGTGTGTGTGGTGTTAAATAAAAAGGAAACCGGGGGGTAGAATCGAACCCGAAGCCCTGAGGCGAAGTTTGAAAATAAAATCGGCCAGCCAGAATGAGTTACTGAAAGATGATTGAATTTATTTAAGTAAGAACCAAATTGACAGGTGCGCGCACGGAATTCATCGAGCATTACGACGACGACGACGACGACGACGGAAGCTATTCAGCAAATGAGGTCAATGACCAGGTTTGTTTGTTATAAGCGAAGTAAAAAAAGAAAACATAAAAACGAACGTTAAAACTTAAGCGGGGGGAGGGGTAATCAAAACATCGAAAAAAAAACACAAAAAAAACTAACGTAAAAAAGAAAACAGAAAAGCGAACACGTGAAAAATGGCTTAAATAAGCCTGTTTCGATATTAAAATTTAAAAAATCGGTGGGTACCCGGGTGTTTTTGGGTGTGTGGTCGGGGGTGGATAAGCGAAGTAAAAAAAAAAAAAACAGAAAAACGAACGTTACGTGAAAAATTGCTTAAATAACACTGGTTCAATATTTAACTTTAAAAAATCGAAAGAAAAAAGACATCTCACACCACGATTCGAACCCAAAACGTTTAGACAACGAACCAACGCGCTAACCAACTGACCTAACGCGACGTACATGAAATTTAGTTAGTTCTTCAACTATTTAAAGTAAATCAGGTCATGACTTCATCTGACGCATGCGTAGAACCGGTCGTCGTCACGAGAGAACCGTTTTTGTTGAACCCCCCCCCGTCGAAAATTGTCGATTTCGAGGTGAAAAAATGAACGTTTTTGGCCAATTTTTCAATATTTTTCGTGCGAAGGATGGAGCTTCAATATGATACCGAGTTTGTGAATTTTCGTCGTGTCTATCGAAAGTTTTTAGCGGACATATAAACACACATACATACATACATACAAACATACATACACACATTTTTGCTTTTTATTTATATATATATATATATATATATATATATTCTCATTTATTTTTATTTTTTTAATTTTTATTTATTTTTTTTATTTCTCTATCCTATACCCACTGTATTTATCCACTTTTTATTTCTCTATCCTACACGCACTGTATTTATCCAATTACTTAGCGAATATTATTCCATATCCTTAGCTATTATTATTATTATTATTATTATTATTATTATTATTTTTATTATTATTATTATTATTATTATTATTTATTATTATCATTATTATTTATTTATTATTATCATTATTATTATTATTATTATTATTATTATTATTATTATTATTATTATTATTATTTATCTTTATTACCAAGTAGGTAGAAGATTGACTTATTTTACCTTTGGTGACATTTACTTGTTATATATTTGTTTCATTATAACACTTTCGTGCCTCAGTCTATTGTAAAAAATAAATAAATAAATAAACGGGACTTTTTATTTATTCTACCGGGATGGCATGTTTTCGTTCAGTTACCCAAAAACCGAAAGCGTAACAGATAAAGTACTAGGTTAAATTTAATTTTAAGTGACACACTTCTGTATTTGAAAGTTCGTTTATTAGTGTGGGCGATACTAAAAATACTATTGCATTTATAGCGGTAACATAGGACAATAAAATTATAAATTAATGACAGCAAACATTAATTTATTAGAAACAGTTTTGCGAATTAGTCATTTTTTTTACATGTAGGTCACCACTTATCAAGGCCCGAAGGCCACTCAGGGATAAGGGTTATTGCGTGCACAGTAATCAATGAGATAGTATTGTAGTAATCATTAATATTGGGGGTTTTGATAGAATGTCTTACTTAAGGGAGCGGTTTTTCAGGAGTTTGTTTATGTTGGACTTAAAGACGTCCAAGTTGTAGTCAGGTGGGAAACAGGCAAGCGACAGAGAGTTCCACTGGCGTGCAGTTCTAAGAAAGAAGTTTTGCTCATGGAATCTACGTTTGGATTTAGACACAGATAAAGAGTGGGGAAAATTGTTGACAGTAGTTTCAGCCAGACGGGTGTTTCTCGTGAAAGATTGGCGAGGGGGGACGAGGGATTGGAACTCAGACGAGCACCTGCCATGGAAATAGCGATAAAACAAAGGCAGGCTCGCAACGTCTCTTCTGTGGGAGAGAGGTTGCAGGGAAGAGAAAAGGGCATCCCCCACTAAACCACGAAGTCTATTTTGTACTCTGTCAAGGCAGGATAGGCTGTTTTTAGCAGCTCCTGCCCAGATGTGGCAGCAGTACTCCATCCTTGGACGTACTTGGTTTTCATACAGATAGAGAATTGCATCAGTGGTGAGATATCTTCTGGAGCGGTAGAAGGATCCCACCATTTTCCCAGCGTCCCTGGAAACAGATTTGATGTACGTGTTCCATTTCAGATCAGGAGTAAAGGTCAAACCCAGAAGCTTGTCAAAACATGGAACCTCTCCAAGACGAGAGCCATCCATTTCAATTGATGACAGATGGGGATCAGAGCGTTGATGATGTAAAGATGGAAGCTTGGTTTTGGATGCATTAAAAGTGACCAGCCACCTCTTCCCCCATTGTACCACGTGCTCAAGATCAGAGGAGAGAGAATTAGAGAGAACTTTGTCATTTACGGCCTTTGATGTGTTGCCATAGATGGTCGTGTCATCAGCATATATTTCAACGAATGATTTAAGTATGTGTTTTGGGAGATCATTGATGTAGATCAGGAAGAGAATTGAGCCCAGGATGGACCCCTGGGGGACTCCAGCATAATTACTGTGGGCCTCTGATTTCTGCCCATCAACCACTACTCTTATGAACCTATCGGAGAGAAATTATTTAATAATTGAGAAAACATTTCCAGTAATACCATAGATAGAAATCTTGTGAAGTAGGCTCTTATGCCATACCTTATCGAAGGCTTTCGATATGTCAAGAGCAATTGCCCTGGAAAGGAAACCTTTGTCAAGAGATTCACTAATCCTATGTGATATAACATTTAGCACATCTGCTGTAGATCTTGCAGAGCGGAAACCATATTGCATGTCACTAAGAAGGTTGTTTCTGTTGAGGTGGTTGACTACTTCTTTATTTAATATGGATTCCAACAACTTACTCATGACATCGAGGAGACTTATTGGTCTGTACTGAGAGGGAGATGACTTTTCACCTAAATTCTTAAATACAGGGCATACTGATGAGGTTTTCCAGGGTGTTGGAAAGCACTTCTCCTTAAGGCAACACGTAAACAGTTTTGTAAGTATGGGGGCAGGTTCTGGTTGGAGCTTTTTCAGCACTATAACTGGAATGCAATCAGGGCCAGTTGCTTTACTGGAACCAAGGTAAATAAGGGTGTTCTCTGGAGATATCCCTACCACATGGAAAGCCATCTTTGATGTAGGCACATTCAAATAGCTTTCTTTTATTTTAAAGTATTATATTGTATTATTATATATACAGTATTATATTGTATTATTATATATACAGTATTTTCAAGTATTATATTGTATTATTATATAGAGTATTATATTGTATTATAATATATAGAGTATTTTCAAGTATTATATTGTATTATTGTATATAGAGTATTATATTGTATTATTATATATAGAGTATTATATTGTATTATTATATATACAGTATTTTCAAGTATTATATTGTATTATTATATATAGAGTATTATATTGTATTATTATATATACAGTATTTTCAAGTATTATATTGTAATATTATATATACAGTATTATATTGTATTATTATATATACAGTATTTTCAAGTATTATATTGTATTATTATATATAGAGTATTATATTGTAATTATTATATATACAGTATTATATTGTATTATTATATATACAGTATTTTCAAGTATTATATTGTATTATTATATAGAGAGCATTATATTGTATTATTATATATAGAGAATTATATTGTATTATTATATATACAGTATTTTCAAGTATTATATTGTATTATTGTATATAGAGTATAATATTGTATTATTATATATACAGTATTTTCAAGTATTATATTGTATTATTATATATAGAGTATTATATTGTATTATTATATATAGAGTATTATATTGTATTATTATATATACAGTATTTTCAAGTATTATATTGTATTATTGTATATAGAGTATTATATTGTATTATTATATATAGAGTATTTTCAAGTATTATATTGCATTATTATATAAAGTGTATTATATTGTATTATTATATATACAGTATTTTCAAGTATTATATTGTATTATTATATATAGAGCATTTTCAAGTATTATATTGCATTATTACATATAGAGTATTATATTGTATTATTATATATACAGTATTTTCAAGTATTATATTGTATTATTATATATAGACTATTATATTGTATCATTATATATACAGTATTATATTCTATTATTATATATAGAGTATTATATTGTATTATTATATATAGAGTATTATATTGTATTATTATATATAGAGTTATATACTGTATTATTATATATACAGTATTTTCAAATATTATATTGTATTATTATATATAGAGTATTATATTGTATTATTATATATACAGTATTTTCAAGTATTATATTGTATTATTATATATAGAGTATTATATTGCATTATTATATATAGAATATTATATTGTATTATTATATATAGAGTATTATATTGTATTATTATATATAGAGTATTATATTGTATTATTATATATAGAGTATTATATTGTATTATTATATATAGAGTATTTTCAAGTATTATATTGTATTTTATATATAGAGTATTATATTGTATTATTATATATAGAGTATTATATTGTATTATTATATATAGAGTATTATATTGTATTATTATATATAGAGTATTTTCAAGCATTATATTGCATTATTATATATAGAGTATTATATTGTATTATTATATATACAGTATTTTCAAGTATTATATTGTATTATTATATAGAGAGTATTATATTGTATTATTATATATACAGTATTTTATTGTATTATTATATATACAGTATTTTCAAGTATTATATTGCATTATTATATATAGAGTATTATATTGTATTATTATATATAGAGTATTATATTGTATTATTATATATAGAGTATTATATTGTATTATTATATATAGAGTATTTTCAAGTATTATATTGTATTATTATATATAGAGTATTATATTCTATTATTATATATAGAGTATTATATTGTATTATTATATATAGAGTATTATATTGTATTATTATATGTAGAGTATTATATTGTATTATTATATATAGAGTATTATATTGTATTATTATATATAGAGTATTTTCAAGTATTATATTGTATTATTGTATATAGAGTATTATATTGTATTATTATATATAGAGTATTATATTGTATTATTATATATACAGTATTTTCAAGTATTATATTGTATTATTATATATAGAGTATTATATTGTATTATTATATATACAGTATTTTCAAGTATTATATTGTATTATTGTATATAGAGCATTATATTGTATTATTATATATAGAGTATTATATTGTATTATTATATGTACAGTATTATATTGTATTGTTATATATACAGTATTATATTGTATTGTTATATATACAGTATTTTCAAGTATTATATTGTGATATTAATAATTGCAACCTGCTTTGATGGGAGTGCTAAACGAAAAATACTTTTGTATTTATTCATTTAGATTAACCTATGTGTTGTATATCGGCTTTAAATAATCTACAAAAATAAGTTTGATATGTCTTGAGTTCCCGGTGAATGGGGATGATGAGTGGGGAGGGCGAAAGAAGTCGTAACTAGCACCTGGGGAGGAAGAAAAGTTTACAAGAGCGTCGCCGGCGAACGGCAAATATCTTAATGGTCATACAAGTTGTTATTGTGTTTAGAAAATGGAGGCTGTTTACCTGTACCTTCTTTCCAGGGCCCTCATCGACCTGCCCTCATCTTAAGTGGCATCTACTCGGGTCATTTCTGGCAATACATTCGGTACTCTTTTGCCCGGTGCGCCGGAGTGTAGATGTTAGTCACACAGAGTGACAGGCGCGCACTCATTATCTTTTCTTTTCTTTTCTTCTTTTGTTCTTTCTGTTTCCTTTTTTTTCTTCTTTATTTTATTTATTTATTTAATTATTGTACTTTTGCTATCTACGGCACCGTTTTTTTTATTTTTTTGTCTCTTTTTTTTTTTTTTTTTTTTTTTTTTTTACGGATACACTTCACGCAAGCCAGATAGATATGGACAGAGCCAGAGAGAAAAAGAGAGCGCAAATTTAACATTGACATATTTAATTATATTCATTCTAAAAAGAAGGAAAAAAGAAAGGTTCCGTAGATATACTAGCAGACCGCACGGCGTTGCCCGGTCGTAAAATACGCTTAAATATGATATTTTGATTATTTAATATTATATTTTAATTATTTTATATTATATTTTCATTATTTAATATTATATTTCAATTATTTAATATTATATTTCTATTATTTAATATTATATTTAAATTATTTAATATTATATTTCAATTATTTAATATTATATTTTAATTATTTAATATTATATTTTAATTATTTAATGTTATATGTTAATTAATTAATATTATATTTTAATTAATTAAATATGATATTTTGATTACTTAATATTTTATTTTAATTATTTAAATATGATGTTTTAATTATTTGATATTGTATTTTAATCATTTAATTTTTTAATTTAATTATTTAATATAATATGTTAACTATTAAATATTATATTTTAATTATTTAATTATTTAAATATGATATTTTAATTATTTAATATTATATTTGATTAATTAATATTATATTTTAATTAATTAATATTATATGTTAATTAATGCAGATTTCTTAATTATTATAAACAGAAATACTGTAAATATAAATAGTTAAATTCCTTTAAAAATAAAGAAACTTCGTATTTATTATTATATTATATCGGACCGCCATTACAGCTTGGTGACGTCAAGATCACGTGACATGACTCAGCGTTTGTTAAATTACGTATAAATATCGTTAAAATGTCACCTTTTTGGGCCCCCTTTGTAGAAAAACGCTGAATAACTTAGAGTTGACCTTTCGCGCAAAAAATTCGATATTTGTCATCGGGAGGGTCGGGCTTCAATGTGATACCAAGTTTGTTAATTTTTGTTCTGTCTGTCGAAAGTTTTTGGCGGGCATACAAACACACACTCACACATATTTTATATACATAGATTAGAAAAACAAACACACACACACACAAAACACACACACACAAAACAAACACACACGCTAAAAAACAAACACACACACTACAAAGCAAACACATACACACGCTCACACTCATTTTGCCTTTTATATATAGAGATTAGAAAAACAAACATACACACACAAAACAAACACACACACTACAAAACAAACACACACACTACAAAACAAACACACACACTACAAAACAAACACACACACACACATATTTTGCCTTTATATATACAGATTAGAAAAACAAACACACACACACAAAACAAACACACGCACACAAAACAAACACACACACTACAAAACAAACACACACATATTTTGCCTTTATATATACAGATTAGAAAAACAAACACACACACAAAACAAACACACGCACACAAAACAAACACACACATTACAAAACAAACGCACACACACATTTTGCCTTTTATGTATTAGATTATATCGGACGCAATATATAGTAATGATGTAAAAAGTTTTTAAAAACATGATTCATGCGCCACCACCGAGAATCGAAACCAAAAGGTTAACCTTACGATTTACATTTTCCTTTGACGTTAATGCCTGAGCTATGAAAACATGTTTGCTGCAAGGCTAAAAATTAAAACACGACCCAATAGCCATTACGTTACGCATGCATATTCGTAATGCCGTCGTTCGACTTTCAACTGGCAAATTCCTTTCTTCTTTTTTAATTTTCACATTTTTGCACCGATTTTCCGCGGCTAAAACAAAAATATAAAGTTTCACATGGGTCCGAATATCCTATATATTAATTTTTACATGGGTCCGATTACTTTATATATTAATGTTCATGTCTGTAGACTAAAAACTGACAGAGGAGTTTCATAGGTAAAATGTTTTAAACAAATATATATGCGCAAATAACAAATATATATGTGCATACATATATTTATATAGAGAGAGATAGAAAGAGGTTTCTGTTTGCTATAAACTTCCTACGCAAATATTACACAAGTATAAATCATATAGAATATCTGCACGAATATACTTACACGTAATAGTTTATAAAGATAGTCATCAAATAAGTAAAACGAAAAAACCTAATAGGAAATTAATTAAAATTAATGGTTAAAAGAATACGCAAATTAGCTAGATATTTATATATATATATATATAAATATATATATATATATATATATATACTAGCATGGGTGCCCGGCGTTGCCCGGGTGTTTGGAGGTGTATGCTGAGCAAAAAAAAGCGGTCAATTTTTTTTAACTTTGGCTCCTATTATGACCCCTTAACACTTATTATTTTGGGCTTAAATCAAATTATTAAGTTAGAGCCATGTCCAAGGAACCTATATCTAAAATTTCAAGTGTTTAGACCAAAAATTGTCGGAGGAGTTCGGTAGAGTTCTCAAAGATCAAATCGTTGAACTTTGACCCCTTAATCGCCAAATCTCAAATCTCAGTACCCTGTATATCAAATTTCGAATCTGTAGACTTAAAATTGATAGAGTTATTCCGTAGGGAAATGTACACACACACACACACACACACACAGATAGATAGATAGATAGATAGATAGATAGATAGATAGATAGATAGATAGATAGATTAAACAAAAATATATACGTATACATGAATATAAATAGAAACAATATTGTGTGTCCTGTAAAATTTTTACGCAAATATTATGCAAGTATAAATCATGTAGAATATCTGCTAGATATTTTGCAGATGAAGGCAATTCCACGACCCATATATAACAAAGGTTTATTTTCTTTTTAAATAAATAGAAAAAAAAAGAGTTTTTAATATGAATATCAATACACAAAAATAAAATAATAGGAGTATATATATATATAATAAACAAATAACAAAAGTCTATATTCCAAATTTCAAGATGTTGACCATCTTACGATTTATTCCTTTAAGTACGTTGATATGCATATTTTTTGACAGCATCTGTTTTGTAACACAAAATCAATTATTTATTTAATTATTATAAAAATCAATGAATATATTCTGCCCTTAAACTCTCAGAAAAAAAAGCACCTCTCAATTCATTAAAAGAAAATAAGATTCATATGGGCATTATTACAAAACCCAAAAATTGGAAGAGAATTGCAATTACCTTTCATTTTTGTTCTCTTGTATTACGCCATTTAAAATTTTCAAATAAAGTCAATAAAATTTTAATTGTATTCATTTTGATATACACTAATAAAAAAAAAATTTAATATTTTGTAATTTATTATTTATAATTAATCTATATATATTTACTTATTACAATTATTAATATTAGATATCTATAATATATGTTATATATATAACTTGTCTTAGTCAATATTATGAATACAAACAGAAACGGAGTCGTCTTCCACCATGATAATGCTCGTCCAAACACGCACTATTGACCGAAGATATTCGGAGAATTTGGTTAGTAAAAATGTGGCCGCGAAGTAACGTTCTTAGCAAATGTAAAGGGAAGTTAAAAGGTGGCTTTAGAGCTGGAACATGAAAGAGAATATAAAATCAAACAAACTATATATATATATATATATATATATATATATATATATATATATATATATATATATATATATATATATATTGACAGTTTACAGGGATTGTTGTATATAAACATATTACCTCCCAAAAATATTTTGTAAGACTTCATGCCACAAGATTCATTAATCTGTGATCTAATTCATCTCATTATTCTGATTTATATATATATATATATATATATATATATATATATATATATATATATATATATACCACATATTATATATATATATATATATATATATGACTACTTCATTTAATCACATAAATAAATATACGAAAGTATAATTTTATGCGTAAAATTTAAGTATTTATTTCAACAGTACTCAATACATAGGTAGAGCTAGGTAGTAAGTTATAAAATATATATTGCAGTTAAGCTATACAGAATATTCCGTGTTTCATCTCCACTAGGATTCGTCAGGCTTATGTCTGACATAAGCCTGACGAATCATAGCGTGGCTGAAACGCGGAATATTCTGTGTAGCTTAACTGCCATATATTTTTTATAACTTACTACGATATATATATATATATATATATATATATATATATATATATATATATATATATATATATATTGATATACCACCGTTTTTGGCAATTTTATAAGTTTTACATCTCAGCAATTATTGCTAAGAACTTAACAAATGTGGCCTCCTTGTAATGACCTGAACTGTGTAGTGAGCTATGTGACATTTGCCTTTTAGGTCGCATATTAAGGGGATCATCCATCATCCTGCGCTTATTTTTAGCATTGTTTTACACCCATAAAATGTTTTAATCATAGTCATTTGTTTTTCTAGTTTTGCATATGAATTACAAAATATCTGATATTTCGCCAAAACCTCTTGCCTTGATGGATGGGAGACCAAAACCTTGCGCTATGGTTTACAATGATCTGAAATAAAGCAGGGGAAGACTTGATTCCAATATATCTTTGGTTTTCATACATAAAGCAAATTTTACTGTGTAGTAGAATATTAGGATTATATATATATATATATATATATATATATATATATATATATATATATATATATATATATATATACTCGTAGCCAAATTGAATATAGAAATGCTCATATCTTTGGTTCTATGGGACGAAAAAACATGAAAATTTGCAGGCTTTCTGAAAATTGTAATACTATCCTATGGTGAAGATTTTATGACAATTCGTAAAAAAAAGAACCTATATTTTCAATCCAATAAAATATGCCCAATATGTCCTAGCAGGGCAGCTTTAGTTTTGCCGCTTAGGATTTTTTTTTTCCTTTTTTTTTTTTTTTTTTTTTTTTTTGCTTGGTTGCGCCCTCTGTGGCCTTGTCAGGCCACGAATATATATGACATAATTACGTTGACACACTCATCACAGATCACAGAAGTTAAGCAACAATGAGCCTGCCTAGTAGCAGATTATTAACCATTTGGGAATAGCAGGCGGTGTATGTGATATCCGTTTATCTCAGCATTGCTTCCAATCGTCTTAAAATTTCTACTTCACTGGTATTTGACGATGCCGAATCAGAAGAGGCGGGGTTGAGGATTGCGCAACTCTTGTTAAAGAAGATTCACGCGCAAGTCACGGCGTCGTCAATGATGGTTCGTGGTATTCATCGAAATCGATGGACGGACATCATACTTTTATTTAATTTCAAGTAAACATTTTACGACATAGACAATGTCACTGTTTCGGTCAATTAATGTCCTCATCAAGTGAAAGTTCCTATTTCATGAGAAATATAGTTTTTGAAATCATGAAATAGGAACTTTGGGTAACTCGATGAGATTACTAATTGACCAAAGCATGTCGGGATTATGTAAATTCTTTACTTGAAGTTAAATAAACGCATATCTTGCTCTTTTTATTGAGCACTATTAATAACCTCCTTAAATTCATTGACTTTTATCTTTGGGTATCTTTAACCTGGAATTACACACACGCGCGCACGCGCACACACACACACACACACACACACACACACACACACACACACACACACATATATATATATATATATATATACGATCAAACAGTTAATAAAGCATGTTAAAAAACACTTTGAAAAAGAGTTAAAAACATATTTAATCTGAAAAGGAAACACTAGATTAGTGGATAGTCCTTAATCCGCGGAGTTTCGAAGAAATACTTTCCTTCTCATCAGAGGGTAGGAATTAGCAAAATGCGGGATCGGATTTTGCATGCAAAAGTATTTGATGAAACAACAAGTAAGTCAAAGCTCTTACTTGAAAACAAAAAAAGTGAAGCAGAGGGAATATGGTGAAGAAAAAGGTGATTACATATGAATGGATAGAATGGAATGGATATCTATCTATCTATCTATCTATCTATGTATATACATATATATATATATATATATATATATATATATATATATATATATATATATATGTATATATATATATATATATATATTGTTAGTTATCATTCCAAAACCAGAAGATGTATTTAATTCAAATTAATAATATTTTATTTATGAAGCACGTCTTACACGTGTTTCGGTGAAAGTTGTACTTTTAATGAAAAAAAAAAGATTAAGTAAGAAACAAAATGTTGATAAAAAAAAATTGAGATACGAGGTGTCTTCAATAAGTTTCCGCTCTTTTTTTTTTTTTTTTTTGTACATGCATTTAAAATTGTTTTTTTTTTTTTTTCTTTTTTTTTTACACAGTGATCACCACTTATCAAGGCCCGGAAGCCACTCAGGGATAAGGGTTATTGCAAGTACATCACGTTAGTGAGGAGATTTTATGAAGTGTTTAATTAGGGGGGGCGGTTCATAAGGAATTTGTTAACATTAGACTTAAAGACATCCAAGTTGTAGTCCGGAGGGAAGCAGGCAGACGGAACAGAGTTCCACAGGCGTGCAGTTCTAAGAAAGAAGCTTTGCTCATGAAATCCGCGTTTTGATTTAGGCACAGATATAGAGTGGGGGAAATTTTTCACAGTGGATTCAGCTAGACGGGTGATTTTCGTGAAAGTTTGGCGAGGGGGGACCAGAGATTGGAGTTCAGACGAGCACCTGCCATGAAAATAACGATAAAACAAGGATAGGCTCGCAACGTCTCTTCTGTGGGAGAGGGGTTGCAGGGTAGAGAAAAGGGCATCCCCCACTAAACCACGAAGTCTATTTTGTACTCTGTCAAGGCATGATAGGCTGTTTTTGGCAGCTCCTGCCCAGATATGGCAACAGTATTCCATCCTTGGCCGTACTTGGCTTTTATATAGATAGAGAATTGCATCAGTAGTGAGATATCTTCTGGAGCGGTAGAAGGATCCCACCATCTTTCCTGCGACCTTGGCAACAGACTTGATGTACGTGTTCCATTTCAGATCAGGAGTAAAGGTCAAACCCAGAAGCTTGTCAAAACACGGGGCCTCACCCAGACGAGAGCCATCCATCACAATTGATGCCAGCTGGGGATCAGAGCGTTGATGATGTAAGGATAGGAGTTTGGTTTTAGATGCATTAAAGGTAACTAGCCACATCTTCCCCCACTGAACCACGCGCTCGAGATCAGAGGAGAGAGAATCAGAGAGAACTTCGTCATTTACAGCCTTTGATGTGTTGCCGTAGATGGTCGTGTCATCAGCATAGATGTCAACGAATGATTTAAGTATGTGTTTAGGGAGGTCATTGATGTAGATCAGGAAGAGAGTTGGGCCGAGGATTGACCCCTGAGGGACTCCAGCATTTATATTGCAGGCCTCCGATTTTTGTCCATCTACCACTACTCTTATGAGCCTATCGGAGAGAAATGATTTAATGATTGAGAAAACATTTCCAGTTATACCGTAGCTGGAAATCTTGTGAAGTAGACCCTTATGCCATACTTTGTCAAAGGCCTTTGATAT